>NW_005372122.1:234191-290912 GCF_000412655.1 Myotis brandtii
AGAATTGAAGGTCAGATAAAGAGCTTCACAGATAAGAAAAAGCTAAAGGAGTTCACCACTACCAAATCAGTATTATATGAAATGATGAAGGGTATTCTTTAAGAAGAGGAAGAAGAAGAAAAAGGTAAAGATAAAAATTATGAACAACAAAGTGACAACAAATACATATCTATCAACAAGTGAATCTAAAAATCAAGTGAATAAAAAATCTGATGAACAGAATAAACTGGTGAATAGAATAGAATCAGGGTATAGAAAGGGAGTGGACTGACAATTCTCAGGGGGAAGAGGGTGTTGGGGGTGCGGGAAGAGACTAGACAAAAATTGTACACCTATGGATGAGGACAGTGGGGGTGGGTGGGTAAGGGCAGGAAGTAGGGTGGGAACTGGGTGGAGGGGAGCTGTGGGGGGAAAAAGAGGAACAACTGCAATAATCTGAACAATAAAGATTAAAAATATATATATTGGTAAGAAAACTGAACACAGCCCTAGCTGGTCTGGCTCTGTGGATAGAGCATCAGCCTGAGGACTGAAGGGTCCCAGGTTTTATTCCAGTCGGGGGCACATGCCCAGGTTCCAGGCTCGATTCCCAGTAGGGGGCATACAGGAGGCAGCTGATCAATGATTCTCTCATCACTGATCTATCTATCTCTCTCTCTCTCTCTCTCTCTCTCTCTCTCTCTCTCAATGCTTTTGACCTTTGTTGTTAAATTCCATATACTATTAATAAAAACCAAGGAACTTATCATGTGTTATATAAAATTATTTCTTTCTACCCCTCCTTCTAAACCAGGGGTCCTCAAACTTTTTAAACAGGGGGCCAGTTCACTGTCCCTCAGACCGTTGGAGGGCCAGACTATAGTTTAAAAAAAAACTATGAACAAATTCCTATGCACACAGCGGCAGCAAAAACACCCGGCAGGCTGGATAAATGTTTTCGGCGGGCCGCATATGGCCCGAGGGCTGTAGTTTGAGGACCCCTGTTCTAAACTGTCAGCACCTGACTTTCATCCTAAGGTGAAATAATTGCTTGCTTTTGGAGGTGGAATGGTAGTTGGTGGTGGGAATGATGATAGCACTACATGTTGCTGGTCTGTTTTCACTTCATAGGGCATATCACACCACTCCCTTTTGGTTACTTTCTCTATTTCTTATGTGCTATAACATTATAAACAGAATAGGACATAATTAGATAGCTAAAGGTTCAAAAATGTAACACACTCAGCATAAAAATAAGATGAGAGAAAATTAAATAGTATATATAAATGGTAGTAATAAACAAGTCACCAAATTAGTATTAGTTATGAAATTCACTAAATACTTCAATGCTTGCATTGTGAGGAAATTTATAGGGCTATTGATTGACTTTATAATTCCATTTTGGGACTATGGCCCAAATAAATAATTTGAAAGAAACCAATTAAAATTAGAACAGAAATGGTTATGGCTGTATTATCCCTATAATAAAAAAAAAGCTAAGCACATTTCAAACATTCAATAATTAAGAAATGTAAAAGTAACCTCTAAGATGGATGTGAGATTTATCAGGATGATCACTATATAATAATATGTCAACTGTAATTGAAAAATAAAAATGATTTAAAAATTTAAAAGTAACCTCTAGTACACAGATTGAAAAACTATGGACCACCAGTTGTTTTCATAAGTAATGTTTTATTGGAACCCAACCCTGTTTACTTTGTTGAATAGCTGGGACAGATTGAAAATTTTTACTATCTGGCCCTTTAAGAGAATGTTATCAACCCCTGCTCTTATATATTAACATTAAAATAACAAATATGGTTTTTGTGGATACAGAGACATAACAAACTAATGTCAAAGCACACACTCTACACACAGATATGTACAACTATAATGTGTCAAGCACTGTGCTAAGTGAGCATTTACATATATTATCATTTAATCCTTACAATAACACAGATATTTTAAATTTATACAAGAATATAGTGAAGCACTGAGAGTTTAAGTAACTTGGCTATCACACCTCTACCAAGTGTGAGAGCCAGGATTCAAATTTAGCAGGTATGAACAATCATATGAATAAGGTGGCAGCACAGAATTCTCTAAGTCACTGAATGATGAATAGAGCAATAATGTGTAAGTGCTCAGTTTACTGCCTCTTTTTCATTGCCAAAATGCCTGTGTTCAATAGAAGGGTCAAACTACATCGATTTCACATATTTACTAATGACCACTAATGACTACTAATGTCCCTGTATTTTTTCAGCACTCACTACATGCAAATAACTTGGTGATCTACATTCTGAAGTCTATCCCTAAGAGGTTTATAAGAAAGTGGAATATAATCACAACAGATGAATAGTTAACCAAGAAAGGATTTAGTAAATGTTTAAGAAATCCAAAGGAATATCGTAAAGCAAATTAATTACAAAATGAATTATAACACATACAGACTGAGTATATACATAAAGATGCTCACTCCTTTTTTAAATAAAAGAGGGAGAAATCAACAGGGAGGAATTCCTTATGTATTTTAACCATCTGAATTATAGATACCTCAAAGTTCCACTTAAAATAGTTAATAAGCATCCACTGGGTGCTAACAAACCTGATTCTTTTCTTTGTCTCAATATGAGTAGGCTTTAAAGCTAAATAACATAGAAGAAAACTTTAAAGGTTGAAACTCATAAAATACTATAAACATTACTGCAGCAAATAACTCTAAAAATTCGGACATTATCTGCCTTGTGTGACACAAGACAGCATGAATCTTAATATAATTTTGAGGTTTACATAAATTCTATGATTAACCATTCTTACTTAAAATTCTGCATTCTGAATATTATCTCAAAAGGGACTGCTCTGGCCCTTGCCTGTGTTGTTGAGTAGTTAAAGCGCCAGCCCACGCACAGAAGGGTCACAGGCTCGATTCCTGGCCCCAGTCAGGGTGCATGCAGGAAGCAATCAATGTGTTTCTCAAAAAAATCAACAGGACGCCCTGGCCGATTTGGCTCGGTGGATAGAGCGTCAGCCTGCGGACTAAAGGGTCCCAGGTTCGATTCTGGTCAAGGGCATGTACCTTGGTTGCAGGCACATACCCAATAATGGGTGTGTGGGAGGCAGCTGATCGATGTTTCTCTCTCATCGATGTTTCTGGCTCTGTCTCTCTCCCTTCCTCTCTGTAATAAAATATATATTTTTAAAAAAATCAACAGGACCCTAACCGGTTTGGCTCAGTGGATAGAGCGTCGGCCTGCAGACTCCCAGGCTCAATTCCGGACAAGGGCATGTACCTTGGTTTCGGGCACATCCCCAGTAGGGGGTGTGCAGGAGGCAGCTGATATATGTTTCTAACTCTCTATCCCTCTCCCTTCCTCGCTGTAAAAAAATAAAATACACACACACACACACACACCCCACACTGGTAATTGCTCTTGTAGCAGGTCTTTGTAGGCACTTGCTCCTTTATCACCAGAGCAGGCTTTTTGTTGTTGTTAATCCTTACCTGAGGATATTTTTCCTGTTGATTTTATATATATAATATGGATTAACAACAACAAAAAGCCTGCTCTGGTGATAAAAGAGCAAGTGTCCACAAAGACCTGCTACAAGAGCAATTACCAGTGTGGTATACTGAACATTATCTTTTTACAATTAATATTTGATTTACACAAAACTCTACCAGGTAATTAGTTTCCTCTCCTTTTAATTCCATTTCAGTAAAAACAAAGAACACTAAAACTAACTGTATAAACAAAGATATACATGAAAGAACCCAATAAAAATGTGCAGTAACTTAGCACTTCTTCTTTTAAAAGACTGAAGTGAAAGACACAAGTAAAAATTAAAAATCTATAATTGGCCTCTGCTTCCTGCCATTAAGGAATAAGACAATCTGGATTCATTCTCTTACTGCGAATGACTAGCAAACAAACAAAACAATGGGCAACATGGAGTATAAGGCCTATGAACCCTTGGAGTAGAGAAAGAAAGTGAGCACTGTGTTTGCCCCAGTTTACTGCCTGGACAGTGTATGAGTCAGGAAGAATCCAAGCACCAAGTAGCAATCTCAATGACTTGTGGAGACAGAAACAGGAGGTTAGGAAAAGCCAAAGCAGCTAGAATGTGTAGAAGTAGAGAAAGTTTAAGGGATTTAAATAGGGTTCACTTAAGTATCTTTGGTTGATAGATCTGAGGATATATGGTTGACACTCCACCAAGCCTAGGAAAAGAACCAACAGAAAGCTTATGAGGGCTCAGAATAGTTAAGGGTCCCACCAGCCGGAATCGAGAAACCTCATTCAATGAGGCATCAGGTGGAGTCCTCCCAAGAGTATCATCTTAGTAGTAGGGCTATTCAGCACTGAAGACGCAATCTGTCCTAACAAAACTTAAAAGCAAACTTTAAAAGGATCAAATTAATCTCAAGTAACTTAACTATGTGCTAGAACAAAATCCAACACTCAACAATGTAAATTCACAATGTCTGAATCCAATCTAAAATCACCAGGAATGTAAAGAAGCAGAAAAATATGACCTATAACCAGAAGAAAACTAAATCAACAGAAACAGAGCCAGAAAACAGAAATAATAAAGGTCTGAGCAGACAAGGGTCAATAGCTGTTGTAAATATGTTCCATATGCTCAAGAACATAGAATAAATCATGAACATGATGAGAAATGGAAGATAAAGAAGGAACATCTAAAAATGAAAACATACTATCTAAAATGAAAAGATACGCAGCCAGCCCTGGTTTGCAGCTTGGCCTCGCCTGAGCACCTCAAAGCCAGCACAAGTAGCAGCCACCTGCAGATGGCTTGGTAACTCATGCCCAGTGGCCCCAGGCAGAACATAGGCAGCAGCTGACCGTGGCCTACACTTCCTAGGAGGACCCAGAACCAGTGCACCCAGTGGACAGCTTCAGACCATTTTGAAGCACCACCACCCAACCACCTCCACAAGTGACACACTTAAGCGACGGACTCAGCAGGCACCAGAGCCCCACTGAAGTAAGTCCTGCTCTGGAGTTAGCCTCTGCACAGCCGATGCTCTGCAGTGATCAGTGCTTGGTGGTCAGTGGTCACAGCCAATTGATCCTTGCAGCTGATCAAACTGGGGGTAAATCCCTCCCACTGACGTGCTGATTTCAATCAAGGCTCAACTACAAGAGGAGGAAGGTGTGCTCAACCCACACCTCAAGTGCCCAGCTTAGGTGAGCAGAAAGGCTGGGCTACTAGACGCTATATAACACCTACTACATTAGGACACTCTACCAAGCCTGGGAGACATAGCAGCTCTACCTAATACATAGAAACAAACACAGGGAGGCTGCCAAAATGAGGAGACAAAGAAACATGTCCCAAATGAAAGAACAGAACAAAACTCCAGAAAAAGAACTAAACCAAAAGGATACAAGCAATCTACTAGATGCGGAGTTCAAAACATTGGTTATAAGGATGCTCAATTAATTTAGTGAGCAAAATCAACAATATAAAAAAGGACCAGACAGAAATGAAGGATACACTAACTAAAATAAAGAATAATTTACAGGGAATCAATAGTAGATGAAACCAAGAATCAAATCAGCAATTTGTAATATATAAAGAAGTAAAACACACCCAATCACAACAGCAAAAATAATAATAATTTAAATCCAAAGATAAACACAAAGAGGCCAACACATCA
This sequence comes from Myotis brandtii, assembly GCF_000412655.1. Classification (NCBI taxonomy): domain Eukaryota; kingdom Metazoa; phylum Chordata; class Mammalia; order Chiroptera; family Vespertilionidae; genus Myotis; species Myotis brandtii. Next base: position 239,860 of record NW_005372122.1, read on the forward strand.
TAATTAAAATGTCAAAGGTTAAAGACAGAGAGAATCTTAAAGTAGCAAGAGAAAAGCAGTTAGTTACATACAAGGGAGCTCCCATTAGACTGTCAACTGATTTCTCAACAGAAACTTTGCAGGCCAGAGGAATTGGCAAGAAATATTCAAAGTGATGAAAAGCAAGGACCTACAACCAAGATTAGTACTCTACCCAGCAAAGCTATTATTTATCATAAGGACAGATAAAGAGCTTCCCAGAGAAGGAAAAGTTAAAGGAGTTCGTCATCACCAAATCAGTATTATATGAAATGTTAGTCTTCTTCTTAATGAAAAGGGAAAAAAAAATACGAACAAGAAAATGGCAATAAATATATATCTATTAACAATTGAATCTTAAAAACAAAGGAACAAGCAGAACATAAAGAGACTCACAGATATTGAGAACATTTTGATGGTTGCCAGAGGGGAGGGTGGTTGAAGGAATGGGTATAAAGGGTAAAGGGATTAAGTACAAATTGGTTGTTACAGAATAGTCATAGGGAAGTAAAGTACAGCATAGGGAATATAGTCAATCTAATCTAATAAAAGACAAACATGCAAATTGACCGTAACCTTCGCTATGCCTTAAGCCACGCCCACCAGCCAATCAGAGCAACTGTATGCAAATTAACCCAACCAAGATGGCGGCCGGCAGCCACAGAGCTGAAGCGAGCAGGAGGCTTGCTTGCTCCAGTGATGGAGGAAGCCAGCCTGCCGACAGCTCTTAGCTCCACTCAAAAGCAACAAAGTTGCAATTATAGAAGGTAAATAAACCCCAGATATCTGCTTTCGGCCAGCCGTGGCCACAGAGCTGGAGCGAGTAGGAGCCAGCTCTCAGCTCCACTGAAGGCAACAAAGTTTCAATTATAGAAGGTAAATAAATCCCAGAAAAAAAAGAAAAAAGAAAAAAAGGAGAGGCTGGGAGCTTCCGTCACCGACGGGCTTGGCCAGCCTGAAAATGGCCCTCAGCCCCTCACCCAGACTGGCCAGGCACCCCAGTGGGGACACCCACCCTGAAGGGGGTGTGACCAGCCTGGAAACAGCCATCAGCCCCTCAACCAGGTTGGCCAGGCACCCCAGTGGGGACCCCCACCCTGAAGGGTGTGTGACCAGCTGCAAACAGCCATCATCCCCTCACCCAGGCTGGCCAGACACCCCAGCAGGGAAAGTGTCCACCCCAGCCGGGACACCCTTCAGGGCAAATCAGAAATTCATTTCTACAGGGGGTTAAATTGAATTTCTACAATGCCCCCTGGTTGTCAGTGCACTCCAATAGCAGGTGCACTGGTTAGGGTCCTGTAGCGTCCACCCCAGCCGGGACACCCTTCAGGGCAAATCAGTCAGCCCCCACCCGTGCACCAGGCCTCTATCCTATATAATAAAAGGGAATATGCAAATTGACCCTAACGATGCAACGACTGGAACAACCTGTTGCTATGGCAAGCACTGACCGCCATCCTATATAATAAACGGGTAATATGCAAATTGACCCCAACGGTGGACCGACTGGAACAACCTGTCGCTTTGGCACACACTGACCACCAGGGGGCAGACGCTCAATGCAGGAGCTACCCCCTGCTGGTCAGTGTGCTCTCACAAGGGAAGCTCCGCTCAGCCACAAGCCAGGCTGATGGCTGCAAGCGCAGTGGCAGTGGCGGGAGCCTCTCCTGCCTCCTCGTCAGCACTAAAGATGTCCGACTGCGGCTTAGGCCCGCTCAAGCTGTCAGTCGGACATCCCCCAAGGGCTCCTGGGCTGCCAGAGAGATGTCTGACTGCCAACTTAGGCCCAACCCCCCGGGTAGCTGGCCTAAGCCAGCAGGTGGACACCCCCCAAGGGGTCCCGGACTATGAGAGCATGCAGGCCGGGCTGAGGGACCCCATGTGTACAAATTTTCATGCCCCAGGCCTCTAGTATTATAATAACTATGTATAGTGTTAGATGGTTATGAGATTTAGTGGGATGATCACTTAGTAAGTTATGTAATTTCTAATTACTGGGCTGTACACTTGAAACTATATTATAATGTATGTAAACTGTAATTGAAAAATAAAATTAAATTAAAAAAGATACAATGGATGGGATTAATAGATGAGGCAGTGCAGTAGCCAAGATCAATAACTGTGAAGGCCCAGTAATGGAATAATTTTTAAAAAAGAAGCAAAGGGGTGTAAAAAGAAAAATAACTTGACTTGCAGGATAGTATCAAGTGTTCTAACATATGTGTCACTGCAGTACCATGAAAAAAGGTGGGGAATATTTGAAAAAATAAGCAGTATGTAAGTACTCAAGCATAATGGCACTGTAAGTACAATAATCAAATCAAGTGGCAATTCAAAAACATCAATAAGCCTTGCACTGGTGATGTGACTGCAAAATAATGAAAAATTCTTTGTAAAATTTCAATATTTCACAGCACAATCTTCCCTTGATTTACACACAGTAAACTTAAGTTTGCACATTAAACTCATGCAAAACAAAACAAAACAAACCTAATAAAAAAAAATTGAGTTTTAGGCTTAGAAGATAAAATAAGTTTTTTTTCACTACTGTGATTTGAGAATATTCTGAGTCATGCAGATCAAGGGACAATTTTTTTCTTTCCTCAAGATTGTCCTGCAAACTGCCAAATAGCTAGCATGCTTGGTCCAAATCATTGGCAAAATTAAGTCAAAATGAATTTAATAGGACAAGAGTTTATTTTATATGTAATAATAAAAAGTAAGGTAAAGATACAAAATTCATAAATATGCTCAAAGATTTTTACTAGGAAGAGAGGAGTTGACAAAAATCTATAATAATAAAAGCATAATATGCTAATTAGACTGGACATCCTTCTGGATGAAGCCGGGGCTGCAAGGGCCAAGCCCCTTGCACAAATTTCATGCATCGGGCCTCTAGTCATCATTTTAATAGAAGATTGACATATCCTTCTCCATGCCTGACAAAAATAAAAATAAAAAAGGCAGGGAAAGGGGTATTTGGGATGGAGATGGGATACTTGAAAAATGTAACTGATAATTTAAAAATCACATTCTCTATCCACAATAAAATTAGCTTAAGAATAATAACTATTGGTTCTAGTCAACCACTTGGTAATCTTAAGGGCAAAGAAAAAAATCAGTATTGCAATGAAAATACCTTAAAAAAGACACTGGGGGGTAGGGGAGGCCAGGGGAAGGTCAAGGGGAGAAAAAAAAAAAGAGACATATGTAATACTCTTTGTAATACTTTAAGCAATAAAATAAAATTTTAAAAAACCTTAAAAATATTTATAGGAAACTATGTAATATTTAAAATAGCATTGTTTTGTAAAAAAGATACAATGATCACTATAAGCTAACCAACTTATAAAAATTGAAATAAAAAACTTGAAATACCACCAAGAGATAACATAACCATAAATAAATGAAGAATTTTAGCAAACTCATGTAAACTGCAAAATATACTATAAAATCAATCGCAGATTAAAGGAATAATTAAAATTAATTTTACTTTTAAAAATTCTACAAGTGAACTACTTTATAAAAAAAGATTATCTTGCAAGTGAACCCCACTTCTGAGAGAACTATGGTTATTTTAGTACTAGTGGCCCAGTGCATGGATTCATGCACATTGAAAGGAAATTGGGAGCCCACACCCGCGTGCCCAGGGAGTTTCCAGGTCCCTGTGAGCTGCCGGGAAGTCATGTGGGGCATCTGTCCTCCTCCCTGCAGCTTCCTGAAAAAGTATTTCTAAATATCCTTTCTATGGCCAGGGTCGCACCTTGCCAGCCGAGAGGTCCCCAGTGGATGCCTTGGGCCGTGCTGGACGCTTTCCACTGCTCAGAGCCAGATAAGAGACACTCCAAGGTGAACAATACAAAATTATGGATCTTGGGGGTTGGGGGTTCTCTGTTGCCCACACCCACACCCTTCAGATCCATCTCTCTTGACTCTTACCCTGATTGTCAGTCGCCACCTTGTGGCCACTGTTATATTGCTGCCTTCCTCTGTAACTCTGGGGCAATCGGTAAGGGATGAGATTTGATCTTGATGCCCAAGGCTGAGTTCCAGGAGCCTGGCGACGATATCAGGCTCGTCCTGGTTACTCTGAGGGTCCGCACTTCAACTGTTCTCTGGATTGTAACTGCAGGCTAATGGGGTATGAGGGATGTAGCAGTGCGCTAAGCGGCAGGCAGCCAAGGAGGAGCCCGAGCCGGGGCCGGGCACCGCTCCCACTCATCCAAGGCCTGCTGCACCTGCCGCTGCCACTCAGTAGCGCTGCTGCAGAGGCAGGAGAGGCTCATGCTGCTGCCGCAATGCTCACCAGCCGTGAGCCTGGCTTCTGGCTGAGTGGTGCACCTGCTATTGGAGTGCACTGACAACCAGGGGGCAGCTCCTGTATTGAGCGTCTGCCCCTCTGGTGGTCAGTGTACGTCATAGTGACTGGTTGACCGGTCATTCTGTTGTAACGGTAGCTTGGGCTTTTATATATATAGACATATCCTTCCAAACGTTTTCCATGTGTATTTCACATGCTCAGTACAAAAATAACACATTTGTATTGAGAAAAAATGTTGTCTACCTTATATCAATGAGTTTAAAACAAAAGTTTCAAAGTGTGTTTGATTGTATTTGTATAACATTGAAGCATCATGAAATTAGAATTTAGACAGGGGGACCAAGTAACATAAGCTTAATATCATTAGCATGATAGTAACATGAAAACTGGCAATAAATGAATTTCTACAAGGTAAAGAAAATAACAAGATACCACTACACACCATTCAAATGACAAAGTTTTTTAAAAAATGACAGTCCCTAGTACTGATGATATTGAGCAACGGGAACTCCTCACATAAGCTGGTATGACTGTAACAAGGCACACCCACTTTAGGGAGGAAAAAAAAAAAGTTTGGCAGTTTCTTATATAGTTAAAACAAACACCATGTGATCCCAAAATCTCATTACTAGATATTTACCCAAGTCAAAGGAAAACTTATGTCCACACAAAAATCTGAACGCAAATGTTCATAGCACTTTATTTATAACTGCCAAAAACTAGACACAACACAAGCAATCCTCAACTGAGGACTAAACAAAAAGTGGTATAACCATATAATGAAACATCACTCAGCGATAAAAAGAACTACCGATACAAGCAATAACATGGATAAAACTCAAAATGCATTATACTAAGTAAAAGCAGCCAAATTCAAAAGGCTACATACTATATGATTCCATTTATCTGACATTCTGGAAAAGGGACAGATCAGTGGTTGCTAGGGGCTAAAGGTGGGACAGAGGTGGACTTCAATGAAAGGAACAGGGAACTTTTTAGAGTGATGGAACTTTTTATCTTGAATGTGGTAGTCACTATATGACTGCTTTTGGTTTTTTTTTTTTAATCAAAGCTTGAAGAACTATGCTAAAAAGGACAAAGTTCAATGTATGTAAATTATACTATAAGAAAACAACAAAATCCAGACACTGGAATCTCATCCCAGACATTTCAAATCCTAATTTGATGTTTTACTTACTGGTTATACAATGCCTTCCCCTAAGGCAGCGGTTCTCAACCTGTGGGTCGCGACCCCTTTGGTGGTCGAACGACCCTTTCACAGGGGTCGCCTAATACCATCCTGCATATCAGATTATTTACATTACGATTCATAACAGTAGCAACATTACAGTTATGAAGTAGCAACGAAAATAATTTTATGGTTGGATCACAACATGAGGAACTGTATTTAAAAAGCCAGAAGGTTGAGAACCACTGCCCTAAGGAATACCATAAGATTTTGGGCAATCCTGGCATTCAATCTCCCCCAATATTACTTTGTAGTACTATAGCATTCACCAAATTCTCTAGGAAGGTTAAATGTTTTACACCTACCATATAAATACTCACGCTCACCCTCATGCCTCGTTTAGTTAGGTGTATTGTCTACCTTGCCTATAATACCACCTTTCCTCTTTTCCCAATTCTTTCAGCCCTTCTATATGTTGGCCATTAAAGAGGCAAGAAAAGGGGGGGGGGGGTTAATTCATACATTTCTGTAACAGTAGTAATACACCAGAAGGATAATGTCTATAGATGCAATTTTTTAAAATGCAATTTTTACACAATAACTGAAGACAAGCAGGAAAAATACTTGTATTTCTAAACACAGTTCATAGAACACAGGAAGACAATTCACAAAAGAATACTGGTAAAATGTAAGGAAATAGCCAAATCAAATTTAATATAACACTATTTTCTATCTCATAAGCTACAGGAAAAATACAAATTGCTCAAAAGACTGATATTTGACTATATTGTAGATATACTACTTTGGAAAAGAATTTCATAATTTATATAAAAAGCCACAAAGTAGTCATTCCCGCTGAAATAATCCAAAAAAATAATTAAGATATAAAGATGCTCACTAATGTCTTTAAATTATCTAAAGCAGTGGTCGACAAACTGCGGCTCACAAGCCACATGTGGCTCTTTGGCCCCTTGAGTGTGGCCACGAAGTTTCAATCACACTGTACGCGCGCGCCTGCATGTGGTATTTTGTGGAAGAGCCACACTCAAGGGGCCGCAGTTTGCCGACCACTGGTCTAAAGTGTTAGAGAATATAAGAGAAACATCAAATGTTCTAATTCTGCCAATATTCCTTTCACATTTTGCTCTAATTTTCCCTGAAATCCTTCTCCCTTTTTACCCCTTTTTCTACAAGCCTTGGTTGGCTCTTCATTAACCATCAGCAAGTGCAACAAGGTAACTGGAGATGTAGTCTCAACTCTATTTAAGTAATAATTTGACCAAGAGTACTAGTAAGTCAATTAATTTTATGAACTTCAAATATCTCATTTGCAAAGAAACATAAATTAAGGCAATCTCTCTCTTCAGAGAATTTCTCTTTCATAGAGCATATACAACATATGTTCAGGTATTTAAATAAACTCCAAACTACTGGGGGAGGAAAAAAAACACAGTAACAACTGGGGGAAAACAACATGCTTTTATTAGAAAACTTCCAACATGGAAAACCGAGGACCTGAAATGACAATTTATTGCTAATGTTGTGTAACTCTACCCATGACCATGAATCTCAGCTAGAGATCACACCCTGACAAAAATGAGTCTCAGATTTACTTCTTTTAAACCTGGAATTCATAAAAATAGTGATTTAATGCAAGATACTTTCAGTAAGTTACAAGCCAATCAATTATGAGATCAGAATAGAACTGAGAGAGTGAAGCATGGTACTTTCTGCTCAGCTTGTCACACCACTGTTACAGCCCTAAACCACGGTACTGGAGATTTTCATGTTTACGAGATGGGATCTTGCCCATCCTTTATATATAAAAGTCAGAAACTACTTAATTGCAAGTGATAATGTATATACATCTAAGAAAAACTCCCCATTTTTCAAACATCACTGAACAAAACTTATATAAAAGAGCTGAGAAGAATCTGTTTTCTGTAAATTTATTTTAGCATTTTAGACTTTCAGAGTTCCAAAGATATTACAGAAAGTGCCGTATACTTCCCTAGTTTCTTCTATTGTTTACATCTTACATTTCTATGGTACATTTATCATGATCAAGGAACAAACAATAGAATATTATTATTAACTCAACTCCACACTTTATTCAGATTCCACTAGTTTTCCCCCTAGTGTCCTTGTTCAGTTTCAGGATCCATCCAGGAATCCCACAGTCCATGTAGTCATCATGTCTCCTTAGTTTCCTCTAGTCCAACGGTTCTCAACCTGTGGGTCACGGCCCCTTTGGGGGTCGAATGACCCTTTCACAGGGGTCGCCTAAGACCATCAGAAAACACATATATAATTACATATTGTTTTTGTGATTAATCACTATGCTTTATGTTCCATTTGTAACAATGAAAATACATCCTGCATATCAGATATTTACATTACAATTCATAACAGTAGCAAAATTACAGTTATGAAGTAGCAATGAAAATAATTTTATGGCTGGGGGTCACCACAACATGAGGAACTGTATTAAAGGGTTGCGGCATTAGGAAGGTTGAGAACCACTGCTCTAGTCTGAGAGAGTTCCTCAGACTTTTCTTGTTTTTGATGATCTTGACAGTTTTGAAGAGTACTTGGTCAGGTACTTTGTGATATGTCTCTCAATGTTATTGTCAGTTGTTTTTCTCATGACCACACTATAATTATGACTTAGTGGTAGGAAGATCAAGGTGAAATGTCATTCTTATCACATCATATCAAGGCTACAATCTATCAATATGACTTACTGACAATCTGGCCAAGGTACAGTTTGCCAGAATGTGGAAAAACTGTAACGTTACCTGCTCCCACGAAGGTATCCTGGAAGGAAGTCACTAAGTACAGCCCACATTCAAGGGATGGGGGTAGGGAGAGTATTAAGCTCCCCCCCACCCCGCCCCAAGTATCTACATAAATTTGGAGATCTTCTGTATGGGAAATTTATCTCCCCCTCCCCCATTTATTTGTCCAATCATTTATCAGTATAAACTCACGGATATTTATTTCAAACACAAATGTAACTTAATGTGTTGCTCAAATTGTTCCAGATTTGGCTATTGAGAGCTTTTTCAGATTGATTCTTGGGTTCCTTTGACATGCTCCCATCCTTCTGTTTCTTGAGACTTCTGGAACTTTTTAAAAACATGTAACTTTCATATATTCTCAATATTACCACATATTAAATTATTTCTTTCATTTTATAGTTATATACTAAATTTTTAAGAATTGAACTCTCTCAGTGAGTTCTGAAGAGAAGCAATCTGACTGCGACTAAGATTTCTGTCCTGGAATAAGTTCTCACTTGGTAAACTAGGGTACTTAAAAGTTAAGAAACTTTATGTGTTAGCTTTCTTAGAAGTTTTTCCATATCCCTGCAAGTTGGATTTCATATGAATCTTCTGGTACTCACTGTGCTTTTCTTTCAGATGTTGGGGAGGTGAGGGTGAGAACATTGCAGGTATACTGATCACCTTTATCTCTGTTAAAGGCAAGGACTGCTGTCAAAACATTCTGGCACACCATAGCACAGAAATTCTCATTTTAATCTAGTTTGTTTCAGATTCAGGGCTCCCATTAAGAAGCATGCTATTTTGTTTGGACATGATCAATTTTCATGATCTTTTCTCCTTTATTAGTTCAATATATATTCTATATGGCAAACTTCAGGATTGGCTCAACATAACTAATTAGAATATGATCAAGCCAAATTTCTTCTCCAAGGTAACTAATTACTCCCCAATATAAGAAAATACTTTCCTGAAAAAAGCATCTATAAAATGTTAGTTTCTTGTGAAAGGAGTAGGGTAGACTTAAGTATAGTTATTTCCCTATAGATCAACTATAATGCTCTTTTATCACTGCTGACCTCTAGAGGGAGCTCAAAGTTCTTGTTACTTTTCCCAAAGATCAGGACTCCTCCTACAAAGGTGGTATATTTAAAATTTAAGAACATTTTATTAGGGCACTGTGAAGAGTAAGTTAAATGTGTGCCATCCCTTTAGGAATTTATTGCTCCTCAGCAGTGAAGAAGGCCCCAACCATTTCTTCTCTCCCTTCCAGACTCTTGTGACTCTTCAAACATTCATTCTCTTTCCCACTTGGCATTGATTAGGTATATTACTGTATCCTGAAAAGAGGATAGCTGTAGGCATTTGGAGGCAAATGCTCCCTCTTGCTGACTCTTGGTACTTTCAGGGTAGCAGGTCAATGAATCTCTGCCTGCCCCATATCAGGGCGCACATAGGGAAGGTAGAGATTTGTATGGCTCACTAGTATAATGCTAAGATGAGGCTGGTTCATGTTTGCCTAGAAACTCTAGTCAAGTTAAACTCCCATTCAGGCACCCACCGCCAAGGACAGAGGGATCATTACCGTACACACCTGTAGCACATTTTTGGGGCCACATCTGTAGGGAAGTTGTACAGGAAATGAAGACAAATCAGACTGCCAAACCTCCACTTCACCTGTCTATATATGACTCTGAGGAAGTAACTCAGTCCCTTAAAGGCTCAGTTTCCTCATCTTTAAATACCTGATGGAGTTGCTAAACATAAATAAATACAAAGATATGAGCCTTATATGAGGCACATGGTTAGATGCATTGATAAGCAGATGACACTGGCTAGGGTTTGGGCCTTGTTGCAAAATAAAAACAAGCATTTAACCTCACTTGTTTCTAGGCTATTCAAGTCAATCTAGCCTAGATAACAAGTTCTCCACATGCTCCAACTTAGATCACTGCAACCTGAAGTTAAAGCCCAAACTAATAACAGAGTGTTACAGATGCCTTTTTTTCCCCCTGCATAGACACCAAAAAGGCCTCGGGTTGAAGACAGATTGGTCAGGAGAGGATTCTGCACCCCTATGTCTATTAGTAAAATATCACCTCGATTATACCCTAATTTCCCACAATGAAGAAAGTGCTAATGGCCCTTTATAACCTTTTCTGAACCTCTGACTCAGAACGGGAACATTTTATGTGATAAGCTCAGCAAAGACCACTCACTGGCTATAGATGCTCATACAGAACCTACATTGTAATGTTGCCATGAGAGTCAGGGTCCATAGGGTAATTTCCAGAGATGTGTTCTGGAACCAGTCTCCCTTCTTTTTAACTTGTTCCCGGATAATCTGATATCATGTATGAATAAAATGGAATGGAACCATACCCTCCTGCAACAAAGAACAGAAAGATAAATAGTTGCTAATACATTTAGTCTAAAGCTTGTGATCTTAACAAACAACCCTTGGTGTATTAATCTTCTATAATAATAAAAGCATAATATGCTAATTAGACCCGACAGCCGAACGACCTTCTAGCTGTCACATTCCACGGTGGCAGGGGCCAAGGCAGAGGCAGTTAGGGGCCATCCGGCAGGCAGGTGAGTGGTTAGGGGTGATCAGGCAGGCAGGCAGTTAGGAGGCAGCAATCCTGGATTGCGAAAGGGATGTCTGACTGCCGGTTTAGGCCCGATCCCGCAGGGATTCCTGCGAGATTGGGCCTTCCCTGCAGGATTGGGCCTAAACTGGCAGTTGAACATCCCCTGAGGGGTCGCAGATTACAAGAGGGTGTAGGCCAGGCTGAGGGACCCCCCCATCCCTTGTACTAATTTCGTGCAGTGGGCCTCTAGTGTTATATATAATGTTAAAAAGAGGAGCTTTAAATGAATCATTCTAAAACTAAAGTTCACCATCTTTGTTAGATTTTCACCAATTTTTAATTGGCTAATTTCACAAAGCAAATCACCGCATTAAATTGCCTTATATTGCAATTTCTCATGGAGATTATACAAAGAAATAGTACTGCACAAGCTCGTGCACATCTATGCATGCGTTATTAAGCAAATTTTGTAGCAAGAATGGCTATCTGGTTAACAATATATGCCTAAAATCATTATAAACTAGGATTGTTTGGGCCATGCTCAAGAACCAGAAAGCACTTCACTGTCTGTTTGTCTTGACAGATTCACACCCAATTCAAGTTTGTTTTCTGATAGGATTCCTCCAGCTCACCTATTAACTGGGTAAAAGGGGGCAGAATATTAAGAGAAAGAGGCTAGAGTTTTTTAATGTATGTTACAGAAATTTCATCAACTTGATCCCAATAGCAAAATGGAGTCCATTAGGGAGTTTTAAATATGAGCAATCCAATTAGATATGCTCTTAGATTACTCAGCGTCAAGTGAAGAGGATTGGGAACTGGAAGATGGGTAAGCAGGGGGAAGTATGGAGACCAATATGAGCTACTCTAGAAATCCTGGTACACAATGATAGTGATCTAATCCAATAAAGTACAGTAACAATATTATCATCATTAGCCAACATTTAAAATGCATTTACAGTATGGAAGATATGTAATCCTCACAAGAAACCTATAAAGTTGGTTGTATTAATATATCCATTTAACAGAGGAAGAAACAAAAGCATAAAGGCAAAAGAGGACAAAGTGTACAAATTTGAAAATACACTTATGAAGTATATAAAGTAAGATGATAATTGATATGGTGTGGAGCTCTAAAGATGAAAGTAATAATAACATCCAGGTCCTCATGCTGGTACTTGATACTATTGGTAAATAAATATTTACCTTACATTAAGTATTATTTAACATCATCTAAATGGCAGGTATAATTTCAGGTTACAAAAAAACCTCAATATCCAGCCCTACCCGGTTTGGCTCAGTGGATAGAGCATTGGCCTGTAGACTCAAGGGTCCTGGGTTCGATTCCGGTCAAGGGCACATGCCTGGATTATGAACTCAATCCCCAGTAGGGGGTGTGCAGGAGGCAGCCAATCAATGATTCTCTCTCATCATTGATGTTTCTATCTCTCCCTCTCCCTTCCTCTCTGATATCAATAAAAATATATTTAAAAAAACCAACAATATCCATTGGCTAAATACAAAAGATTATATCATGACTGCTTTCACCAAAACTCTTAACCATAGAAATACATGATATAGCTATTACAGAAAAATAAATTTAAAGAAAATTCCTTTTGTTCATCTTTTTCATTTTTTTATCCTTTTCCTCTTGGTTCTTGTAGCCTAGTTTGTTCAAGATGATAATTTTCTTATCTTGTTTTCAATGGTATTTACATTGCAATTCATGTTCCCATTTTAAACTATTGTAATCATGTTTTTTCAAATGATTTGAAATTATTTTCATATGATTCCATTTTCAAAGATGCAATTTCTTTCATGAATCTCACTGAAAAAGAGAATTAAACATTTAAGGTTTTTTTTTTCTCCACTTACTTGAACAGTTTATTTCTCTAATTCTAAAAACTGGTCTAATTTTTTATAAATCTTGTACATTTTTGTTGTTTTGTTCATTCAAGAGAGTCATTCCTTCAACAAATCCATTTATTACATCCCTGACACTCTAGATCAGTGATGGCGAACCTATGACACGCGTGTCAGAGGTGACACGCAAACTCATTTTTTTGGTTGATTTTTCTGTTAAATGGCATTTAAATATATAAAATAAATATCAAAAATATAAGTCTTTGTTTTACTATGGTTGCAAATATCAAAAAACTTCTATATGTGACACGGCACCAGAGTTAAGTTAGGGTTTTTCAAAATGCTGACACGCCGAGCTCAAAAGGTTCGCCATCACTGCTCTAGATCATGCTAGTATTTCTAGGTTTTAGGGATACAAGACTAAATAAAATTTTAAAAAAAAGTCCCTTCCCTCATGGATCTTATATTCTAGTGATGGGGCATTTTACAACAATGAATCATAAATATAAAATGTATTAGGTAGTGCTAAGTATTATCCTATATAATAAAAGCGTAATACTAGTATGCAAATTGACCGAATGGCAGAAAGACTGGTTGGCGGGGGGCAGGGCCGGTGAGCAGGCAGTGCTAGACCAGCCAAGGGATGTGCCAACGGGCAGAGGGAGGGACCGATGGTAGGGGGTGGGGTGCAGGGCCGGCCGCTCGCTCGCCAGCCAACGTCCCCTGAGGGCTCCCAGACAGAGAGGGTACAGGCCAGGCTGTGGGATTCCGAGCCCCCTCCCACCCCCTGTGCACCAATTTTCATGCACCAGACCTCTAGTAAAAATATAAAGACCAATAAGAAAACAGGAAGTGATGTTGGTGGTAGGGGGTAGTACTTCAGATATGGTGGTCAGAGACAGCCTCTCTGAAGTGACTTGGGCAAGAACCAAAATGAGCAGGGAATAAGTCATCCAAACTTATAAAAGTTGAAATGAATCTGCTAAACTTGGTAAGACTAATGCAGAACAAGGTGGTAGAGGAGACAGAACATTCAGCAGAGGCCAGAAAACATACAGCCTTGTAGGCCATGGTGGAAGAACTGTGGATTTGTTATATGAATGTAAGAAGCCACTGAAGCCCTGACCGGTTTGGCTCAGTGGATAGAGCGTCGGCCTGTGGACTGAAGGGTCCCAGGTTCGATTCTGGTCAAGGGCATGTACCTTGGTTGCGCGCACATCCCCAGTAGGGGGTGTTCAGGAAGCAGCTGATCGATGTTTCTCTCTCATCGATGTTTCTAACTCTCTATTCCCTCTCTCTTCCTCTCTGTAAAAAAATCAATAAAATATATATATTTTTAAAAAGAAGCCACTGGAGAGTTTCTAATTTATGTGTTAAAAGTGATTGTCTGTTGTGTGAATACAGTGCCAAAATGAGAGAATTGTTTCTAAGTTATTGCAGTAGCCTAAGTAAAAGATAACGATGGTCTGAATTCAGGTGGCAGCCATAGAAGAACGGATGAATACAAAATACATTCCAAAGATAGCACTGCTAGAACTAACTTGCTGATGATCAGAAGATGATTCCAAGGTTTTTAGAACCAAGCCCTATCTATGGAGAAAAGACAGTGCCATTTACTGGGGAGAGATACACCAGAAAAGAGGAGCGTTGGGGTAAGATAGGAGCCAAAAGTTCCATTTCCACATCTTTGGTGTTGATTTCAAGCAGACATACAAGTACAAAGGTCATACAGGCAGCAAGATAGATTTCATAGCCGTTTAGGGAAGGAAGATGGGATAGAATTAGAGTATCATCAGCTAATAGAAGGCATTTAAAGACTAAACATGATTTCCTAGTGCGTGATTACAGATAAAAAAGAAGAGGTGCTTGAGGCTGTCCCACATTGAGCACTGAAGAGGAGGAACCAGCTAAGAAAGGAGATCATGCAAGAACTACTGGTGAGGTAGGAAGAACTTTTCTGGAAACCAGGCAAAGACAAGTGTTTCTAAAAGAAGGAGTGAGGAACTGTGTCAAAAAGTGCATTAAAAAAAAAAAGTGTATAAAGATCAAGTAAAGTGAGGGCTGAGAATTAAACTTGGATTTGGCAACAACAAAGTGGTTTCAGTATTCTTAAAATAAAACGTGTTTTCTGTGGCTTTATATTATAGTTGTGAGAAGCAGCAGCTTTGGAGTTGCGTTGCCTAGGTTGAAATCAAATGTTCTGACAGTCTGCAGTTAGGCTTATAAAGAGCATCCTCTTTATATGTGCCACCCATAAAGATTTTCCTTTATTTATGCCAGCGGTTCTCAACCTGTGGGTCGCGACCCCTTTGGGGATCGACTGACCCTTTCACAGGGGTCGCCTAAGACCATTGGAAAACACATATATAATTACATATTGTTTTTGTGATTAATCACTATGCTTTAATTATGTTCAATTTGTAACAATGAAAATACATCCTGCATATCAGATATTTACATTACGATTCATAACAGTAGCAAAATTACAGTTATGAAGTAGCAACGAAAATAATTTTATGGTTGGGGGTCACCACAACATGAGGAACTGTATTAAAGGGTCACGGCATTATGAAGGTTGAGAATCACTGATTTATGCCTTTGTTTATGCTGTAAAACAGACGGTTAAACAAAACAGGACTGTAAAGCTGACTCATCATGCTTCTGAGTTGCTGACTCTTAGTGGGCTAAGTGTACTGAGTAGTATTTTTTTTCAAGAAAAGTACTTGAGTGATATACTTGAGTCATTACAAGCCTGAAAAATGCCAGTTTGTTGCCCTGCCTATGTAAAGGATAATTTCAATCAATTTAAGAGTCTTAGGTTAAAACAGTTTTTCTCTCAGTTTTCTAGGTGCTACTCTACTGTCTTTTTATCACAAAACCATCCAACAGAACATTGTGATAACAGAAATGTTTTATTCTGCATTGCCCAAACATGGCAGCCTCTAGCCACATGTAGCTTTTTACTAAGTACTTAAATTTTGCACAGTGAAACTGAGGAAATGAATTAATTTAATTTAATAACTACACATGACTAGTGACTACCAGTACAGAGGCAATGCTTACCTGATATACCTTCCTATCTAAGTAACCTGTTTCTCATCTGGATGTCTACACTATTTATTTCTATAGCCTAAAATTTAAAATTCCACTAAGCTATTTGGTATAGATCTCATTTATTTTGCGTGGTGTGCACATTAGTTACCTGCAAGAGAATATTAACAGGTCCTACCACATGGAAGTTAAATGAGCTTCAACTTGCTAAATAATTGGCACATAATAAGTGTTCAATATATGTTAACTATATTCCATAAGCCCTTTTTATCTGTTCTCTAGCTCTAGAAATTTTTTACTGTTTCTCTGACTTTATCTTTTATAAATTTCCACTGACCTCTTACTCTAAACTTTTATTACATACTGGATCTACTCTTTGTGTTTCTTGTATTTTTATCTTTAATTTTCATCTTATTTCCTCTGAATTCTGGGAATATTTCTAGAGCCCCCAAGGAGTCAGTAGTTAAGAATTACAAATTACACTTAAGAATTCCTTCCTTGCCCTAACTGGTTTGGCTCAGTGGATGGCGTGTCGGCCTGCGGACTGAAGGGTCCCAGGTTCGATTCCGGTCAAGGGCATGTACCTTGGTTGCGGGCACATCCCCAGTAGGGGGTGTGCAGGAGGCAGCTGATCGATGTTTCTCTCTCATCGATGTTTCTAACTCTCTATCCCTCTCCCTTCCTCTCTTGAAAAAACCAATAAAATATATTTAAAAAAAAAAAAAAAGAATTCCTTCCTGCCCTCTGACTTTTTCTTCAAATACTCACAAGTCTCCTTGAGAAGATTAATTAGTTGTTCTTTAAATTTCAATTTTCTTGTTTGTTGCAATAAGTCTGTTGCAAGGAAATCACTTGCTCACACTGATCATCTTTCAGATTACTAAGCCTATATGTGCCTATCTTTTAAGAAGACTATGTTTAAAGAAGTCTATGTTTATGAAATACTAGAGGCCTGATGCACGAAAATTCATGCTAGAGTAGGCAGGCCTTCCTTCCCCCAGCTGCCGGCACCAGCTTCCCTCCTCCGGCCGCTAGTAGGCACCCGGACTCAGGCTGGCTTCCCTCCAGCCCAGCTTCGTCAAGAATACATCCGGTCTAATTAGCATATTACCCTTTTATTATTATAGATTAAATTGTATTGGGTTCAATCAGAAAAGAAATTAAGAACCAAATTCAAATCTTTTTTCAGAAGGGGAGATGATTACATTTTTTACTTCCTGTATTAGTTCTCAATTGCTGCCTAACAAAGAACCCCAAATTTAGCAGTTGAAACAACAAACATGTATTATCTTAGTTTCTGTGGATCAAGAATTTGAGTGTGGCTTAGCTGGGTGCATTTAGCTCAGGGTCTCTCACAAGGTTGCGTCAATATATCAGCCAAGGCCTCTGTCATCTCAAAACTTGTTGGTGAAAGAATCTGCTTGCAATTCAAGCTCACGCACACAGCTGTTGGCAGGCACCACGTCTCCACTGGCTGTTGGCCAAAAACACTAGCTCCTTGCCACATGAGCTCCACAGGCAAGCTCATAAAATGGAAGATGGTTTCCCTGAGAGCAAATGAGTGGGTAGCCCAACACAGAAGCCAAAAGCATTTTTTGTAACCTAACCTCAAAAGTGACATCTCATCACTTTACCATACTTGCAGAAGCAAGTCACCGGGTCCAGCTAGACTCAAAGGGGAGGGAATTACACTCAAGAACATGAATATTAAGAGGCAAAGTACTGGGGAACACCACAGAGGATATCTGCACACTTACTCGGTCAGCTTACAGATTCAGCAATACGAAATCAGGCAGCGGGATTGCAGGCCAAAGAAGGCAGCTTTGGAGAAGGGAGTTTCAACTTTGTGCTTCATTAGTCTCTCTTGCAACCATGAGTAGCCAGCCTCTCTTCACTGGTCATATTTCCCTTGGCAAGACCATTCTGAATCATTCAGTTTTTAATCCCTGCTTCAAAGTACAAAATATGGACCATGCTTCAATTCTAGCTCTAGTTGCTCAAGGTAGGTCCCTTTACTCACATTCCAGGAGGGCTTTTCAATCGCATAAATCAACACCAAGTCAGCCAGTAAGGACTTACCTCACTATGTTTCTCATTTGTACTGTTTCCTGCAAATTCTTTTTAGTTTAGTTATGGCACCCTTCCAGGTTTCCAAGGAGACTGAACTCTCCCCATTATGCTTGTTGGTTATTTCAGTGTGTCTATTTGTTTTAGCACATGGGTTTATTAGATCATCACCCTCCACCATAAGTCAACATAGCTATTTTTTTTTAAAAGGAAAGCACTTCATACATCTTTTAAAAGCATCTATTTTAATAAATATGACAGAAAATCCTTGTTGGTTTTTCTAGCCATATAATTCAATTTTATTGTTAGATAAAAAAAGGTGTTTTAATCTACATCATCAATTCCCAGAATAAGTAATTTAAGTAACTAAATTTTACAGATTTTTAAGAAAATGCAATGTTTTCAAACTTACTTCAGTTTGAAATGTGACTAATTACAAAACTTAGTAAGCATAGAAACACTTAACAATGTACATACAATCTTAAAAGGAACCAGACACACAGCTGCTTAGAAGGATGAACTAATCATACATGGTTGTAAAGATGCCCCTACAACTATGTGCCCAGCACAGCAGTGGGAACGTAGCATTGCAAAATGGACATAATACTTAATTGAAGACAAAACCTTTAGTCACAATACCAACAGTATTCTAACTCACAAACCAAAGTATACATTTTTTGTTTAATAATGAAAAAAATGTTCCTATACTATATTACTCTCTACCCCATCCTCAATTCCATGAAGTAAATTTTTTCACCCTATTTCTTTAGGACACTAATAAAGAGCGCAAGGGAGAATCAACAAAAACTAAACCAGACGCTATCATATTTTCTGATCTGATACTCTAGTAGAGAGTAAGTATATAGACTACTGGATAACCGGAATTCAGTCGTTTTGTACTCTGTGGATGAATAGGAAAGAAACAGAAATAAGGGACTTAACACAAATGTGTTAAGCAGACACAAGGCCAACATATACTCTACACAGGATCTAACCTACACAAGCAGCCATCCTGTAAAGATACAATGTGCTGGAAGTAATCCTGTATCTTATCAGATTTCTAGATGATATGTTCTTAGTCAAAGAAAAGGGATTTTCAAACATTGTAGCACTTCACTTAAGGAATAAAATTACTTGGTATCTCAACAAAGTTGCAGGATACAAAATCAACACACAAAAATCAGTTGCATGTCTACACATTAGCAATGAACAATCGGAAAACAAAATTAGTAAACAATTTCTTTTACAATAGCATCAAAATAAATAAAATATTTAGGAATAACCTTGAGATGAAAGTCTTATACATTGAAAACTATAAAACACTGCTAAAAGAAATTAAAAATACAAATATAAAATCCATCCTAAAATTCATATGGAATCTCAAAGGATCAAAACGACGTCCACATGCTAAAGAATGAAGTTGGAGCTTCATCTTATACTATCTATAAACAATTAACTCTAAATGGATTAAAGACCTAAAACTATAGAAGTTTTAGAAGAAAACACAAGAAAAAAGCTTTGTGACAAAGAAGTTGGATTTGGCAACCACTTCTTGAATATAATACTGAAAAAAAAGCAACAAAAGAAAAAAACAAACTGAAATTCAACAAAATTCAAAAATTTTGTGCATCAAAGAATACAACCAACAGAGTGAAAAGGCAACCCATGAAATGAAGATAAAATATGTGCAAATCATGTATTTGATACCAGGTTAATATCCAGAATGTATAAAGAATTCCTACAACTAAACAACAATTTAAAATTAGGCAAAGAACTTGAAAAGACATTTCTCTAAATATATACAAATGGCAAAAGACAAAAAACAAAAACCCACCCCACACATGAAAAGATGCACAACATAACTAATTATCTGGGAAATGTAAATCAAAACCACAATGAGAAACCATTTCATATCTATTAGGCTCTCTAGTATCAAACACAAAAACAAAAGCAGTAATGTTGGTAAGAATATGGAGAAATTGGAACCCTAGTGCATTGCTGGTGGGAAAGGTAATGGTGCAGCCACTGTGGAAAACAATATGGTAGTTCCTCGAAAAACATACAATTACCTTATGATCCAATAAATTGTTACTTCTCAGTATATACCCAAATGAATTCAAAGTAGGGACTCAAACAGATATTCAAACACTAATGTTCATAGCAATATTATTCACAATAGCCAAAAGTTGGAAGCAACTCAGATGAATGGATATACAAAATGGCACATACATGCAAACAATGGATTATTCAGCTTTATAAAGGAAATTCCAACACATACTACAACACAGATGAGCTTTGAGGACTGAATAAACTGAATGTTTGTATTCTTCCCTAGCCCCTAATTCATATGTTGAAATCCTAACCTTCAGGGTGCTATTAGGAAATGGGTGCTCTTATAGAACAGACCCTAAAACAGACCCCAAAGAGCTCTTTCGCCCCTTCTCCCATGTAAGAAAACAGTGAGAAGAGCCCTCAGTGAATAAAGAAGCAGGCCCTTCACCAGACACAGAATCAGCCAGTGCCTTGATCTTTGATTTTCCAGAACTATGAGAAATAAATTGTTGTTTAAGCCACCCGGTCTACAGTAGTTTGTTATGAAGCCTAAATGGACTAAGACAAGGACATTATGCCAAGTGAAATAAGCCAGTCACAAAAGGTCAAATACTATATAATTCCACTTTTATGAGGTACGTAGAGTAGTCAGATTCACAGACAGAAAGACTAGGGAGTTGTCAGTGGATGGGAAAGGAGAGAATGGGAAGTTACCATTTAATGGTGATGCTGTTTCAATTTGGGAAGATAAAAAAAAAGTTCTGGAGATGGATGATGGTGTGTGTATTTACAGCTACTAAACTATACATTTAAAAATACTTAAAACAATAAGTCTTACGTTATATATACAGAGGTGAGCAAAAGTAGGTTCACAGTTACAAGTATGTAAAAGTTTGTTCTTGTATTATTACTCATTAATTATTGCATTATTTACCATACAAACTGTAAACTTATTTTTGCCCATTCCTGTATTTTAATCACAATTAAATTACTTGTTCTCTCCCATAATAAAAAATTGTTAACTCCTACAGTCCCAAGTTAGGGCAATTAAATTCAAGGTTAATTAATTCACTGGTTTATTTCATAAAAAATTTAGGTCTTTTCATCTTTATCTGACAAAACATAGTTATAAGATTGGGAATTAGGGTTCTCACCATGAGAGGAGGAAAAAAAAACAACAACACCCCACAAATATATAATGGAAGAGGTAAGGAAGAACTCTGTGGTATTCAATCTAAATCGGCAGATCAGTATAAACTGATATTTAAAAATTTTTATCCCCGAGTGTTTCAATTATACACAAAAATATGTTGAAGAGCAGAGTATAATGAATTCCTATGTTTCTAGGACACTGTTTCAGCAGTTACAACAAACTCATGGACAATTCTGTTTCATCTACAAAGCCATGCCATATTATTTTATGAACATCTCAGATAACAAATTAAATCACCCATAAATATTTCAAAAGATACCTTGAAAAGACCACCAGTTTAATATAACCAAACATCATATCTGTAAAAAACCAATGGTATTTTCTTAATATCAAATGTATAGGGTATATTTAAATTTTCGATTTATGTCCAAAAATATTTTTTAACTGTTTGATTAACAATCCAGTAAGGTTTTCAAACTACAATTGATTGGTATATCTTTTAAGTCTTTTTAAATCTATATATGCCTTCTATTTTTTTTCTTGCAATTTATACCTTTTGAAGAAATCAGGTACTGTATGTAGTTCAACCTATATGAACTCATAATTTAAAAACAAAACCCCCAAATCCTTTTTAATTTACTAGTTCTGTCTAGAAAAAAAATGACAGGGCCTAGTAATAATTCTATTCCAGTAGTAAAGAACACAGCACAGAAAATAGTTTCTAAATACCATTCTCTACTAACAGAACCCAAGGATCCTTAGAAGAATATTAATTCCAGGTCTGGGCAGAGAAAGTACAATTTGAATCATCCTGTGTCAGAAAAACGGAGTGATCAAGGACTGATTGAGACATATAAACAGGAGGGATTTGATGGGTCTTTCATTAGGCCAAATTTAAGACAAGTTGAATATCAAAAGGAATGGTGGCATAAACAATGAGTTCACAGAGATACTAAAAAGAGGAAAAACTGGGAAATTAGAAAATCACCATTCTACAGATGATATATTATAGATTGTACACCTGAAACCTATAACTTTATTAACCAAAGTCACCCCAATAAATTTTAAAAAAAGAAAATTACCATTCTGCATCTGCCAAAGCAGAATACCTCAGGCAAAGACCATCATTGAATGCTATTAATAACAAAGGGGTAAAAAGTTCTTTTTGAGAGATCTAGCAGACACTACATGATCAAGTGATCAGACTAAGAATCATCAATAATGAGACAAATTTACATGATTTGATGCACCAGGAAGTACACATTATGTAAGCAAAATATGTCTTGCCAAAAATATTTAACCTGAATTTTATTGTTTAACCTGGATTTAAAACAGTGAAATCTAGAAAGTGTTATTTTATATGTAAGACTAGTGGCCCGGTGCACAAAATTCGGAGGGGGAGGGAGGTTACCTCAGCCCAGCCTGCACCCTCTCCAATCGGGGATGTCCAACTGCCTGTCGCAATCTGGAACCACTGGCTCCTAACCACTCACCTGCCTACCTGCCTGCTCACCCCTATCTGCCTCTGCCTGCCTGCCTGATTGCTCCTAACCCCTCTGCCTGCCTGCTTGATTGCCCCCAAATGCCTTCCCCTGCCAGCCTGATCTCGCCCCCAACTGCCCTCCCCTGCTGGCCTTGTTGCCCCCAACTGCCCTCCCCTGCCGGCCTGATCTTGCCCCCAACGGACCTCCCCTGCTGGCCTGATTTTGCCCCCAACTGCTCTCCCCTGCTGGCCTGATTTCACCCCCAACGGCCTCTGCCTGCCTGATCTCGTCCCTAACTGCCCTCCCCTGCCGGCCTGATCTTGCCCCCAACAGCCCTCCCCTGCAGGCCTGATCTCGACCCCCAACTGCCCTCCTCTGCCGGCCAATTTGGTTCTGATTGGTTGGTTTCTTTTCTTTTTCTTTTTTAAAAATATATATATTATTGATTTTTTACAGAGAGGAATGGAGAGGGATAGAGAGTTAGAAACATCGATGAGAGAGAAACATCGATCAGCCGCCTCCTGCACACTCCCCACTGGGTATGTGCCCACAACCAAGGCACACGCCCTTGACCGGAATCAAACCCGGGACCCTTGAGTCCGCAGGCCAACGCTCCATCCACTGAGCCAAACCGGCTAGGGCTGATGGGTCGGTTTCTATGCCAGTCAGCATCAAAAGCTCCGCCTCCTAGGCAGTCACTGGTTCCTCACACTTCACCCAGATTTAGTTCTTCTGATTGGTCAGTTCCTATGCCAGTCAGCGTCTCTGGGCCTATCAAGGGGCCTGATCAGAAAGGCAGGGCTGATCAGCAGCCCGAAGAGGCCTGGAGAAAAATGGAGGCGGGGCTGCTGGCCAGACTGGGAGAGAAAGAGAGAGGCAAGTGCTGATCAAAAGCTGCCACAGAGGCAAGGGACCAGTCTCTGCTTCTCTCTTCAGGCCTCTCTCTGGCCCTGATTTGCAGCCCCCTCAGCAGTCAGTGCTGGGCAACCCAGAGCTGACAGCAGAACTGACTTCCGGTTGGTCTAGCGTCTAGCCTCAGTTGTTACTGGTCGTTTTGACCCAGGGTTTTTATGTATTAGGATAACAAGCCTTGACTCTTCAAAATTAGCCAAATGCTGACTGGATCCCAGATTGAAAAAATATTTTAAGGACAGTTTTTGAGGCAGTTGAAGAAGTTTAAATATGAAGTGTTTTAAAAAGAACATTTCTGGCCCTAGCCGGTTTGGCTCAGTGGATAGTGTGTCAGCCTGTGGACTGAAGGGTCCCCAGGTTCGATTCCGGTCAAGGGCACATGCCCAGGTTGTGGGCTGGATCCCCAGTAGGGGGCGTGCAGGAGGCAGCCAATCAATGATTCTCTCATCATTGATGTTTCTATCTCTCCCTTTCCCTTCTTCTCCGAAATCAATAAAAATATATTTAAAATAATAAAGAACATTTCTGAATTAATGCTAAATTTCTTGGGTATTATAATAATACTGTGGTTATACAAAACAATATTCTTGTTCAAAGTGATAAAAGCTGAGTGGGTTATTTAGGGGTAAAGAACCATATGCTGTTTCCAACTTACGTTCCAAAAGATCTGGGGACATGAGTGCAGATGTGTATATAAGAGAAGAGATAAAGAAAATGTGGCAAATGTTTATAATTGGTGAATATAAAAAATAGTCGTATTTATTTTTCAACTTCTTTACGGGCTTAAAAATGTTCAAAATGAGTCAGAAAATAGAGGAACAGAAGAAGGGAATACAGCAGCTCCATATATTCTCATACACTGTAGCAAAACAAGAGACTCTCTTCCTTGAGTTTTTTTTTAACAGGCTGCAATGCCTTTCACAGAAACCCCCTGGCTCCTGCCTCCAGCAGACACAGCTCTTCATATTTCATTGTATAGATCTAATATTATCTGCCTGACCTCATTTCATATTTAGCTTAGTCCTAAAACCACAAATCCACCTATAATGAAAAAAAATGCCAGACTTGCCTTTTCTTACCTAGCCAGCACCAAAAACAAGATCTAAGGTGGCATGTTTTTCCCAAATGATCACTCAGCCTAATAATCTCCCCTATAGAGCATTCATAATTGGGGGAGGAGCATTCATGCCTCTTAAAAGGGAGATGTAAGCCTTTTCCATCCCCCATCAAACAAGACATAATTACACCCAAGTTGAAGATTTTTAATTGTTACTATTCTGTGACAAGTTTTGAACAAGGGGATATGAGTAAAATTTCCATGTCACTTTCTTAAAAAGAACCTACTTGCCCTCCTTCTCGGTCTCTCTCCCATAAGCTGAACACAGATGAGCCAGACCTGACCATGCAGACAACAGCAATATTCTACGGAAAGGTTAACGACAAGAGAGAAGAAACCTGGGAAAAAGTAGCTTATCCACTTCAAATTCCTCTATACCACTGGTGGGTTACATGAGAGAAATAAGCTTTTAATTTTGGGAACCACTGTATATTTGGGACTTTTACAGTAGCGTGGCCTGTATCAACAGCGTGTGTGTTGCTGGGTACTTCTCTGGGCCTTATTTCATTGATTCACAAAACTGGGAAGAATGATTTGTGCTATTAAACTTCTTTAGCTTACTCTATTTCCTTTTTTTAAAAAAAATATGTACATTTAGTAAAATAAAAAATGGAGCTTTCAAATATTTTTAAATGGGATGATATGTGAAAACACCTTGTACGATTTATCTACCCATTCAACAAATAATTACAAAAAGCCCACTGTCAGATACTATTAAGTGCCTGAAACCATTCAAGATGCTAAGAATAAAGTGGTAGAACAGAATGAACAGTTTATTTCTTCATGAGTGAAACTTAAACTTTGAGATGGAGCCTAAAAGAAGCAAGCAAATAATAAACAAGATTATTTTAAGTAATAATAAGGGTATTGAACAAGAGCAAAAAAGCAGATACATTGAGTACACTTTGGGATTGGAAGGGCAATCATTTAATTTACACAGGGTAATCAAGACCATGCAAAACCCTGGGTAAAATATATTCCAGGTTAAAAAGGGTAAGTTTAAAGTCCTCAGTAAGAACAAGACAGCATATGTTCCTGGACCACCAAGAAAGCCCTTGTAGCTTGAGCTACTATTGAGCAAGGGAGAGAATGAATGAAAATATCGAAGAGGTAGAAGAGGCGGCATCGTATTAAGCATACTAATGCTATGTTATTAACATCAGGAGATGAGTGCTCCTATTACTACTCCCTTATTCTATGTCTTGGTTTCAGGAATAAATGACATTCCCAATAGAATATTATGATCTTAGCTGCCCTGCAATCAGTAACTGACTGTAAGCTTACATTTTATTTATAAATGTCTTTACTATGGGACAAGCATTTGAATTAATTAAAAGTGATTTTAAGAGTAAACTGAAACTCCTTTATTTCTAATAAAGTTAAAGCTTTCTCTGACATTTTAAATGTGAACAAATTTCACATAAGCATTCAATAAACAAATATTTTATGAGCATCTACTATATTTATCAGACACTGCTGTAGTTGAATACACAGCAGTAAAGACTCAATTCATGTAGAGTTTAATAAATCAGAATACATTTCAAAATTTAAGAATAAAATTTTTTTTAAAGTCTCACTGCTTTTGGCTGACTCCTTAATGCCTAAAATTTAGATTTGAAAAAGCAAGTTAGTGGCTTTATTAAAAATTTTCTCATTTTTTGCTGTAATTGAGGAAAAGAATTACACAATTTAACAAGGTTTGGTGTAGTAAAAATTATAGCACAGAAAGACAAATACTACATAATCTCACTTTATATGCGGAATCTAATGAACAAAATAAATTGACAAACAAAATAGGTCCAGATGCAGGGAATAGATTTACAGATTTCAGAAGGGAGAGGGGACAGGAAAAGATTAACCAAAAAACATATGGGCATATATGCCCAGCCCATGGATACAGACAATAGTGTGGGGAAGGCATGGAGCAGGGGCTGGGTGGAGGGGGAAAGAAAGGAGGGGTGGATGGGGGACATCAATTAAAATAATAAAATTTAAAACTATAGCATACATTATAATTTAGATCTAAGAAAACAATCCTGTGAATTTTCCTTTTTCATGGCAGAGAAAGTGATTACCAAGTGTTCTGAGACATAAAGGAAACAAAACTATAATCATTTTGTTGTTGATAACACTTGTTAAACATGGAGCTTTAAAACATTTGCCCTAACCGGTTTGGCTCAGTGGATAGAGCGTCGGCCTGTGGACTGAAGGGTCCCGGGTTGGATTCCGGTCAAGGGCATGTACCTTGGTTGTGGGCACATCCCCAGTTAGGGGGTGTGCGGGAGGCAGCTGATCGATGTTTCTCTCTCGTCGATGTTTCTAACTCTCTATCCCTCTCCCTTCCTCTCTGTAAAAAATCAATAAAATATATTAAAACATTCATTTATCTCTCCCCTCCAGATCCCACCAAAAATGACAGTAAGTGAATAAAAACTGTTTAAGACAATAAGAATAAAGGGAACATGCAAGGAAGTTGCAGAAGGAACTCAAGGACAAATGTGCTGAAAAATGTAAGGAGGTAACTTAGCAGAATAAAGGAACTTGAAACCTAAGACCATATGGAAGAAATTGCCAAATAGAGGCAAGCAGATTCACCCTGCAGATCCTGCAAAGGGTCAGGAAAAGGACCACCATGAGGCATGGGATTCAAAAAAGGGATACTGGTTGAAACATCTACCAAAGATGTAAAGAAGCCCCACTCTGAGGAAGAAAACTAACTACCTTTACTTTCTGAAGAAATTGAACCAGAGAAGGTTATCAGTGAAGTATGTACCTAACTGAAAGCAATAGTAAGTGAAAAGATACATACTGAACAGTGAGTTGTTCACCTATCTTCCTGAATCCCAGAACGTGGGCAGAGCACGCAGGCTTGAGGATGACATCTCCCACACACACCTCCTTCTGAGACAGGACACTGGAAGTTCCTTCTCACCATTGAGATAGTGCGAGTCCCTGGCTCATAACTGCTCAGTAAAGCCCAACAGATTATTAGCTTAGCCAGATAATGCTTTTTAGCACTTCATCCCTAGGCAACCAGGGATGGCCAGATACTGCAGTCTACTAACACAAGAACAGAAGAATTCAAAGGAAATGGAATGCCAAAATTTTTAATAAAATTAATCTTCTCAAAGATACTCCATTTACAAAACAGGGGTTAAAGAAAAAAAGAAAGAAAGAAAAGAAATACTCCAAAGGGGAGTGGGGGAAGCTTTTAAAAATATAGTAATTGAAAGCAAAAGGTCAGTGACACAGTTGGAAACAAAATGGAGAAACTGTCCCAGAAAGCAGGACAAAATATAAGGCGTTATCATTCTAGAGAGAAAAAAATAGTGACCAAAATGGCATCAGGCTTCTCCAATGCCATAGTGGACACATCTTACAAATTCTGAGGAAAAATGATTTCCAATAACTAGCCAACTTGTTACAGTAAACCCTCGATTTTGTGGGCCTTGATTTAATGGACAAATTTTCCGGTCCATATGTCACATGTGAAAATTAACTTCCTGTTAATTTTAAAGTGCTTTTAGCTAAGATTTGCTTATAATTAAACTAACATGTGTGTTTTTTTTTGTTATTAACTGTTATTTTTGACAATTTTGCACACGTAAATAAATATTACCTATCTACAACTATAGTCTAAATCCAAGAGTCACCACTAAAACAGCGAATGATAAGCATGTGATCACACCTCTCGGAGTAATTGGTTCTGTGACTTTCTGTAGAAGTTTTAATGCACTAAGTTAGGCCCCAGCTGTGTACATTTGTTTACTGGAAATGACTGGTGAATTCAAGAATTTACTAGACCAATTCAGTATAAATTTAAAATTACTGTAATACATATAGAAAACTTCTGTGAAATTAAACTTTTCATACATACTTAATTAAACCTACCTTTATTATTATATAACTAACTTTCAGCTTTAATGGACACCTCCTCACCTGAATTGGTCGGTTATATTGAGGTTTTACTGTAGTGTGAAAATAGAATAAAGATATCTTTTCCAAATAGGCATGGTCTCAAAAGCTGTACCACCCATGCATTCACTCCTTTTCACGAAATACTGGATGCTGTGCACCAGTAAATGAGGGAGTAAACCAAGAAAGAAAAATACATGGATGGGATTGAGACAGGCCAGTAAGCCAGGACATGTGATATAGGGAAACGGAGACCAGATAGTTAAACAGCAGTTTGCAGCCATCTAGTAACTCCTATCTTCACTAAACCAGGGACATTTAAAAAGAGTAAATGGTTTGCACTTTTCTTCCTTTATCCTGCTAAGTAAATAGCTTAAATCACCTAACTCAGGGAGACAGAGAGCAGAAATCCAATTAGTGCCATTTGCCAACCATTCCCAAGGACAGATAAAGTTAACAGAATAAACCTCATTTTTATACATCAGCATAAAGCTGATGAATACTCTATTGAGATCTTCCCTTAAGACCTCCCCCTAAATATTTTTTTATTTTTAAGACTGTGATTCTTTCTATCTATCTATCTATCTATCTATCTATCTGCCTACCTACCTACCTACCTACACTAGTGATCCCTCACGTGAAATCAGACCCGGGACACCCCTCCCAACCCCCCGCACCATGGGACCGCCCTGAGTCCCGAAGTCCCACCCCGCGTGGCCAGTGCGCTGCGGGACGGCCTGAGTTTTGAAGTGCTGCCCTGATGCCCCGCCCCCGCGGTGTGCTGCCAGCCCCGCCCCTGCTGCCATCTTGTGATGGCGTTATGGTGTGAGGGTCAATTTGCACATTACTTCTTTATTATATAGGATTTTATTGATTTCTGAGAGGAAGGGAGAGGGAGATAGGAACATCAATGATGATAAAGAATCACTGATTGGCTGCTTCCTGCATGCCCCCCACTGCCAACACAGGGTATGTGTCTAGACTAGGAATTGAACTGTAACCTCCTAGTTCATAGGCTGACACTCAACTACAGAGCCACACTGGCTGGGTACACCCAACCTTTAAAATCCCTTTAAATGAAGGTCCAGCACACGCCCATGCCTCCTAACCCTCTCTTGCCCACTAGCATGCATCTCCTTTACTCTAAGGGACCCCACGAGACTTGCAACCAGGACAGGAATGGGCAATGGTAGTTCATCCTGTGCAACTCCCCTGAACCTGTGTCCTCAAGGCCCCTTTTTCTTTGACTTCTTAGTGAGCAAAAGCAGACCAGCCTAGGCTCATTTCCCCAGCCTTTCTTGTTTCACTGTCCCCAACTTTAACTAACACCCTCTAAAATTCATCTAGACTCATGTTGTGAAATTTTACCTTCATGAAGCCAGGAACCCACACACTACAAGTCGGCCCTAGGCAGACCTGCTCAGGGCCAGGTCCCCCTTCTGATAACAGGATCCCAGACAAGGAGAGCCAACAAAGAAGAGGCAAAAAGAATTCCCATGATGGTGACGTGAAAATGCTAATAACAAAGGAAAATCCAAGGACAACAGCTACACAATAAAATTAGAAAACATACAGGCCAGGCTGAAGGAATATGGAAGGGATAGAACTCAAGGGAAAAGTAAAACTAACAGAATATATGATGTGCTTCAATATACTGACAGACTTGAGGATGATTTGGTGATAGATTCACAGAAAATG
This sequence comes from Myotis brandtii, assembly GCF_000412655.1. Classification (NCBI taxonomy): domain Eukaryota; kingdom Metazoa; phylum Chordata; class Mammalia; order Chiroptera; family Vespertilionidae; genus Myotis; species Myotis brandtii. The sequence continues at coordinate 270,080 of NW_005372122.1, forward strand.
AAGGAAATCATTCCAGACTGAAATATCACAATGGAGAACTTGGGTACGGGTGAAGGGAGATGATAAACTAATAGATTATCTGATTCTTTTGATCATGGAGAAAATTACATTGAAAAGTGCAGAAATGTAAGACAGAGTGAACAAAAAAACAAAAAGTGAAAAAACAAGGTAAAATTATTAACTCTAGAGAAAACAATTTATAGCCGTGAACATGATTTATATGGACATAATAAATGCCTACTCTTAGACAATCAAATCTCAGTTCTCGAACATCTCCCACCTCGAATAGGGTTCTCGACCAAGTTATTCATGAAAAGTCTGTTTTAATGTTGGCTCTCCACCTGACAACCCTTTCATGCTGATACATCAGCTTGACAAAAAGCTTCTCTCCTGTAACAAAAAAAGGAGAGAGTGGACCAGTAAAGTCAGTTTACAGCTAAACCCTGCCTTACTTACATCTCAGGAAATTGTGCTGTGAATATTTTTGTGTGTGTTTTCTGCTTTTGTTGCTAGAGAAATGGATAATTAGGACAATTTTAAAACATACAGAGACCATCAAGAGTGCTAATGTTGCTAAGGGTGTGAAAGAAACAATGATCACAGGCAATTGAAGAGGTAGAAAAACTGCTGAACTGGACAAATGAAAAGCAGTTAGCTGGTGACAGCATTTCGGAGGCCACCATAAGTGAAAAAGTATGCCGACTTCCTAAAAGACACCCCTGGAACAGAGGCTGAATTAAGGCTAGTAGGGGGTGGTTCGATAAATTTAAGAAAAGAAGTGTTTGTTTATAAATAGTGCATTAGACATGTACTGCACATAAGAAAAACTAAAACAGGGAATCATGGGGGGGGGGGGGCTGGGACAAATTAATTCAATTTACATTATTTCTAATGGGAAAACTGATTCGGTTTTCGAACAAATTGTTTCTCAAACAGCCTTCCAGAACAAATTCAGTTCGAGAACCAAGGTTCCACTGCATTAGTCTCCTATGGCTACTGTAACAAATTACCACAAGTTTGGTGGTTTAACACAACACAAATTCTCTTACAGTTCTGGAAGCCAGAAGTCCAAAGTCAGGTTTACAGGATTAAAGGTGTCAGCTAAGCAAGCTACTTCTAGAAACTCCAGGGGAAAATCTCTTTCCGTGTCTTTCTTTCTTCCTTTTTTTTTTTTTTTTTAAGCTTCTGGCCTCCTGCATTCCTTGGTTTGTGCAACCCTGTCCTTTCATCATGCCAGCCTTTGCTTCTGGTGTCACATCTACTACTTCCCATTTAGATCTTATCTCCTATTTTTTCTTTATAAGTAACCTTGTGATTACACTTAGGCCTAAGAAGATAATCCTAAATAAATCCATCTCAAAAGCCTTTAGTTATACCTCCAGTCCCTTTGCCATACTAGGTAATATTCACTAGTTCTCAGGATTGGACGTGGTTATCTTTTGAGAGAGGAGGCGTTATTCAGACTGCTACAACTCTGAACATTGGTTCAAATAATATTAATGGTATAAAAAGATTGAGAAAACAGGGGAGGAGCAGGAGGAGGAGCAGGATAGAGCTCAATTCTTAGCTACCATTTATATTTGAGGATGTAAACTGATAAAGAAACAGCTATATGAGCATAATGTTTGGAAGTAGGAAAATAAATACTAGAAGAGCAAAAAAGAGTTTGGGAAAAGAGACACAAGTTGAGGATATGTAAGAGGACATAAAACAATTTTCCTCACAAGCATTTTGAAACTATTAACTTGTGCATGAGCTATGCAGATAAAATCAAAATCGACCTAAAACAAAACTAAGATTAAGTAGCTGGGGAGGGAGAGAAATTCTGATTGGAGAATAAAAAGGTACTTCAAGGCTAATGAAGCAAACAAAATCACAAACATAAAAATTAAAAGGTTACTCATTTATACTTATTAAAAACCTGTGTTAGATGTTATGAAACAACCAATTATGAAGTTAAGATTACATTCCCTAAATTCATCCTTTTTACAGCACTGAGGGACAATCTGCTTTAAAAAGGCAAATTACTAGCAAAAGAAAACCTTTTCATTTAGTAAGATCTGAGCTAAACTTGAAATGCAAACACACATTTAATCTAACAATTAGGGATAGCTAACATATAATGCTATGATGGAAGCTACTCCTTTAACAGCTAGGACAAAGCTCCCTAGGAGGTGTTTATTCATTTATTGAAATGTTAACTGATGTGAGAATAGCACAATGGATGCTCAGTAAAGAAATTAAGATACTACCCTACCTGTTGCCCCTTTCTCTAAAAAAGACTAAAAGCTGCCCTAACCGGTTTGGCTCAGTGGATGGAGCTTTGGCCTGCGGAATCAAGGGACCCAGGTTCGATTCAGGTCAAGGGCATGTACCTTGGTTGGGGGCACATACCCAGTAGGGTGTGCAGGAGGCAGCTGATTGATGTTTCTCTCTCATCGATGTTTTTGACTCTCTCTATTCCTCTCCCTTCCTCTCTGTAAAAAAATCAATAAAATATTTTTTAAAAATAAAAATAAAATAAAAAAGACTAAAAGCTACATGCCTGCAAGAAGAATCATAATCTGCATTTTGACAAGATTCCCTGGAAATTCAAAAGCTCCAGAAGTACTGGTATCGGTCTAATACAATTCTTTTGACAAAACAAAACTGCAGTCTGGCCAGTGTGTCTCAGTGGTTGAGCATAGACCCATGACCAAGGAGGTCACAGTTCAATTCCCGGTCAAGGCACATTCTTTGGCTGTGGGCTTGATCCCCAGTCGGGGGCATGCAGGAGACAGCCGATCAATGATTCTCTCTCATCAATGATGTTTCGTTATCTCTCTCCCTCTCCCTTTCTCTCTCTGAAATCAATAAAAACATATTTTAAAAAAACAACAATATTGCACACTTCTGAATAAGGAATCAAGAGAAAAAAGGGTCTTCATTACTACAGTAAAATTTGCTTTCTCTTTGGACTCTTGTAGAATTTTTTATGGGCTCTACATATATTCCTCATCCTACTCAAAATTTGGTAAAGGATTCAGATCATCAGCTAAACTGTGGAGGAAAGTGTAATAAGAAAATACTTATAATGTAAAAGAATATTGTACTTATAATGTTGCCTTAGGCAACAAAGGGGAATGAGGGCAGGGCTTTTTAGAGCCTTAGCAGTTAAGGGTCAATACCTTTATGGGATTTTCCTGAGATTAGACCTTCAAATGCTTCCAAACTCCACTCCTACCTTCTAAGGGAAAATTAAACTAATAGCAAAGGATGCTTTGAGCACTATTGCATGTTCAAAGTCCCCTCTCATTTCCCAATTACTCTTGATAGATGTAGAGCAAGCACGTCAAACTCACAACCCACAACGAATATTTTTGCAGCCCAGTCAATACAACAGTATGTAAGAATTGTTTTAATAAAAATTTTGTAACTTAATTTTTACAATATCCTGTTATACATAATTATTAATAACAAACTACAATGTTCGCTAATGACTGATTACTATAACCGTGTTGCATTCATTTTCCCTTACGTGCCTTACGCACAGGTGCACCATTTCTCTCCACTAATACTAGCAGCGAATATTTTAGCAGCCGAATGCCACGTCATTAGTCTTGGACTGACTTGTTTGGTGTGTGCAACAGGAAATATTTCGCTTTCGGAGAACAAGAAAAATAGGTTTATTTGCGTTACACTTATTAATTTGTGCAGTTATTCAGTGTCTGGTAAGTTAATGGAATCATATAATATGTAGTCTTTTGTGACTGCTTTCTTCACTTTGCATGATGTTTTCAAACTTCATCCATGTTGCAGTGTGTACCAGTCAGTGCTTCATTCCTTTCTATGACTGCATATTATCCATTATATGAACACACAATCTTTTTTTTTGTTCTAATACACAATCTTTTTTTTTTATTTAACAATATTAAATCCTCACTCCAGGATACTTTTTCCATTGATTTTTGGAGAGTGGAAGGGGGTAGTAGAGAAAGAGAAACATCAATGTGAGAGAGACACACATAGACTCGTTGCCTCCCACACGAACACCAACCGGGGCCAGGGATCGAACCTGCAACCCAGGAGCATGCCCTTAATGAAAATCGAACCCTTTGGTAGACAGGCTGACACTCTAACCAAGGAACCACCCAGCCAGGTCTACACAACTTAAAAAAAAAAAAGTTTATATTGATTTTTAGAGAGAGGAAGGGAGAGGGAGAGATAGAAACATCGATAAGAAACTTCATTGATCAGCTGCCTCCGGCATGCCCCCTACTGAGGATCGAGGCCGAAACCCAGGCATGTGCCCTGACCAGGAATCGAACTGTGACCTCCTTGTTCATGGGTGGACGCTCAACCGCTGAGTCACACTGGACGGACTACACAATCTTTTTCAAATACATCATCAACTGACAGACATTTGGTTTGTTTCCACTTTTCGACTATGACAAAAAATGTTGCTATAAACTTTTGTGTACAAGTTTTTGTGAATACATTGTCAATTCTTACACTAGAGGCCCAGTGCACGAAAATTCGTGCACCGGGGGGTGGGGGGATGTCCCTCAGCCTGACTTGCCCCCTCTCACAAGTCCAGAAGACCTCAGGGGATGTCCTACTGATGGCTTAGGCCTGGTCTGTGGGAGGCGACCGGGCTGATCAGGGGAAGGCGCGGCCCCCATCACCCGCTGCTGCTGTCACTGCTGGCCACCAGGGCTCATGGCTCCCTGAGTCCCAGGCCTTGCAGCTGCCAGGGCTCAAGGCTGCCTGAGCCCACAGCTGCCTGAGCCCTGGGCCTCACAGCCACTGTGGCTTTGTCCGAATAGACGTCCGCCCTAATTAGCATATTACCCTTTTATTAGTATAGATGGTAAATTTATGTTTAACTTTTTAAGGAATTGTGAAACAAAAGTTTTGAAATAGCATACAGAGAAAAGAGAGAAAAAGGCTTGTAAATTACTACAAACATTTACCCGGAGAAATCTCTAATAATATTTACCAATAAATTCAACTCACAATCATTTGAAACCATTAAAAGACCTAATTATGTCTCAGGAAGACTTGAGGTATGAGTCTTTCATTTACCTCCCTTACAGCACATCTCAACATCAACTTGGAAAAAAGAAAGTAATTTACTACTCACATTCTGGCATTAACTGTAAAATTTTTGCATGAGATTAGCCAAGGATCTCCTAGTAATATGAACAGATTAATACCAAAAGCCACCAAGTGTTATAGAAAATGCTTAATTTTAATAAAATTGACCTTTTTAATGTATCTAAAATGAAGAAAGCATATCTTTTTATTTCCTTCACATTCTCCATAGTGCTAGGCACTCAACATACACTAGTTGACTATGGATGAATAAGGCCTTGCCTTAGCTCCACCCATCCCATGAGAACCAGAGATTTAGATTTAATGAGATAGTATTTTTGAAATTTAACCGTATAGAAGCAATGTGGTAGTCCTAAGGACAGAATAGTTTTATTAACTCATAATAATAACTTAAATTGCTCAACTTCAATGAGTTTCAGTGCCCTCGTTCACAAAATGACAATAATGTCTACCTCAAAGGAAGAAATGCAACCTTGATCATTCCTTATCAACAATTTCATTACAAAGAAATGCAATGCAGTTATCAAGTTTTCCTATAATGCTGAAGACTTTGCTTAATTAAAAAAACACACATCAAACAACATACTGGCTGTCTTTATTATCAATACAGAGTTTTATAGTAAGGGAAAGTGACTTATAAAATCTATGGGATCCTTTTCTTTTTTTAAACCAGAAACTGCAAAACAAATGAGGTGAAATTTTGGTCAAAATTTTGGATTTTGCCTAATTTTATCCTGGAATGGCCTACAAAATAAAGTATTCCAGTTCTAATTTTCAAACTGTTAATCTAGGATAATAGATTTGTCTCACAGAAGTACCAATCTGTGTTCTTTAATGTCTTCTAATATGATACTTTCATATTCTGCCTAGGGCTCTTTCTGTCTACCACCAATCACTTATAGGAAGTACTTTAGCTGTTCCTTCTCACAGAACCCCTGCTATATATAAAATGACAAGGAGCACACAGTAAGAGGTGGAAGCAACCTAAATGTCCATCAACAGAGGAACAGATAAAACAAAATATAGTATATACATACCATCTTAAAAAGGAAGTCCTGTCATATGCTACAACATGGATAAATCTTGAGGACATGAAATCCAATCACAAAAAAACAAATGCTGTAAGATTCCACTTGTATGAGTTATCTAAATTAGTCAAATTCATATAAAACAAAAAGCAGAGTGGTAGAAACCAAGGACTCAGGGGAAGACAGAATGGGGAGGCTTTTAATGGGTCCAGTTCCAGTTTTACAAGATGAGAAAGTTCTAAAGATATGTTTTATAACAGTATGAATATAGCTAATACATGACTGAACTATAACTTAAAATGGCTAATATGGTAAACTTTATGTCAAGTGTTTATTTTAAAATAAAGATGCATTAAAATATTAGGGAGCTAGAAAGTATTTCCCTGGAAGAATTAGTTCTGCTGCTAGGAAAAAGTAATTCTTTTTAATGTCAAAGGAAAATAAAACCTAAGGGCAATCCCATCTCTACTACGAGTTTCTATAATAACCATTTTGCATGTTGCATCCCATCCCTAAATAATTTGACATGAACTATTTATTGCCTACAACAGCCTGTGTGTGTTGCAAAAGAGCCTTCCCTGACTATCAGCCAATAGAAAATATTAAAATTTCCTCTTATGCGATCTTAGAAACAGATCTACTCCAGGCTCATAAAACTGTTACCTCCGGGAAGCTGGGGAAAAGGGTAACACTAAAAAAAGTTCTATTTCTCCTTTCAAATGAAGCAGACCTGAACCTCTACAATGGGAAATTCCAGATCTTTAGAAAACGTTTAAAAATTGCCTACCAATACCTATTACCTACTTTGGTTTTTCTCTTAATACAGACTACTGAAGAAGAATTTAGATTCCTTCTAAATGAAATTCAAAAGGGGCAATTGGTTCAAAATCCAATATATTTCTCTAATATTTTTGCCTATAATTAAAGTGACAGAAATTTGTAATTTAAAAAAAAATTTACCAAGGGAATACACTAAAGCCATTAAGTCCAACATCTTAGAGAAGATTCATCCCTCTAATATTACATCACAATAAAGAAGTATTAAGAAGCCCTGTTGGTGTGTCTCAGTTGGTTGGGTGTCATCCTGTTGTTGGTTCAATTCCTGGTCAAAGCACAGGACTGGGTTTTGGCTCCATCCCTGCTGGGGATGCAGGAGGCAGCCGATTGATTTTTCCACTCTTGCATCATTCTCTCTCTCTCTAAAAAGTTAATAAAAATATATTTTTAAAAATATTAAGAGGATTCCTAAGAAACAATATCTTTTTAATGGACTAAAAATTATCATTACCATATAAAAATATCCTTGACTCCTCCAGATTTCAGTAGGCATAAAACCATCGGCAAAATTTTACATTAAAGCTGAGGTTCTTAAACAGGGTCATTGGTTGGTCCACGATTCCCCTTGAACTGGACAAAGATCATGCAGAGACTCCAGTTGACATCTGAACATTCAAGGAAGTCAACCAATAGAAACTACAATTAAGGGAGCACAACATGGTATATAGAAGCATTCAATAATGATATGCCACTGGCAAAGATCTAGATGGCATTTTAATCAACTACTGCTAATATTAACTAAAAGTAGTTACTTAATATAATAGATTAGCTTTCTTTTTAAATAAACCCAATGTTTGAACCTGGAAAGAAAATTGCTACATCAAGTTTTAAAAGTCCTAAATACTTTCACAAATTTTTTAAGAACAGAAAATAGCCACAAAAATACTGAAAATACCAAGCAACAAATAGTTGATATTGCATTCTAAGAATGGGAAATTCAGCAACTATTTTAAAATAGAATTATGTTGTACTTTAAATTAGAATTTAAAGAAAAATACTGTTTCTTCTCCTTTTCTTCCTTCTCCTAGTTAAAAGAGTTGGGAAATAGAAAGTTGTTATGCATATTTTATGCCTTTCTTTCAGGAATAAAACAGCACATCAAACTTCAACATGTTGGGCTCAAAACACAATGCCAAGGACACCAATTATTTTCTAATGACCAGGCGGCCAACCCAGAATTGCACTAGACTAGGCTCGGAGGAGTTCAGCAATCATACATTAACTACTAATGATAGCTGGACTTGAGTAGAGTGGAAAATGCCCTGGAAACTTTTAGAGCTCAAGTATTTTGGCAAATATGTACTGGTATTTAATCTCAGGGACAGTTAAATTTAAAAACACATATTTTAAAGTCCTGAAAGTATCCTTTCTTCACCAAGATCACCAGATGAAAGAGTTTAAGGCTGATCTGATTTGGTATCTAAAAGCAAGCTGTCAGAGAACCAAGATGGCGGCGTAGGGCGTAGACCTGTGGGTGCTGCCTCCCACATCATCATTGAAAATACCAACTATAAGACAAACAACTACCATTCAGAACCATGGGAAAGTTGGCCCAGTGGAAGTTCTACAACTGGAAGGAAAGAAAGAAGTGCAGTGAGACTGAGTAGGAGCTACAGAGGCGCCAAGAACAGAGGTACAGAGTCGCGCGCCAGGCGGGCTGCAACTGGATGCGAGGGTTTTTTTTTTTTTCAATCGGAAGGGTTTACAAACTCTCGAATCCACTGGGCTTGTTCGGTGCCGGACTCTGAGGCCCCAGACCCCACAGGGAGAGGCGGCACAGCCTTGCAGCAGTCGGAAAGCGAGAGAGGCTCTGGCGCGCAGTTGCTCGCCTGCACTGGGGGACAGAAGTCCCGGAGTCCCAGAGAGGCGAGGAGCCGCGGAGACGCCATTGCTATTTGCTCCGCCCCGGTGATTCCCTGAGACCCCACCCTACTCAATTTACATTCCCATTCAAGCTGTGCCAGAGGCACAAGAGGAAACGCCTGTGCTTTTACAAATTCTCGAATCCACTGAGCTTGTTTGGGGCGGGATCATGAGGCACCAGACCCTACGGGGAGAGGCGGCACAGCCTTGCAGCGGTTGGAAAGCGAGGGGGGCTCTGTGGCGCAGCTGCTCGCCGGCACTCGGGGACGCGAAGTCCCAGAGTACCAGAGAGGCGAGGAGCCGCGGAGACACCATTGCTATTTGCTCTGCCCCGGTGATTCCCTGAGACCCCACCCTACTCAATTTACATCCCCGTTGAAGCTGTAACAGTGGCACAAAAAGACCCACCTGCGCTTTTGCAGCATAACCCAACAAATTGCAGACTTCAACTCCTCACACCCATAAGAGACACACTCAAGAAGCAGACCCAGGAGAACCAAGATGGCGGCGTGGGGTGCAGACTTGTGCGTGCTGCCTCACACAACAACATCGAAACTACCAACTATAGGACAAACAACTATCATACAGAACCATGGGAAAGCTGGCCCAGTGGAAGCTCTACAACTGGGAGAAAAGAAAGAAGAGCATTGAGACTGAGTAGGATGTGCAGAGACACAAGTACAGAGCCCAACCCAACAAACTGCAGATTTCAACTCCTCGCATCCAAAAGGGACACATTCAAGAAGCAGAATCAGGTTCGGAGGAAGCCGGAGCCGGACCCGGCTGGGCTGGCGACATGGAACCGCTGTACCAGCAAACGCACAAGCACGTCCACCAGTTCCAGTCTCACGTGGGACGATGGGGAAGGCAGACAAGCAGTCTGTGCACTTAGTAGAAAACGAAATCCAAGCAAGCATACCAGATATTCAGCAACCAAGAACGCCTGGAGATTTTGTCGAACAAGGAGCTGCCCAACAAAAGACAGAATGCCAAACTTCGTGTTGCCCCGGTGAGGTCGGGACGGCCCCGGTGAGGTTGAAACGGCCCCGGTGAGGTTGGGACGGCCCCAGTGAGGTTGAAACGGCCCTGGTGAGGTTGAAACGGCCCCGGTGAGGTCGGGAAGGAGACATATGTAATACTCTTTGTAATACTTTAAGAAATAAAAATTATTTAATAAAATAAAGAAAGAAAGAACAGCAAACTGAAACCTCAAGTCACAGGAAAGCTTTAAGACATTCATGTACTATTCTGATCGCTTATCTTGAGGTTCATGAGTCTTTTAAACTTTAAAATATTTATTCATTTAAAAAATATTAATGATAAGCCTTATACATTAACAAATTTATGAAAAATAACTATTGCCTCCCAAAATAAATTAGTAAGAAAAATGGCATTTTACATTTCTGCAAGTCTCTCTAATGCCTAATTTAACAGAAGATGCCTAGATTCTCTTAATTGCTTCTTCATTCAACATACTACTCTTGTTGTATTGGTTAAATATATGAAGAAAATCCAGCCTCATGTAGGTATATAGTTGGAAAGAGAGGAGTATTTTAATAGGCTTTGCAGATAGTTATGAATATCTCTCTTTGATATTACACCAAAACTCAACATGTGGTAGTTTCTTAAAGGTTTGTGGTATCTGAAACCCTATTCACTGTTCATTACATTAAAATCCAATGTTCCAATTTGCACTTTTACTTATGCATGATGTTTTTTGTGTTGTTTTTTAAAAAAATATATTTTTATTGATTTCAGAGAGGAAGGGAGGAGAGAGAGATAGAAACATCAATGATGAGAATCGTTGATCAGCTGCCTCCTGCACGCCCCACACTGGAGATGGAGCCCACATGTGCCCTGACTGGGAATCAAACCATGAACTCCTGGTTCATAGGTTGATGCTCAACCACTGAGCCACACCGGCCGGGCTTAGGCATGATGTTTAAAAATCACAGGTAAAATACTGATTCAGTTACACAGACCTCCCAAAGGCTGGCACATTTCACTACACAATATCAAAAATCGCAGTCATTAATATCATTACTGATCTCATCCAAAAAATCTTTAGGTACTGGGAAGTTATCAAGCTCAGGATGGCAGATACCAATTTCTAAAATTCTAATTTTTGCCTGAAAACTCAAAATTTACCAAGGGTAACAAATACTGTCCATTGAGGCAAAAGATTCATTGTTCATTTGAGAAAAACGTCTGCCAAACATCCAAGTCTCAATAACCAGAATTTATCAGTAGTTTCTACTAGTAAAAATAATGCTCAGTGAAAAGAGCAGATAATTCAGCTTGAAACTCAAATAGTAATTACTTACACCAATGCTTTTCCTCCAGAAAACCACTGTACTCTGGCCCATGGAAGAAGTGCTTTAGGTATACTTCTCATTTTGTCACACAAAAACAGACATGTATTCCAGTCAAGATATAATAAAATTAATAATTTTTACTGTTTCATCAAGAACATTCTTAAGTAAAATTGGCATTTTTAAACTGCTGATACATGGTGATGGAAGACGACCATGACTACTTACTGGTATTGTTTGGTGCCAAAACCTTAACTCATGTAAAGACGCCAGCAGATTTACCTATGTTGCTTTTGTACCATTGGTGCAAATTCATTTTTGTTATTATGAAAATACTTTCGACTTGATAAGCTTTTTGAAAGAATTGAAGGGTTGCCCAGACCACACTTTTAAATGCAATAAATGATAGCTGTTTTAACAATGGTTATGGACCCCCTCTGACCAGAAAAGTGCACATACGAACAAGCACACACAATACAATTTTACATACAACCTCAGAAGGTTCACAAAGCCCCTATTGCCCATTTATAGCACGTTCTAGCTAAAGAATTCCATCAGCAGAAAATGCAGGCCTGCAAATTTACTTCAAAACAATAATAATCTACTAGGCACTATAAACAAAGTTTATTATAAGCAAGTCACATTCTAACAACCTCAAACAATTTCACCTGAACTAAAAGAAGTAGCTAGAGTTTTGAAAAAATAGAATTACATTAGGGAAAGTAAAAGGTTTCAGGTTAAGAATCCCAGCTCTACCACCTGCTCAAGAACACACAGTTACTAAATTAATCTTCCTAGACCAGTTTCTAATCAGTGTTGCCCTGGCCGGGTGGCTTAGTTGATTGGATTGTTGTCCCAGTAAACCAAAGGTTGCAGGTTTGAGTCCCGGTCAAGGCTCATACAGGAGGCAACTGATGGAAGTTTCTCTCTCACATTGATATTTCTCTCTCCCTTCCTCTTTCTAAACATATCCTTGGGTGAGGATTTAAAAAAAAGGGGAGGGGAAAGAAAAAATAAAAACAACAATGTCTACTTATTTCATGGAGTTTTTGTGAAGATTAATGAACATGTAGGGTGTCCTCCAAAAAAAATGTATATGTACACACTTTAAATCTTACTAATTCCAATGGGTTAAATCTCAAAAGAAAAGAAACATCAGCCCATCCAGTCGCTGTGGCTCAGTGGTTGAGCGTTGACCTATGAACCTGGAGGTCATAGGTCAATTTCTGGTCAGGGCACATGCCTGGGTTGCAAGCTCAATCCCCCAGTGTGGGGCATACAGGAAGCAGCCGATCAATGATTCTCTCTCATCACTGATGTTCCTAACTCTCTCCCTCTCCCTTCCTCTCTGAAATCAATACAATTAAAAAAAAAAATAAAGAAAGAAACATCAATTGGGCTACCAGCTTAGTAGTATATACATTTTTGGGGGGGTGGAGGGAACACCCTGTACATAAGACACCTGAAACAATACCTAGTTAAGCACTAAATAAACGCTGGCTGCTGTAATTAAGATGGCCATGCCATTTCTTCCTGATACTGACTATATAGTGACAATTAAATGCAATTATCTACAAGAAATATATTTTACATATTACCAGGCCTTTACTTCTCTTTCCTTCTACTAAGAAAGAAACTTGCTGACTCTTGATTACTCAATTATAATTTCCAATGCCACCTAAGGTAAGGGAGATTATTGTTGAGGATATTAACTAAAACATCTATCTCCAACCCTTCAATTTTCCGACTTATTAGCATAAGAAACTTAAAATATAGTTTACCTTTCTTCCTGCAATTCAACTAAACTAGGCAATATATGTGTGCAAATACATAAAATATGGGAACTTTTACTAATAAAATTAATTCTTTGCTTCAAACTTCCATCATGCTGCTTACTCCATAAGTTTTAAGAAGCTTAAATTTTAGTTCACTAGAAGAGAGTATTAAGAAATAAGTAAGTTTAATTTTTGGTTTTTATTTTAATAACCTGAGACAAAATGTCAGCTAAAACTCTTTCAAAGCCATTATCTTATATTTTTATCAATAAAGGAATAAGAAAATTAGTATCTTAAAAAGACACAGATACTGCCTAATATCAGATAAATATGGTTATTCATGTTATTTTATGTGCAAATTTACATTACTCCAAGTGATTGTACTGCATTAAGTTAGTACTTAAAAGAAAGGAGGAGCATCTCATGGGATATAAGGTAAAAATGTTAAATAAGACCATTGCTATGAGTCATTAGGTTTGGAATATAGCTAATCCTATATAATAAAAGCCTAATATGCTAAGTGTCTGACCGTTCATTCAACTGGTCGACCAGTCGCTATGACATGCACTGACCACCAGGGGGGCAGACGCTCCAACCAGTAGGGACTGGGCGAGATGGCCCCAATTGGGACTGGGTGACACGGGCCGGGCACGCCCTGGACAAATCCGTGCACCGGGCCTCTAGTGTGCCAATATTTGAAATCTGCAAACAACAAATCTACCACTTTTTTTCCTGCTAATTGAGTGCCTAAATCTAACATGCATTCTACTCTAAAAAACATGTAGCATTACATATAGAATGGATTTAAAACCATTAAATATTATGTGAAACCCCAAAGATTAGTTGTTTCTCAAAATTTTATTTATGTCCTTATCTGGGGAGTATTTTCACTCTACCATTGAAAATTATTTTCCTAAGAACCATCCATAAATGTCTTAATCCTACCAAAAATAAACAGGAAGCCAAGTGTTGAAAAGATGCACTGCATTTGGATCAAAGGACCATAAAAACAGGCTTCATGTAATAAAATCACATTCTAAAATAATTTCCTATGAAAAAAAGTTTAAGAGTATCAAGTATGAAGCTAAGGAAAATTATACTTACATTAAAATAATGAAAATCATAAGAAGTACTTAATATTTAACAATATTAAATTAATGAAAATTCTAAGCCTTGAGTAACTAAGTTCAGTAGACTTATCTTTAAACTAGACACCCAGCGCACAAAATCATGTGCTTAGGGTCCCTAGGCCTAGCCTGTGATCAGAGCCATCTTTTGCCCCTTCACCAGTCCCCAGGCCCAACACCGCCTGCACCACCGGGGCACCTCCACCACCGGGGCGGGTAGGTCGCAGGCACGCCCCGCAGCTTCCATCAGCACTGCAAGCCCCAGCAGCAGCAGCAGCGGCGGCGCCTGCATGAGCAGCCCTGAGCGGGCAGCGCACTCCATCAGCTGGACTGAGCCCCTGAGCAGCCTGGGATGAGCTGGGAATCACAACGGCCCGACAGCCAGCCCAGTCCTCCCGCCACCAACCCAGGTTCCCCTGTTCACCATCACTAATCCATCGGAGCCTGTGAGCCCGGGGGTAGGGACCAAGAGGTCAGCCATTCCACCTTCTCGCCAGTCCCCAGTCCTGCCCCGCCACCACCCACCCGCTTCCCCGTGGTTCCCCATTCGCCTGCGGGCGGAGTTTGGGGGGGGGGGGACCAAGAGGTGGTCAATGCACCTCATGGCGACTGGTCGAGTGGTTGTTCCAGTTGTTACTCTTATGGTCCCTGGACTTTTATTATATAGGATTAAGGCTCCCAGAGAGTCCAGCATCTCAATCAATTTAACTGTTTCTTTCTAGGACACCTTTGAGAATTAACAAGATTAGAAGGAACAATAGAAATCACCTAATCCACTCTTGTAATCTTAAAATGAAATAAACTGGAACCCAGTGGAGAGCTTATCTAAAGTGATATATACTAATCTGTCATTAGGATAAAAACCCAAGTTCTCCTGACTTCTATTATACTGCTGTATGTCATCAATCCCATTATAAATCCTACCAAGTAAATAAATCCATAATGACCAGAAAGATCTCATCAGCCTACCTTTCACTTGTTGTCTTCCCCCTTCATAACCTCATAATAATAGTAACATTTATATTCCTTCACTCAACAAATACTGAACACCTACTGTGTGCCAGGCATTGTTCTATGCACAGCAGTTTTTATATAGGCCAGTGTAGAGTACAAAGATACATTAGTCCTGCACTAAGCTTACAATAAGTATCACAGTAGAGGTTTGAGGTACTAAATATACATATACATATATATTATACACACACACACACACACACACACACACAAAATGTTATGAAGGAAAATTGTGGGAGGAGTGACAGCAAAACACAAAGACCCAAAAGTGTATAGGTTTTGTTTGAAGAACAGTATCCATTTAGCTGTACTGTAAACCATATTAGCTAATCAACTTAGAGAGGTAGAGGCCATAGTGGTGAAGGGTTTCATATTCTAGACTGAAATATCTGAAAGTAATTTATAATCCTATGGATACAATGACCACTGAAGATTTCTAAAGAAAATAACACTGGGAATACATTTAAGGTTAACTTATAACAGTGGTTCTCAACCTTCCTAATGCCTCGACCCTTTAATACAGTTCCTCATGTTGTGGTGACCCCCAACCATAAAATTATTTTTGTTGCTACTTCATAACTGTAATTTTGCTACTGTTATGAATTGTAATGTAAATACCTGATATGCAGGATGTATTTTCATTGTTACAAATGGAACATAATTAAAGCATAGTGATTAATCACAAAAACAATATGTAATTATATATGTGTTTTCTGATGTTCTTAGGCGACCCCTGTGAAAGGGTCGTTCGACCACCAAAGGGGTCGCGACCCACAGGTTGAGAACCGCTGACTTAGAAGAAAACAACACAAGAAGCAGGAAATCATTTGGGAAGTTAATCCAAACCTGATGAGAGATATTGAGAACCTGTACTAAGGTTAAAGTGAGTATGGAAAGATTATAACATTACAGAAGTAAAAATGGTATGCCATGATAGCCAACTACAAGTAGGAGGGGAAAGAGACAATTTGGTGCCTTTGATGGGAAAGAACCTGGGCTATATAATTAACAGAAAATAGGCAAACAAAGCTAAAGATTGAGCTAAATGTAACCTGTTTGGAGATTAGTACAAACCAAGGGGGCCAATGTATTAATCTTATTTCATTTCAATAAAGCAAATCTTCCCTTAGCAAACACAACAGACTATGATATGCAAAGTATAGTATGTAAAAATACCCAAGTTAAAAGAGTGTTAAGTTGAAAATTGAAAATTAGTACATTTGTATAGACATAGATACTAGAACAAATCATATTTTTATTAAAATATACATATTAAGCCTCAGCAAGGTAATGCTAGGAATATACTGTATGCTAAAGTAATGTTTAACAATCTCAGAAAAATATGCAATAAATCAGTAGCAAAATGAAGCTACTAAGTATCAGCAGAAGAGAACAACTGATCCATCATACATATCACAATCATTTAGTTCAGTCTGGAATTATCAATTTCTCCTGATTAAATAAAATCCACGTGCCTAATTTGGGAGCTCATCTGCACCAATGCTTCATGAAACGAGACACAAAAGTTTAACTGAACTGGTTGGTTAAATAAAAAAGGAGCAACCTACCAACTTAGCTTCTGGAATGTGAAACTTTTTATTCCAAGTTTCAAAGGCAGGGCTAAAGGGGACCAAAGTTTTGCCACCCCAAAATATGCCTTTTAGGGTATTGATTTTGGGCTGGTTGTTAGGAAACAGAAGAATCAGAAAGAACCTTTGACCCTCCCTCTACCTGCCTAAAGGAATTCAATAGAAAACCCTGCTTAAAGGAAGGGTCACCTTAGCATCATAATATAAACTAAATGTGGCATACAGAGAGATGCCTAGTAAAGCCTGTTTATTGCACTTCCCTCTGGGTACCGCTGTTTTTGAGTGGCTCAGAAAGAATTTTACATGTTCACTCTCCCATCTACCTGTAAACTGCCTATTTTCCCTTTGAAATCCCCCCCCCCTATTCTCCTTTGTCTAAAATGGCATATAAACCTCAACTGCATTTTCTTATGGCACCCCCTCATGTACTCCTGGAATTTTGGACATTTTCTATTTTAAAAAACAAATGAGGAAACAAAAAACACCCATGTAGTCTTTCTGCCCACCATTTAACAAGTAAACTATGAACTCCTTTGGGGCAGGGCTGTGTTCTAGACACCTCGTGGCCCCAGTGCTCAGATTTCAGGAGCCCCCCTCAACAGATCTCTGATAAAAGGAATAAATGGAAATAAATCAACCAAGGAATGTTTTTCAAGTATACAGCACTTTCATAACTTGGTGAGTATTACACAACAGCACAGAGCTATGATCCAGTATTTGAGTGCCTACTATTCAACAGGTAATGAAGTTACAAAATGAGTAACACATGACTCCTCCCTGGAACTTAGAATTTATTTCTCTAAACAAGTCTAACACCAAAAGGTTTCACCAGAAAACCTTGATTTGCCTTATTTGTGTGAACATAAATGAGTCTCTTAACTTCTTTAAGATTCTGGTTTCTCATCTGAAAAACAGATGAGGATTCAAAAGAAGAAATGTAAGTGTGTCCTGTAAAGTATCACAAGTATAATGTATGCCAGTTGGCTCCCCACAGGACTCACCAAACTCTGATCAGACACTGCATTAAAAATGACACTGATATAGCCAAGTATTCTACTGGCTAAACACAAAGCCATTATCCTACCATAACATGAAAAAATCCTCAAAACAACAGTATTCTAAGTCAGAAACAGGGTCTTAATATGAGGACAATATAATCTTGAGAAAGTTGATTTATAAACTTTCACAAGACATTTTTAAAAATTAAAAGTACATTTTTAAATTTATTATTAGAGAGAGAGAAAGGGAAACATCAACTTGTTGCCTCAATGGTTGCTTCTTGTATGTGCCCTGACCAGGGATAAAACCTGCATCTTTGGCGGATCGGAACAATGCTCTAACCGAGCTCCCCAGCCAGGGCTTAAAAGTACATGTTTTAATTTATCTGAGTTTTGTTGGAAAATTCCTACTGTCATTCAAGACAGAATACTATTATATTAAAATTCGAACTTTAAAAATAATATTGCTGAATAAAATAATGTAACTACTTTTGGGAAATAATGTCTCCTCCACATCTCAAATGAGAACACAATCCTAAAGTTTCAAAACTTCACACTTTTGAATACACTAATAAACAAATTTGGAGGAAAAAACTAATACTATACTATTACTTCAACTGATCAAATCCAGCTTTTAACTGCACAATAAGCTCCCTAGAAGACATGTGATATGTCCATAGCACTGTTATTTTTATCCACCTAAATTAATCCTTATAAGACAATAAAATGAATCATTTGAGCCAACATTTCTTCACTGAATACGCTAATCAACACCACACTCTCAAAGTAGGCAAGTTAAAACAAAACAAAACACAACAACTAGAAAGCTTCCCTCTAAAATACAAGATACTGTCAAGATGCTTTCTGAGCTGAATGTTGATGGCACCTATTTCACCTTAAATTACCTAAAAATGATGTACAACATGAAAATGCATCACCATTTACTTGTATGTGGAATTCACACAACAAGGAAACCTTTATCACATAAACCTTGGATTTCTCTTTTGATGGTGTTTGATATATCATCTACTGCTCCTTTCGTTTAATTCATGGAAAATAATGAGGCCTAAAGAATGAAAGATTTAAGACTATTTTCTGGAAACTGTTCTTCCGTTGCTTGGACAACACAAAATGTTCCTATATAACAGACTCATCTACAAAGAAATCCTTCCGTAATCAAGATTTTGAAGATTCTGTATTCAAAATTTGCACTAGTAAATGCTTTCTTACCTTCTGCTACATCATCATCTACTGCTCCTTTCACCTGAGAAAAACACCACTGAATATCATTCCCTCCTCCAGCTCCTGGAATAAAGAACACATGCCGATTAAAACCGAGTTCTGTTCATGTTTACTCTACTAAACAGTGAGATGGTATCCACAGTTGGCATGATACTAATATAATAGCCTAGTACTGCCCACATACATAACCACCACCCCAGAGCACTAACTGGGAAAAGGTTAGTCCCCAATAGTTGGTACTGCTTTAGGAAAAAAGAGATCTGGGTATGAAAAATTAAAAGGCCATGTACTGTCATTAACATTGTACATGTGTTCAAAAGTTCCCTTCCATTTTCCCTTCCCCTCAAATACTGACTGGTAGGTCTTGCTTAAATGTAAGAAAAAAAGCAAATAACCAAAGTTAGTTTTTCTTTAAGTGTGCAAAAAGTCTGCAAAAGAATCAGTAAGGCTAAACTACCATAAAACATGGAACGAGTAGAAAACTTCAAGGAACATCACTGCCTGGGTGAGGAGTAATGAACGATCGAGTATGAACCCTATCACCAAAGTGCATATAGAGCAAACATAACACTCACCACCCACTTCTTGCACTGAACTGCCAGCAAAATCACTGGCTCCAGAGGAAAAAAGCTGGTGAGAAGATTCTCAAAGGAAGCCTGTTTTGCCTCTCTTCACCTTACCCCTCAGATTCCAAGGGACCTTGCAAAGAATTAATTTTGCTAATTTGTCATCATCTTGTGCAAAACAATTTTAATTTTACTAATTATTCAAAGAGCAACTTGTTTATAGCAAACCATAAGTCAATCCAACCTGTTAACTCTTCCAAAGGTTTAATTATCTATCTAAATATTGAAATAAGCCAAGAAAACTGGTTTGGTCCCTGAATGCTTCTATTTCAGGTCTACATACCTTAGAGGAAATGTCCTGGATCTATGGAGAAACTGAACCTCGATCTAGAATCAAGTCTACTAGATGGAGATATTCAGCCACACCAGAATGTACAAAAGGAATCCTCGAAGCAATTACCTTTCTCTTCCTTCACATCTATTCTTTGCTAAATATTCAAACCTGGTTTTCCCCATGCATCATCCCCCCTTCCAAGCTTTTACCTAAATCTCTTCCCTCTTGGCTATTTATATCCCTGAACTCCACAACTATTTTAACTCAATTGAAACCCCTTTGGGAAAAGGACATCTGCACAAAAGCTAACATGCAAAACGGAAAGTTGAAATCACATTTTTCATGCAACTTGCTGTATTAAAGGCCTTGCACTCTTTGGACGTCAAGGGTAAGAAACGAAAAGGAGATGGTTCGACACAAAAAAACTCAGGTTAATAGTCTCAAAATATACGTGCCTACCGGGGGAGGGGGGCACATTGCATTTTAACTTGTAAAGCACTTTTCCTTCTCAGTGCAAAATATATTTGTATAGACACCCAAGAAGGCTTGCATCAAGCAAGGGGGGAAACAGTAATTAAATGAAGAAAGATCCGCCAAAAAGTCCGGGGAGAGGGTGGCACGGAGGTCACACCCGGCTCCCGAGCAGGAGGGACAAATCTGCCCGCGCCCCCACCCCGCCCCACCCACGCCTCACCCCGCAGCTCGCCGGCGCGCACCCCACCCCCATCCATGCCGAGGCTCAGCCCTCAGTGAAAAGCCGATTCGGTCACAGCGACCACTGGCCGCGCAGAGCCCTCCCCCCCACACCGCACCCCACTTGACCAGTTCCCCGAAACCCGAGGCGCCCGCGGCTCTCCGAGAGGCTCAGCGGTCGCTAGGGGGTGACGGAGGGAGGAGAAAGGAAGCGGAGCCTTGTCAGTGGCCGAGGGTGATTTCTCCTTTACCTGCCATGTTGCGCTGCAAATGGTGACCCTGCTGGGTGCCTCGGGGTCTCCGCTTCCTGAACTCACCCCCCTCACCTGGGGATGGGGGGGTAGAGAGGGCGGGTGGGGGC
>NW_005372122.1:291353-311532 GCF_000412655.1 Myotis brandtii
GCTCCCCGGTCCCCAGCCCTCGCGCCGTGCCGGGCCCTGGGCGGCGCAGCTGTCCCCATGAAGTCCTCGCTCGCAGGGATTCGGGCTGGCCTGTGTCTTTTTAGCGAATACCCATTTTGCTACTTAAAATAGTGACCCTGTGGGTTAGTCCTGGGGCCGGTGGGGGGAAAGGGACAGTGGTGCGAACTCTGCTTAGCCAAGGTGAGAGCTCGCGGAGCTGCGAAGGACGCAGCGGAGCTGTTCCATGTGGGTGATCGGAAACTGCGGCGGGAGCCCTCGGCGACTGGAGGCTCTGAAGTGTGGTTTCCAAACAGCAAACTGAGTTTGCTAGTAGCGGAATATGGTGGCTCAGCTCTGTCCAGCTAAAAGCGTAGAAACAGTGGTTAAGAGCCAGGCTGCCAAATACTGCTCCACACATGAGATGATGCTAATTCTTTCTACCTTACAGGACTGTTTCAACGGTTAAATGACTTAATTTGAGTGCATGATAAATGTTAACTGCGGTTATGATTAGATGTGTACTGAAAGCATCTTCAATGGAGTTAAGAGGTGTAAGAAAAAAATAAACCGGAAACCAGTCATCAGCCAAGAAGGGATGTGCACGTCATTGAAAGATGTATTAATGATGCAGTCACAATACTGTACATTTACATGTCAATCTCCACAATACTCCTATGAGATAAATGTCCACATGTTCCGCATGAAAAACACCTGCAAAAATACCCAGAATTTGACCTTAAGGTTGAAATGAGTGATAAGGCATTTGGAGACCAACGTAAGTTTGCAGTATTTACACCTCCTGTCCATCATTTCCACTTTCTATCTTAATCTTCATCTCCAGAAAGTGGAATTGTACAAGTTTCAGAATTCCTCCGCGATGGGACAGCTGCACCATTGTGTTATTATTCCTCCATTTCTACATTAAGAATTTTCACTTTACCAATGGACAAACCAAAATTAAAAATCCACCCTGTATCTCATCTTTCAGCTACCTGTACAAACAGCTATAAAACTTAAATGCACACTGCTGTATTTCTATTTTGGTTGATTTCATAAATGTACTTCTCTGCATATGTCTTTACTATTTCTTTTCCTTTTCACTAGTGAGGGCTTTCCACCTTAACCAGAACTCAGAAAAGAGAGAAGAGAGAGAAAACAGACCATTAAACTGGGGACTTGCACCCCAATGTGCAAATCATTTTTCTTAGGCTTCAGTTTTTGCCATATGTAAGATTTGAATCTTCACACATCCTGAAAAATGATTTGGTCTACATAAATTATTTGTTCTTAGAAGCCATTAAAGCTTGCCTAAAACTGTGATAATTATAACAAAAGTTCCTATAGCACAGACAATGTCCTGAGTACTTTTCTAAGAACATTGTATAGAGTCATGAGATGAGCTGAGATGGGTCTAATCAAAGGTCTGGGACCCAGATACAAGTGACCCAGCATCTTTGGCCCTGAGCGGTCACTTCAGTGGACCATAAACTGCCTCCCTTTCTTCTGAATGGCTCTTAGGAAGAGAAGCCAGCATACCCACTAGCCCAGAGGCAAGGGTTGCTTTTGTCTATCTCCCCTTCCTTATCTTACATTCTGTCTTCTATCCTCTGCACTAAGGCTTCTGTCCCTACCACTTTACTGAAAGGGTTTCTGTCGAGGTTATTAACAATCTCCATGTTACCAAATCTCATGGTTACAGGTACTTCTTTGGTTTTATCTTTCTCTACTTCCCAAAGGCATTTGAAATGGCTGATCACCAAATCCCCATTGAGACCCTTATTTTTCCTTGACCCATGGTTGGTTTCCTTCCAGCCTTTTTAGCCATTACTCTCAGTTTCCTTTGTTGCCTTCTCCTCCCAGACCACCTTCTAAATATTAACATGATCTGTCTTCTTGGCCTCTGTCCTGGACCCCCTTCTCACTCTTCCAGACAACCTCATATACCATTTCCAGATATTTACAGATGCAAATGCCATGTATTTACCAGTGGCTACCAATCTAGATCTCCAGCTCTGTCCTCCCCCCTCCCCCTGAACTGTAGACACACACACCTCTACTGCCTACTTGACATTTTTACAGTATATAATAAGCATTTCACACAAGCACTGCCAGAATACAAGTCTTGATACCACATCCTCTCCACCTTGACTGATGCTGTTTCTCTGCTAGGAACATCACCATCCACTCACCCACCCCACCCAACATTCTGCCAATCCCATTCTTCTTTCCTCAGCCAGTAAATAGTTCTTTCAAAAACAATTTAGATGTAACTGCCTTCAGGAAGGCTTCCCTGATTTTTTAAAAAATAATTTGCTCTACCATAGCTGGTTTGGTTCAGTAGAGAGAGAGTCAGCCCACGGACTGAAGGGTCCCGGGTTCAATTCAGGTCATGGGCACATGACCTGGTTGGTGCATGTGTGTGAGGAAACCAATCAATGTGTCTCTCTCACATTGATGTTTCTCTCTGACTCTCCCCCATCTTGCTGCTCTCTCTAAAAATCAATGGAAAAATATCCTCAGGGGAGGATTAACAACAAAAAATTTGCTCTTTGTTTATTTATTTTAAATTATATTTTTATTGATTTCAGAGAGGAACCCAGGCTTGTGCACTGACAGAATTGAACTGGGACCTCCTGGTTCATAGGTCAATGCTCAACCACTGAGCTACACCAGCTAGGCCACGGATATTTTTTTCCATTCTCTACTCACCTTACCCTGAGCTGGGTGCCCTTCCTAAATATTCTCAATAAATTTAATATGCTTCTCTGTTCCTAGATTATGTTTAAATTATCTAAATATGTGTCTGTTATTAGACTGAGTTCTTTGAGGATAGGAAGTATGTCCTCATATCATCAGTCACATAATTTGTTGGATTAATGGATGAATGAATAAATCTCTCTGGCTTGGGAAGAAAACCAGTGGAATGTTGGCTCCTTAAAGCTTGCCATATCATAAATGTTTTTACTCATGCTTCTTATCCCTGGAAGAAAGAGGCTTTTTACAAATTATGTTGGTCATTCTGATCTATATTTGTTAGGCCATAGTTGGTTAAATATGTAAGTTGCTTATAGATAGATTCATCTCAACTATTTCTAACTGTTCCTTTGTCCCTGAATACATATTATACAAGAAAATTCTATAGGGCACTGTTCTCTCATTCACATGATCCACCTGCTATCATGAAAGCATTTTTTCATATGAGCTGCTAGCCAGAACTTCAACACCTGGCCACATGTAACATGCTCCCTGCAGAACTGAGTTTAACTTAGGCACACAGGAGGAAAACTGGCTGTGGGTTTTCCTGGTGAAGTCCCGGAGAATCTATAAGTCCTGGAAGTGTTCTACTTCCAGTCTGAGCTGAGAGGCACCAACGACACCCACAATCTTGCCAGCAGAATGGAAGCTAATGGGACTCACCTGTGGGTTTTTTTTTAAGACAGCTTTTAAAAGTATATTGTACTGCCCTGACCGGTTTGGCTCAGTGGATAGAGCGTTGGCCTGAAGACTGAAAGGTCCCAGGTTCAATTCCGGTCAAGGGCATGTACCTTGGTTGAGGGCATATCCCCAGTGGGGGGTGTGCAGGAGGCAGCTGATCGATGTTCCTCTCTCATCAATGTTTCTAACTCTCTATCCTTCTCCCTTCCTCTCTGTAAAAAGTCAATAATATATATATATTTTTTAAAAAAGCTAAAGGAGTTCATCACCTCCAAACCAGTATTATATGAAATGCTGAAGGGTATTCTTTAAGAAGAGGAAGAAGAAGAAAAAGGTAAAAATAAAAATTATGAACAACAAAGTGACAACAAATGCATATCTATCAACAAATGAATCTAAAAATCAAATGATGAAAAAATCAAATGAACAATAAACTGGTGAATGTAATAGAATCAGGGGCATGAAAGGAAGTGGACTGACAATTCCCGATGGGAAAGGGGTGTGTGTGGGGGGGAAGAGATTGGACAAAGATCTTATATCTATGCCCGGGAGGGGGGTGGGAACTGGGTGGAGGGAAGCTATCAGGGGAAAAAAGAGGAACATCTGTAGTAATCTGAACAATAAAGATTAAAAAAAAAAAAAAAGGAGTGACACTGTTTAGAAGCTTCTTTCTTCTAGGCCAGTGGTTCTCAACCTTCCTAATGCCGCAACCCTTTAATACAGTTCCTCATGTTGTGGTGACCCCCAATTTCATTGTTACAAATTGAACATAATTAAAGCATAGTGATTAATCACAAAAACAATATGTAATTATATATGTGTTTTCTGATGGTCTTAGGCGACCTCTGTGAAAGGGTCATTCGACCCCCAAAGAGGTCGCGACCCACAGGTTGAGAAACGCTGCTCTCGGCAGGTGGAACTAGGGGGTGGGTGGAGCGGGGAGGGGGGGACGGTTTGTCTAGGAAACATCATGAACTCAAGGGTAAAATAAGTCCCTGATTAGAAAACGATACAGTTTAAAATATTGGCAAACCATACCCATGCTGACTGATATGGAGCAGGTTCAAGAGCTTTACAGGGGAAAATTATAAGAATATTTTTATGTACTTTCTTCATATCTACAGACTTGGCCTGGAAGGCAGTTTCCCAAAACTCTGCAAAATCTAGATTACAATGACAATTCACACCACAATATTCAAAGCGTAGAACTCACTATCAAATCACCAAAAATCCTACACTAGCAGGTGTTTAAGAAAAACTATAGTGAATCCACCAGGTGGATTATTATGTAGTCAAATGACTGTAAAAACAGAAGAAATTGCTTGTGCTTTAGGAGCAGGATATAAAAAATGAAGATACAATATGATCACAGTATGTACAACAAATTAACCAAATATATGGAGCCAAAAAAGACAGGAAGGAAATGTACCAAGGTGTTCCCAGAAATGTTCCTGGCAGTGACACAATAGATAATTTTTTCTCCTT
Organism: Myotis brandtii; assembly: GCF_000412655.1. Taxonomy (NCBI): domain Eukaryota; kingdom Metazoa; phylum Chordata; class Mammalia; order Chiroptera; family Vespertilionidae; genus Myotis; species Myotis brandtii. Next base: position 296,274 of record NW_005372122.1, read on the forward strand.
TTGACATTTGTGTTTCTCTAAATATTGTATAATCAACATATATTAAGGGAAAGAATAAACTTAATTTATAAAGTTATTCTAATGCTGGTATTAGAACATGATGATAAAAATCTATGTTATAGATTTTCCACATTAAAGTAAAAGTTGTAGTCCATTATAACTGTTAATTAATCCCTGGTTTGAGCATAAAACAGGAACGTTTTGTTTTGGTCATTTAACAGTGTGCATATGTAAAGATGGAGGAGAGATTAGTAAATTCATGCCAATACCTTCTGTTTGTAAATTGCAACCAAAATCTTGTTTTATGCTTTCATGGGAGGTAAAGTCTATAAATATATAAGCTGAATATCTCTTTGGTATAAAATGCAAACTTTGTGAAATTAAACATTATCTCTGAAATCTATTTTCAGTGCTCTTATTACTTGATCATAAATAACCTATAGTATAGATAAACTGTTATCCAAGTAAAGTTTTTTGAAGTATGAGTCTACTTCCACACAGTAGTTGTTTTTTTTAAATATATTTTATTGATTTTTTACAGAGAGGAAGGGAGAGGGATAGAGAGTTAGAAACATCGATGTGAGAGAAACATCGATCAGCTGCCTCCTGCACACCCACTACTGGGGATGTGCCCGCAACCAAGGTACATGCCCTTGACCAGAATCAAACCTGGAACCATTCAGTCTTCAGGCCGACGCTCTATCCACTGAGCCAAACTGGTTAGGGCCACACTGTAGTTTTTTAGCTGACATTTGAGTTTAGCTGTGACACTGGTATGTGTCTTATGCCTAAACACAGAAATGTATAGGCTCAAGGTTAGAAGGAACTTTAGGCATTAACTAGCCTAATTCTCACAATGGATACTTAATTTCCCTATGCAACATGCCTTTTGGTATTCATACAGCCGTAGCTTTAAAACTTCCATTCTCTGCCCTAACCGGTTTGGCTCGGTGGATAGAGCATGGGACTGCGGATTGAAGGGTCCCAGGTTCGATTCCGGTCAAGGGCATGTACCTTGCTTGCGGACACATCCCCAGTGGGGAGTGTGCAGGAGGCAGCTGATCAATGTTTCTAACTCTCTATCCCTCTCCCTTCCTCTCTGTAAAAAATCAATAAAATATATTTAAAAAACAAACAAACAAAAAACTTCCATTCTAGCTCAGCCAGTATTGCTCAGTGGTTGAGCATAGAACTTTGAACCAGGAGGTCATGGTTAGATTCCCGTGGGGGTTTCTGGCTCAATCCCAAGTAGGGGGTGTGCAGGAGGCAGCCAATTGATGATTCTCTCTCATCATTTCTCTCTCTCTCTCTCTCTCTCTCTCTCTCTCTTTTCCTTTCTGAAATCAATAAAAATATATTTAAAAAAACAACTTCCATTCTGTACTGAAGTATTAAATGAAAAAGAGTCTAAACTCAAATTTATCCATATTTCTTCACAAATTAAAATGTATTTCACTGCTATTGCTTTCTCCTTTTTTTAAAAAAAATTATTTTTATTGATTTCAGAGAGGAAGGGAGAGGGAGAGAGATCGAAACATCAATGAGAGAGAATCATAGATTGGTTGCCTCCTGCATATCCCCCATTGGGGCATCAAACCATGACCTCCGGGTTCATAGGTCAACCATTACCACTGAGACAAGCCAGCGGGGCCTTTCTCCTCTTATCTTTCCCTAAAGGTGCTCTGCTTTCACTTACAGGCAGTGGTGTGATGGAGCCAGCTTGTATTGCTCTCAGAACTGGTTGTTAAATTTTTAGGAATTTTGCAAGCTGGTTGTTGAAAAACAGCCATTTTTAAAAATTAAATTTTAAAAACATAATTAAATTGCTTATATTATAAGCAAAGGTAATAAGTACTGAACTCTCATCACTTCCTAATTATTTTCATTACATTTTACTATTTTCTATGCTCTTGAGGTTCTTTACATGTATTGTATCTGTGTGGTTGAAATTGGCCACAATGGAAATATTTATACCTCAGAAATCAGCAAGTACTAGAAGTCAGTGCTCCCTCCCAAAAGCCTGAACACCCCCTCCCCGCTGCAAAACAACTGGTTGTTAACCATTTGCCAGCACATCACTGCCCATGAATTTATGGGCTTCCACATAAGCAAATCTCTGCCCTACCATTATACTCTGCTTTCCTTCCCAATCAGCTTATTTTTACCCTAAAGCATTTCTTCCCATTGACATGGTCCAGTTATGATGACCCTCATCTCCATGATGAGTCTGAACTTTTTATTTTACACTAGAGGCCCAGTGCACAAAATTCGTGCATGGCTCGGGAGAATCCCAGGGATCGGTCCTAAACTGGCAGTCGGACATCCCTCTCACAATCCTGGACCGCTGGCTCCTAATTGCTCTCCTGCCTGCCTGCCTGGTCGCCCCTAACTGCCCCCCGCCCCAACCTGATTGCCCCTCACTGCCTCTGCATGGCGGCCTGATTGCCCTAACTGCCTGCCCAGCCGGCCTGGTCACCCCTTACTGCTCCCACTGCCAGACAGTTGCCCCCAACTGCTCCCCCCCGCCAGCCTGGTTGCCCCTAAATGCCACCCTCTGCTGGCCTGGTCGCCCCTCACTAACCCCCCTGCCAGCTTGGTTGCCCCACGCAGCCTGTTCAGTTGCGATGGTCACTTAGGCTTTTATATATATAGATTTTCAATTTTAGGATGTTTACTAAAATATGCCTGTACCTTGGATGTGAACCTTGATTTCTATTGAGATGGCAAAATTGTCATGTTAGCCCTGACCAGTTTGGCTCAGTGGCTAGAGTGTCGGCCTGTGGACTGAAGAGTCCCAGGTTCGATTCTGGTCAAGGGCATGTACCTTGGTTGCGGGCACACCCCCAGTAGGGGGTGTGCAGGAGGCAGCTGATGGATGTTTCTCTCTCTTGGATGTTTCTAACTCTCTATCCCTCTCCCTTCCTCTCTGTAAAAAATCAATAAAATATATATTTTTAAAAATTGTCATGTTAGAATGAATGAAGCCTGACCAACCAATATAAAAAGAAATCTATGCTTACAAATCAAGGTTGTTTTTGAGTTGCAATAATGTTTGGCTGGACATGCTCAATGCTGTTACTTATTCATTTCTAACCAGTTGTATAGCTCCCATAGTTCCCCCACCAAAAGTCAGTCCATAGCTCTGCTCCAATGTTTGATAATGCATTTTAGGACTTACTTAAGCATTTTTTTTCTGTGCTTATTGTGGATATCCATTACATTAGGTTTATTGTATCTGGCCATTACCCACTCCCCCCTCTAGCTCAGGGCATTCTGCAGCAAGTCATGGGAAACTCTCTTGTGCTAATGGTTCTTTCAAGCCTCGTGGCTGGAGATTCTGCACGTCCCTGATTATCCCACTGGACTAATGGACAATACTGATGACACAGTTCTTCCATGAGCCCTACTTACATACATTTCCTTCCTTACACGCATTTTTAGGCAGGGAACCCTCAACCCTGAATACTAGATCTTTTGATGTGCCTCCACCAGTCTTTGTATTCATCAGCTTCACACTAATTATTTGGATAAACCTTTGGTTCTGATACATTAAAGAATCCAGGGGTCCATTCATATTAATTACTGAATCCTATTCTATTATATCCAAGTCCAATCCATGTTGCTTCTAAACCCATAAGCAACAAACTGTTTGCCACTTAACCATACAGAAAATAGCCTTTGATATTGACACACCCTTCACAATGCCCTATCTCCACAACAGCACTTCTAAATTCTAATCATAGTTTGGGATTCAGTCTGCCTTAAGCACTGAGAGCCCCTGAAGTGATGGGGTGCCAACGTAGGTCTTCCTGTTCTCACCCTCCAAATTTTTGAGTGAGCCAAAGCCTTATCCACTTCGGTTTTTACCACAACTAAGGTTTTAAATCTTAAATTGCAAAATATTATTAGGACAACAAAGTCAACAATAATATTTTACATTGGGACAGTATACTAGCCTTGTTTGTCATGTATATTGTCTCAAAGATGTTCATAAGATAAATGAAAACACCAGAGTTCTAAGAGGTTAAGGCATTTGTTATTAAACACTGGTTGATTTTTGAGGTCACCCAGCTAGTTAGATAATGCTCTTTTAAATATCTCACCAAGCTGATTATTTCTCTACTGTTTATCTTGGTACTGTACTGTGATCCAGAGCACTTACAGAAGATAAGTCCTTCAACACATACATTTTAAAAACAATCAAACTGTAACTGGCCAAGGAAAATTTCCTTGGGAGTAAAACATGTAAACTCTCATTGAAGCCTCAAAATATGGCTTGGTATGATTGTACCCCCATCTTTAGAACAGACTGTCCCCCCCCCAATAAGGTTATGAATGCTTCCACAAACACTTGAAGATGGCTTTACAGAAAATTGAAAGCTCAGGGAATCAAACCAGGCATATGCTTCATAGATCTGAAAAAAACCTCTCTGACATGGTATGTCGGTAGTTTTGCAATAAACATTGAAATTTAATAATTTCTTAATTCTGAAGGCCATAAAGCTACAACATAAGTTGAACTTCAAAATTGCTTTCAGCAAGGGAAATTAGATGAGACATCACTCTGCAAATGCTATTTGAAGTACCCGCCTCCACAATCTAACCTTATCCACCCCAGCAATGTTCACAATTCCCACCAACTGGCAGAACGAAAAATGTGTGATTCTTTTGAAGGTCACATGAAAGTGCTATTGAGTGTCCCGCTACGTTCTCTGTCAGAGCCTTTCCAACCTAAGGATTTCCATCCAGCACAGGGACCCACCTTCACAAGTTAACCTCTTTAATCACCGTGAGCTTCATGGCCTCAAGCAACTCATCCAGGAGAAAACACTGCTTTGTGTAGGGAAGCTAATGAAAATCAAGACAACACGATAAGGTAGTAAAAGCTCCAACAAAGTTGGGAGACAGTGTTGCAGCAAAAGTCCTGACACATCCAAGAATAAATGGGCTTAAGTTTCTTTCATACAGCAAAAGTCTACAGTAACAGCAAACTGAAGAATACCAATGGTTGGCAGGCTATTAAATTAAGATAAATGAATTAACCAGCTATGTTAGGAAATCTCAAGATGAAGCAGCAACAGTTGGGTGAACATTGAAGTATTGATAACTGAAATCTATATATTTTATACAGATTGTGTAACCTTGACTGAGTCCTGCTCCTGATTGATCCCAATCTTGATTAGAAAGGAATTCCAAAAGCCAATCTCAAGAGTTCTTAATAGGAATTCACTGAATATCAGTACAGAGAGATAATAAAGGGGCTTCCTGAGTATCTGTGAGTCTGTAACCTGCGTGGTGCAGGGAGAGATATATAATTAGCCCAATTGGAGGCAGCATTCCCTTTCTGTAAGGAAATGGCACTCTGTTCTTCGTGGGTCCCCAAAAATAAATTTTTAACACAGGAAGGTAAGAACACCACCTACAGAAAACTGACTAACTGATCATTGTCGCTGACCAATATTTAGTGGATATTTAAAAATCCAGTCCCAACTAAACAGGGCCTAGTCTGCAAAGAGGGCAGATCTGTCTTTTAGCAAGCAAAACAGTTGCAGAAATCAAAGCGTTGCTTTCTCAGAAAGGAAACCTAATGAAGGAAGGAGAAATAGTGTGTTCACTGGGGAAGCAACACTTTGTCTCTGGGAAAGAGAGAAGTTAACTCAGAGAGGCTCCCTAAGGAGTGCGGGCTTCCGACACAGAAACTCCGCAGAAAGCAAGTGGGTAGCAAGGTGCAGGATGCACATGTGAGACCTCACTCCCACCACAGGTGTTTTTGTGAAACTGCTCTCCCAAGAGTTCCTGAGTTGCCCTACAGGATTGCTAGGATCCAGATAACAGACAGGAAAAAGAAAATTAACAGGAGTTAGAACCAGGCAACTTTTCTTTTGATTGACAACTTGACATTCTCACCTAGAAGGTCATTGAAAAGCTTATAAAAACCACTGTCCACACAGAAGTATTACTGATGGTAGAATTATCAATAAGGTGACATAAGAAAGATGGCAAATGGGATTTAAAGAGAAATAAGTTCATGTTTGCCTAATGTCCCCGTTTTATTCTCAGGAGTGTCTAAGTTTAGATGAGGAAGTGGACGGTCACCTTATTAATTAGTTACATTAGCTTCCTCTGCTCACCTGGTCTCTTGGCGATGGGAGCCCCCGTCAGCCTGGCATAGTGGAGGGTGAGAGAACACTCTGAATTCAGGAGACCTGGGCCCATGCCTGACCTTGCCACTACCAGCTGAAACCTCAGGCTGGGACGTCATGAACCTGGGTTACTTTCTCATCTATAAAATAAAAGAAATACTGCTTGAGTATCTCAGTGTTCTCTTCTAGCTCTAAAATTATGACTCTATAGAAAAGACTTTTTTTTTTTTTTGCCTATTTAATCCCACCTACTCAGCCTTCACCTTACCCTTCATTTCCTACAATAAAAGGAACATCACTCCTTAGATGTCTCTGCCTCATTCCTGGACTTCTTCACCCGTGCAGATTTAATGGAATCATCTACTTCTTTAAAATCGGCTTTAAAAAAATTTTTGGCTGCCACCTCCTCTTTGTTTTCAGCTCTTGTAAAGCATACTTGGGCGATTGGATGGAGTTTAATAATCCAGAGCAGCTTTTATTTTTACTTCTGCTTCTTTTTCTCCCCATCCGAATCTCTGATTAAAATGAAGCCTTTCTTATGTGACAGTTGAACAATACATTTCTTGGTGACATACTAAATGACGTGAGGTGCAAGCCAATTATTAACTTAAAGAGGAAAATGTTATACTCCACATAGAAAAGATACAAAAAATACAGGGTTGCTAAGGGGCTTGAATGTCCACATTACCTGGATTATTCATTCTCTTAATTATGGAGAGCCAGTCAAAGAGTGTTTCTCAACCTTGGTTGAGCACCCACATCACCTGCAAGCTTTAAACGCTATTAATGCCTTGCTCTCACCCTCTAGAAATTCTGATTTAATTGATCTGGGGTATGGCTTGGGCACACATTGGAATTTTTAAAAGCTTCACATATGATTCTAACGTATGGCCAAAGCTGAGAACCATTGCAAGAGGAGGAATTAAAAGTATAATGGCAAAAATAATTAGATTCCAAGGTTCGTCTTACGAAGGTGTGGCCCTGGAACTTGGCATTTGAAGCGATCACCATGGAGATGAGCCTCAAATAATTTTGGAAAGAAGATTCAATCCATAATTTTCTTTTTCTAATTCTCCCATGTCTATAACAGAAAAACCTCAGTGGAGATCAATAAACCCATGACATTGCTTGCAAACTATTCTACTCATATGTGAATGTGCACTATTCCAAGAAAAGAGCCAGTTGTTTTCATCAGATTTTTAAAGGAGTCCATGACCCAAAATATCAAGAACCACTGATTTATTGGAAAGAAAAAGATCATATGAGATGATTTACTTGGGATGGTCAATATTCTTATGTTGGTAGAATATTGGCCCTTTAAGTCATCCCCTGGGAATCAGTGTCTCTGTTTAAAGAAAGTATCACTCACAAAGAGTATTGTATTTTTATTAGGTCCTAGCCCTGATGAAATGGGATTAATACTATCTGTTCTGTCCAACAGATGTGTCGTGTGAAGCATCTGCATGGCCAGTTTTTGCTCTTGGTACTAAGTGAACTTTCAGAAGGGAATGACAATAGTTACATAAGCAGCAAATATTTACCTTGAACTTACTAGCAGCTCCAGACACTGATCTAAGTCAGACCTTGACATATATTAACTCATTTGTTACATATGTTAACTCACAACAACCCGAGGAGGTAGGTACTATCATCTTCATTTTACATGCAAGAACATGGGAGCGCAGAGAATGCGAGTAACTCAACAAGGCCTTATAGCTAGTAAGTGGCAGAACTGAGATTCAAACCCAGGCAGTCTGAGTCCAAGTTCATCCTTCACTAAATGTCACAGAAATGAGAGGACTAACTGGACATCTAGTCATAAATGTTTGGAAACCTTTCACTGCTGCAAAGTAAGTGCTCCTTTTTATCCTCCTTACTGTTACTAGTGGGCTAGAAATTTCGGGTGACTACAATACAATTGGATGTATTCTGGTGACAATACTACAGTTGTGAGAACTGGAGTATGATACAATGGAATGTGTTCTATTTCAGGTTATTTACCAAGAGTTTCCACTCACTTAAAAGTTGCCACTGAAAATGTTTGACCTCTTTCCTAAGTGCTCATGGAGACAAGAGTTTGAAGAAAGGCCAGTGGTTACTACAAACCTTGAAGACGGCAAGCAGGCTGCTTTGGTTTTACATGAAGAGTCATCCCCAGTCTTCTTTGTCATTGGATTGAACCCCTCTGCAGAAGGTCTAAATGTGCAGTCATGAAATACATGCCATTTTTTACCACCCCCATCAGCTGACACTCGAATGATTCCATGCTAAATACAAGTCCTACTGGTTACCATAGGAGCCACTTCCCCCAGGTTATGCTTAGAGAGGTGGCTTAAGGCTTTGGATCTCAAAGGAGGAAGAAATTGGATGTCCTTCAAGATGACCTTCTGGCCCTTCCAAAGAAATCACTGTGGCCAAATCTAAAATGTCTATGGCCTCCATCATGAAAATTGATGGAAAGTGCCATGGTATATGTGCATGTCTCTTTCATTTTCCTTCATCAGCCAAAGCTTTGCAGTTTGGAATATCACTGATAATTTCTGAACTGTCTCCTGCAACTCAAAGGCATGCACTTGCTTTGCCAGTGACTCACCAGGAGACCTCTATCCAGAACCTCTATAGGTAGCAGCGTTGAAGGTTATGCTCTCCTCTGTCACCAAACAAAGCACCTTAGGGGACCATGCAACCGTATTGCTGATCTTGTCTGCTGTGTTGGCTTCAGAAGTTACATAGTGACATAAACAAAGCCTAGGGGAATGGAAAGGCAGACACGTGACACCCTCACGTGTGACACCATCATCCCAGAGGAGTTGAATATTTCTGTGTCAGAGACATGACAGAACTGTCAAAAGTAAAAGTTAACTCGAGCCCTGGTCTAGTGGCTAAGTTTGTTGGAGTTTTCACTCAAAAAGGTTGAGTGTTTGATACCTGGTCAGAGTGGGTATGGGAGGCAACTGATCAATGTCTCTCTCTCTCTCTCTCTCTCAAAAATCAATAAACATATCTTGGGGTGAGATTTTTTAAAAAGTTTACTTGAATGGCCTTTATGTTGTGCAATAGCGTGTGTTTTTGCTGTTGTTGTGCAGTAACAATGTAAAAACAGCAACATTTTTTCATCAAAATAGAAAGGAAAAACAAAGAATAACTATAAACACACTGGTATCATTCAGTCGGTGACCACAGCACCTTCATTGTCCCATTCCCACTTGACTGTCACTACTGTGTTTATGTACCTGCTCACAGGTTGGCATTTCTTTATGCACACCTTTCTGACTCTCCCTCGTGACCTCCCTCCTAAGAGATGCTGAATCTCTTAGACTCTTCCCTCAATTACTTGGCTTCTTAGCAGATGCCCTGACTACTGAGTGGGAGGGAATTTGGTCCAGTTCAAAAGAGACCCACTTCCCTCTTCTACCCCCGACCTCATCTAGTTATATAACAGATGAAATCCAAAACATTGATCTTAGTGAGGTCTAGTGTCTGTCCTGTCCCAGAATCATCTGAGAGAGAGAGAAAATATTTGTAGGGCATAGAAGTGATCGTTTGTTAACTGAATAATGTGTATCAAATGCAAAGAGGACTAATGGGCCAGCTAGCCAGTGGGCTGCCTGGAACATCAATCTAAAAGGTGCTGTATTCAGCCCTGTCTGCGTGGCTCAGTGGTTGAGTGTCAACCTATGAACCAGGAGTGTGTTTTGTTGTTGTTCTTCAGTAACAATGTAAATTGTTCAATTCCTAGTCAGGCACATACCTAGGGTTGTGGGCTCGGTCCCCAGTGTAGGGGGTGTGCCGGAGGCAGCTGATCAATGATTCTCTCTCATCATTGATGTTTCTATCTCTCTCTCCATCTCCCTTCACCTATGAAATCAATTTAAAAAATTGATTAAAGGTGTTGTACTTTGCGATATGTACTTATTTCTTTAAAAACTGTGTTCCTCTCCAACGCACTAAATACATGATTTAAGAAAATACATTGGTTTAAAGGGTACATGATTACTAATCTGCCTGAGGCACTGTTTATTTAAATCAAGTTCTATATATTCATAGTATATCAGCCTAGTAAACCACTCTACTGACCTGTCATTTTTTGAAAACAGTTCAAAATGATAGCAGCCCTAGCTGGTTTGGCTCAATGTATAGAGTGTTGGCCTATGGACTGAATGGTCTCAGGTTTGATTCCACTCATGGGAATGTATCTTGGTTGCAGGCTTAATCCTGGCCCTGGTCCAGGTGCATGCAGGAAGTAACTAATCCAGCCATGGGCAAACTACGGCCCGCGGGCCGGATCCGGCCCATTTGAAATGAATAAAACTAAAAAAAAAAAAGACCGTACCCTTTTATGTAATGATGTTTATTTTGAATTTATATTAGTTCACACAAACACTCCATCCATGCTTTTGTTCCGGCCCTCCGGTCCAGTTTGAGAACCCATTGTGGCCCTCGAGTCAAAAAGTTTGCCCACCCCTGCTCTAGAGGCTATTTTTACCCATGATGCTTTTAGATTCACTGTCCATTTTTAGGTAATTTTATTATTCTGCTAGTACAGCAGTTACTTGAGAGCTACTAATGAGATCTTAGACTGGAATGCTAACATCTTCATTTTCATTTTCGGTATCACTAAGAGAATGAAGCCCATAGGACTAAACTACAAGACAATTGCATAAAATTAAGTGTTACACTGGTGAGGTACTGATATAAGGTGCCATTTTAGGGATAGGCAAGTAATAGTGTGGGTTGGACACCATGGTGGGGATGGGGTGGTCCAAGATGGGAGGGACTTCTTTACTTATCTGCAATATTCCAGGCACTTCACACCTGCTACCTTATTAAATTCACATTGGAGCCTTCAAAGCATTTTTTTTTTATTAACAATCTCCCCACCCTGACTGGTGTGGCTCAGCTGGTTGGGCATCATCCCATGTACCGAAGGTTGTTGGTTGAAGTTGTGGGCTCAATCCCCACATCGATGTTTCTTTCTCTCTCTCCTTCTACCTTCCTCTCTCTCTATTTTAAAATATTTTAAAAAACAAACCAAAAATCCCCATCCACCCCCTCCTTTTATAGAGGCAGATACAGAGGTTCAGAGAGACTGGGTAATTTGCAGAGATCACACAGCTAGTAAGTAAGAGAGCTGGCATGCAAACCGAGGTCTCAAGGCCTACTAACCTTGAGATTCTCCTACTTCACCTCCCGGCGGTCCTGCACTTCACAAGGTGCAGAGTCTGGGCTCAGCCCCTGAGCTGGCCTAACAGAGCTCTAAGCACTACCCTCTGCATTTTTCTATTGACTGGAAATTGCATTCGTAAGGACCTTAAACAATGCACGGTGCCCTGAACCTCTGAGCATGGAGCTTTCCTAGGTGTTCGAGTCATTGCCCAGGGTTCAGCCAGAGGAAAGCATTGTTTGAGGAACAGGCCCCTTGCGATGGCCAGCGTGAGATAAGACTGCTGACGAATGCCAAGAGGCTGCTGCAGGGGCAGCTCCATTTGGGAAGGAAAATGTGTCACTTCCTCCCGGCTCCTGTGTCGTTTCTCTGCGTGGGAGGAGGGGAAGGGATCCGAGCCTTGAAAGAATTTAGAATGGGTCTGGGTGGGGTGAGGGAGGAGGCTAGTCAGAGTGGAAGAGTAGGATTTAACTGCCTCTGGCTACACCCTATTTAAAAGCCCAGCATATTTTTATTTCTTGGCTCATTCTCAGCCTACCCTTCTAACTGCTTCCTCATCCTTATTTTAATTCAGTGCTGGAATCTCAGCACATTTACCCCTTCCCCCTCCTTCTCATATGCAAAATTTCACTCCTCAATCTTTGCTGCATCTATTTTTCTACAAAGCTGGAACATTAAGAGCTGGCCCAGTGCTTTCTAACCTCTACATAGCCCCACCCAATAGAAATGTATGTGTGCGGACACACACACACACACACACACACACACACACACACACTGCCTAATTCCCACAGAATAGTTATTTTTCAAAGTGTCCTGGTTTCGCTCACAGCCATACTCAGCTATTTCCCCCTCATTGTCTCATTGAGAAAGTAATGGAAGGAAAAGAAAAAATGGGATTCATGCTAAACCAATTTGAGTTTGTAATGGGGCTACAGTATTTAGAACTGGAAGAGCTGTCTTTCTGCAGATGAGAAAACTAGGACCCACGGAGCCTATTACAAATCCCCCAGTTGGTTAGGAGCAGAACCCAGATGAGAGCTTGAGTCCCCTCAGTGGGCTTTGCAGTGTCGCCAGAGATTGGGCCAGAGGTGGTTTCCTCATGCTGACGTGTCCAAAGCCCACAGTTCTTCATTCTGTAATTCACTACACGTGCATTAATGCACCACTAGGGCTCTGGTGGCATTTAAGGGCCCTCCATGAACTCCACCTTAAATCACTTCTTTCCTCAAACAGCCCCGAGAGGTGGGCTTGCCACTCAGGTGCATCTTGAGTTTCACAGGCAGTAACTCCTCTAACCTCTGGCATTCTGAAGCCACCTAGATTTTGGCAACAATGAGTTTCTTTATTTGCCCTGTTCTTTATTTGGAAGCAGCTGAGCTTTCCCCAAAACATGCTGGGACAATTCTAATTGGCACGGTGTGTGTCAACACTTCTAAACTCACCGGCCAACTTGCATTGTTCACCTTTCAAAGTGGTTCTAGGAGAGAAGCCGGTTCCCTTCCCAGGCCTTGCTCGATACCACACACACCCAACCCACGCGATCAGAAGGGCTTGTGCAAGGAGAATTTCCTGTTCTGCTGACTCATCTGCAATGAGATGGAAGACACATTTATATTTTCTTTTCCAGCTTTTAAAGGGAAATGGGAGCCTTCCGAGTTTGGATCTTTGAGATGAAATCAAGTACAGTCAGTGCCTGGCACGTAGTAGGACGAAGTCAGCGAACATTGACTGTATTTATGACGGCCCAGAGAGCTGACTCAGAGTGGTGAGCATTCAGATGGGCTGCAAGGCAGCTAGGGATGGAGCACCCTCTGCGTTTCCATTTTGGAAGGAGACATTTGACTCTTGGCCAAGAGGAGAGTTTGAAGGGGTGCTCCGTGGATTTCACTTGTGAGTAGGTCACAGTGCAGCAAGCAGACTTGATGTCCCCATGCTTTCTGACTGAGAACAAAAGGCATTCCTCTTCTTCTATCTAAACCTAAATCAAGGGAAGGATGATTCAACTCAGTGTAGGAAACAAAAGGAAATCCGTCAATAGCATTTACATTTGGGAGGCAATAGAGCCAGTCTTTTGCCAAACAAGATAGGAATTAAGGGGGAAAAGGATCCTGATAAATTTGTGCATTTCATTGTATGTAAATGTTACCTTTATATACATATAAAATACATAAAATAATGGAGTAGGGGGAGGGGAGTGATGGTATATGAGGGTCTATTATAATATTGTGTTTACTTTGTAAATGTTTGAAATTTTTCATAATAAAATATTTTAAACACTTGGATCCTATTTTTGGTTCTAATTTTCTCTCTCTTTATTTTATTTATTTACTTATTTTGTTAGTCCTCATCTGAGGATATTTCTCCACTGATTTTTTTTTAAAAGATTAACTCATTTCTTTCTTTTTAAAAAAATATGTTTTTATTTATTTCAGAGAGAGGAAGGGAGAAGGAGAGAGAGATAGAAAAACATTAATGATGAGAGGGAATCATTGATTGGCTGCCTCCTGCAACTCCCACACTGGGGATCGAGCCCGCAACTTGGGCATGTGCCCTGACCCAGAATTGAACTGTGACTTTCTGGTTTATAGGTTGACATTCAACCACTGAGCCATGCTGGTCGGGCTCCATTGATTTTTAGAGAGATTGGGAAGGAGGAGAGAGAGAGAGAGAGAGAGAGAGAGAGAGAGAGAGAGAGAGAGAAACATCGATGTGAGAGAGACACATTGGTTGGTTGCCTCCTGAATGTGCCCCAACCAGGGCCGGGGATTGAGTCTGCAACCGAGGTATGTGCCCTTGACTGGAATTGAACCTGGAACCCTTCAATCCACGGGCTCTATCCACTGAGTCAAACCGGCTAGGGCTGGTTCTAATTTTCAATGTTTGCTTAAAATCTTTATTTTTATACTTCAACATCGACTATCTGAATGTATCACTTCTTGGTAAGGATGGTCAGGGTATTTATGAAATCATGTATATGAAAGTACTTTGCAAATTATAATGTTCTTTTGAAATGTCGTGGTTAGAAAAGACTCATGATTACAATACCATGGTAGAGATCTGGGCACATTATCAGAAAGAATTCAAGCTGTACAAAGGGTATGACATGACAGTTTCTCTCTCACAGAACTCTCCTCCAGAGGCAAATCCCTCTTATCATAGGAATTTCATGGAGATGACATTTCATATTTTCATATGAAGTTTTAAAACTTTCACATGAAGTTTTCTACCCCTTCTCTCTTGAAACTTCTAAGCCAGAGGGGTATCAGACTTTAGAAAAGATTCACTGAAAACTCCACTAGCCTTTCTAACTAGCCTTTCAGGAATTCCCTGGGGATTTTGTTGAAATGCAGGGTTAGGGCCTGAGATTCTGCATTTTTAAGCAACTGGCCCAGGACCACACTGAGTAGCAAGGCTTTGAGGATTTCTAACTCTGCCTAGAAAACTCCTTCAGTTTATTCCAAATACTTGCAGTGAGTCTGTAAAGCACATAGAGTTCTAAGAATCAATTTAATTTCTTCTGGCTTTAAAATGTAGAAGTAAAATAAAAACCTCAGTGCCACCCAGCTGGTGCCTCTCAGGCATAAAATCACATTTTTGTACCAACATACAGCCCCCAGTTTTTCACTTCACTGCCACTCAACAATGACAACTGATCTCAAAAGATCTTTTGAGCTTTTAGCCTCAGCTTTTTGTGGTCTAAAATTGAACCAACAGGTAAGTTTCCCACAAATTACATATATTTCATATAACATACGTATGAAATTTTGGGCCCCTTGCAGGAGGGAAGAGATTCGTTTGGCATTACTGATTAAAGTTTTGGGAAACATTAACAGCATCTCCTTTAATAGTTGGAAGAACACCTACTAAGAAACCCAAATTATATCATAGTGACATAAACTTATTTTGAGTTGAAAACATTTGTTTGTCAACAGATGCAGGAAGAGGCTTT
>NW_005372122.1:311577-313120 GCF_000412655.1 Myotis brandtii
CCACCCCACACACACCTTCGCTGATGAAAAGCAGAAACTGCTGGGAGTAAGGCTATCAGAATTGCCACTCTTCTGGGCAGTTTCACTCCCAAGAAGAAGACCTAGAAAGAAACTACCATAAATCGCCTCTTCAGGGGAGTTTCATGCCCCAAAGAAGAGGAAGAAGACCACTCACCAGCATAATCAAACATTATCACAAACTATCATATCTCCCATTTTGTTCTCCTAAAACCCCATTTGTTTTTCCTAAAGAAACTCATTTGTTCCTCCCACAGGAGACTTTTCCCACCTCCTCTGTCTTCCCTATTAAGTTAGGTGTATAAGCCCCTAATTTTAGTTATTAAACAGAGTTCCTTTCTTTGTGATCTTTCCAGTATGTGAATAAACACTGTCTTATCTCTTGTTAATTTGGCTTTTGTCAATTTAGTTCACAGGCCCCCAAGAAATGAACATAAAAGGAAAGGTGTTTCCTCCCTGACACTTATTTGTAATACCTCATATATGATAGAAAAGTCTTGATGGAGAGCATGTAAAACACAGACAATAGGGTGGTGAAGGCCTGGGGTGGGGGTTGGGCATGGGCTGGGAGAGGTCAATGGGGGAAAAAGGGGTCATATGTAATACTTTCAACAATAAATATTTTTTTTTAAAAAAAGAGAGCAAGTATTACTTTTATATTTCAAAAAATTTTTAATTGTGAAAAACTACACATAACAAAATTTACTATTGTAACCATTTTTAAAAGCACAGTTCTGTATTAAGTACTAGAGGCTCAGTGCATGAGATTTGTGCACTGCGGGGGTGGGGGGTGGGGGGGGAGTGGTCCTTCAGCCCAGCCTATGACATTTCGCAGTCTGGGACCCCTCGGGGGGAATCTCTGCCTGGCAGCTTAGGCCCCATCCCTGGGGGCCTAAGCCTGCAGTCAGATATCCCTCTCACAGTCTGGGGCTCTCACAGTCCAGGACCCCTCGCTCCTCACCATCTGCCTGCAGCAGAAGTGGGAGAGGCAGCTGTGAACCTGGCTTCTAGCTGAGCAGTGCTCCCCCTGTGCGAGCACACTGACCACCAGGGGGCAGCTTCTGTGTTGAGTGTCTGCCCCTGGTGGTCAGTGCGCATCATAGTGACTGGTTGTTCTGCTGTTTGGTCGATTTGCCTATTATGCTTTTATTATCTACACTAATAAAAGAGAAACATGGTAATTAGCGTACGACCGCTACCCTTCCCATTGGCTAATCAGTGAGTATATGCAAATTAACTGTCAGCCAAGATGGCGGCCGGCAGCCAGGCAGCTGGAAGCGAACATGAGGCTTGCTTGCTCCAGTGACTGCAGACTCCAATGTTCCCGCCTGCGCTGCCGGCCTCTGAGCTGGCAGTTTGAAACTTTGTAACAAATATAGAAGCTAAAACCCCAGAACCATTCAGCCGGGCTCGGACCGCAACATTGTATCGATGTTTTCAGCAGCGAGGCCTCAGAGCTAAAGCTGTAAAGCTGGAAAAAAAAAAAGAAAAGAAAACAAGGAGTGGTTGGAAGCTTTAGTCACTC
>NW_005372122.1:314305-330826 GCF_000412655.1 Myotis brandtii
TAGGGATTGGGCGTGCCCTCTGCCACCCGGGAGCAGGCCTAAGCCAGCAGGTCGTTATCTCCCGAGGGGTCCCAGACTGCGAGAGGGCACAGGCCGGGCTGGGGGACCCCCCTCCCCCCGCCCCCCGAGTGCACAAATTTTTGTGCACCGGGCCTCTAGTATAGAATATTCACAGTGTTGTGCAACCAATCTCCATAACTTTTTCATATTGCAAAACTGAAACTCTATACCAGTGATGGCGAAGCTATGACACGCGTGTCAGAGGTGACACGTGAACTCATTTTTTTTGGTTGATTTTTCTTTGTTAAATGGCATTTAAATATATAAAATAAATATCAAAAATATAAGTCTTTGTTTTACTATGGTTGCAAAGATAAAAAAATTTCTATATGTGACACGGCACCAGAGTTAAGTTAGGGTTTTTCAAAATGCTGACACGCCGAGCACAAAAGGTTTGCCATCACTGCTCTATACCCATTAAAGAAAAGCTCATTTGCCTCCCCACCAGCCCCTGGCCACCATCATTCTACTTTCTGTCTCTATGGATCTGATTGCTCTAGGTACCTCATGTCAGTGGAACCTCACAGTATTTGTCTGTTCATGTCTGGCTTATTTCTTAGCATAATGTCTTTGAGATCCATCCATCTCATATCATTGTAATTATCTAGTTATTAATATAAAAGGAGCAAAGGAGGAAGGCCAGGCATTATAGGCATGTCATTTGGGCAGCTTCACCAGGAAGCTGCAACTTTGCACTTCCAAGGGGTCCGACAAATGAAAGGTAGATGCAAGCCCAGTAAAACTGGGGTGACATAGAAAAGATACTTGTTTGTCAATCACACCTGGGGATAGAGATGGTTGGCTAGAATGGGCGAGGCCACTGCAAGTGCTCAAACATTTGGGAATACATAATCCGCTAAACAAATAAGTTTGTGCCCCGACCATTTGCTTGGGGCTCACTCTCTTGGTTCTTGTTGTTGATCCCCGCTATAGGTTCCTCTTGGCTTGTGGGGCTCTCTTGTTCTGCTCCTGCCGGAGTTTCCTTCATAGCCATGTGGCCCTGCAGATCCCACATGCTATGGACTGATGCAGGCCTGGACATGGCTCCAACATGGGAAGGAACCTCTGGACACTGACTGATTTTAGCTCTACTGAAATCCCAGCGACTCTTCTCTTATGACTGGACTAAGGAAAATGGGACTTTGGAAACCCAGGGGTGTAACTCCATGGAAATAAAGTTTTCTAACATATTGCATCGTCTCTTGCAAGTCTCAGAAAATTCCTTTTCTTGGGGTATTGCAAGAACTCCACCCCCAGCAGCATCTGGGGAGACAAGCTCCCCTCCCATCCTGTAACACATCTATTTGAAATTTTTAAAAAATATGTTTTTTATTGATTTCAGAGAGAGGAAGGGAGAGGGAGAGAGAGATAGAAACGTCAATGATGAGAGAGAATAATGGACCGGCTGCCTCCTGCACACCCACTACTGGGAATCAAGCCCATAACCAGAATCAAACCATGACCTCCTGGTTCATGGGCTGACACTACCACTAAGCCTCACCAGCTGGGCTATTTGAATTTTTTGAACAAAATTAATTCTCATTCATAGAGATATTCCAGAGTCAGTGTTCCATGAAGTTTCCTATTGTCAGATTTTATTTCTGTAAGAAGTTTTGGCTTCAGTGTGTGTGTGTGTGTGTGTGTGTGTGTGTGTGTATCTGTGTGGATATGCATGTGTGCATGTTTGTGCCTTCTGCCTGTCTGTATGCTTTGTTTTATTTATCTTGTCAAGGCTGGCACTTCACCATCTGAAAAGCTTTTAGTGATTCATGTCATCTTACCTCACACTATTCCTGTTAAGTCATGAAGCTAAAATAAATAGACATTTCAGAAGCAAGTAAGTGGTTGGTTGAAAGTCAGATTGCTGGGCTGTTCTGTTTGTAGCTGAACTCGCTCCAACACTGCTGTAGGGAAGGTAAAGTCTTGGTTGCAATCCTGAGTGGGCCGGCTTTCTCATTCATGTCCTATGGGCACCATATTCATGTCTAGCCCCCTCTCTCGATTCACAATGGGGAGCATGACTGCAGGAAGGCTATCTATAAAATCACATGAGGCCCATGTCCTATGGGCTCTGGGACAGTGGCATCATTGCTATGAATAAGAACGTATTCATATTCCTGGCATTCTCCCAAATGTTCTTCGATTCTTGCCAGAAGGAACTGAAAAAAATGAAGCTCTATCTTCCTGGAAATTGTCTTATTTTTATCTCTCTGAATGCTGATCCTCTGAGGGCTGTGGGAGAGGGCAGAACTTGCCCTGACACAGTCACTCATGTCCCCAGTGAGAACCCATGGCTGCTATACCCCAGTGCTTGGGACATGCTGCACACATGGTAGATATCCAATACCTATTGATTAAGAAAAACGAGTGCATTTCCCCACATGACCTTGGACAAACCCGTTAACTGCCCCAGTCTTCAATTCTCCGCTTTGTAAAGTGAAATAACGAGCTAGAGCTCTGTTTTTCCTCTCAGCTGGAGTATTCCTTGATTTGAGAAAGAACTTTCTAAATTTAACTGTTATCACTTCTATGTCAGCATGTTCTGGGTAAGAATAAATACCAAGAGAACAGTTTTAAAACTTTATCTTCCCAAAGAAATAAAAATGGTTTTCTCCTGTTAGGGCAAAAGTGGAATGGGGGTTGGGCGGAGAAGAGGAGCAGAATTTTGGAGATTAGTCATCAGCCTAGAATAAGATTCCATAGCTGATTGCCTGTCACTGTTTCATGTTACTTTGGGACATCAGGAATATCTTGGTAAGGAGACAGAAAGATGCTCTATTAAAAAATTTCATTACAAAAGAGAGGAATCAATAATCAAGCTATCCAAATTATCCAACAAAGATACTAGTAACATGTGCATTTAAAAGACCACCATGCCTTTTACAGTTTACCAAATAAATCAGTTATACAGAATTTTGATCAGTTTTTGCTTAAAACAATTTGCTTTTAAAGCAAAAGTTTTTTTAAGGAAAATCTGTGATAAGCCGTTTTCCTTCTCTGATAAGCTGATTGTTCTGTGAAGTGCTAGGTAACTTACCATACTGCTGCCTTATAACAGAACAATGAGACAGCCTGTTGTGGTCCTATTTTATAGTTGGGACATTTCTGGTATTGGCAGGTTGGGTATAAAATGAAAGTATAATTGCAGTGTTGTTCAAAATGACATTATTTTCACTCCTGGAGAAGGGCATGTACTTGTTACCAAACCTTAAGAAAGATACAATGGAGCTAGAAGTAAAAACTTTAGGAGCCCTAATTTGAGCACTATCCTTTTCTGCTTAATCATCAAACACCTTCATTATTTAAAAGCCATAGAAGGAGGCACAGAATTTTGTTGGATGGGTATTCAGGCACTTGGCACAGAGCCTGTGTCTGGGGAAGGGGGATTGGTGACTGGGAGACTGGAGTCAGGGTTGAGAAATAGAAACTTAGTTTTCATAATATACTTCTTATATTTGAATTTTGCAAAACCATGTGCACTTAGTACATTTTCAACTTTTACTCAAGCCATCAGGATAAAGATTGGTTTAAAAACATGTACTGAATTGAATAATAAAGCATAATAAAATTGTAGAACAAAAGTTGAAAAAGATATCATGGCATAGTGAAAACATGTTGGAATAGCAGTCATGAAGGACTCTATTTCTGTCTAGTTTGGTCATCTTGACAGATTATTTCTCTTTTTCGGTACTCAATTGCCCCAATGAATAACTGGTTGGTGTAGGTCAGTGGTTCTCAATATTGGATGTATGGTAGATAGTTTCTTGGATCCCACTCCTCATAGATTCTGATTTAATTGGTTTGAAGATACTGGTTTATCAATTTCTCAACTTCTTTTTTATTATGTCTTTTCTAAGAAGCCATTTTATTTTTTAATTTTTATTTTTTATTGCTTAAAGTATTACAAAGGGTATTACATATGTGTCCTTTTTTCCCCCCACCCTTGACAATCCCCTGGCCTCCCCTACCCCCCAGTGTCTTATGTCCATTAGTTATGCTTATATGCATGCATACAAGTCCTTCGGTTGATCTCTTACTCCCCTCCCTTCTGCCCCCCAACCCTCTCTGGCCTTCCCACTGCAGTTTGACAATCAGTTTGAGGCAGCTCTGCCTCTGTATCTATTATTGTTCAAAAGTTTGTAATGGTCTTTATTATCCATGAATGAGTGAGATCATGTGGTATTTTTCCTTCATTGACTGGCTTATTTCACTTAGCATAATGCTCTCCAGTTCCATCCATGCTGTTGCAAATGGTAAGAGTTCCTTCTTTTTTACAGCAGCATAGTATTCCATCGTGTAGATGTACCACAGTTTTCTAATCCATTCATCTACTGATGGGCACTTAGGCTGTTTCCAGATCTTAGCTATGGTGAATTGTGCTGCTATGAACATATGGGTGCACATATCCTTTCTGATTGGTGTTTCTGGTTTCTTGGGATATATTCCTAGAAGTGGGATCACAGGGTCAAATGGGAGTTCCATTTCCAGTTTTTTGAGGAAACTCCATACTGTCTTCCATAGTGGCTGCACCAGTCTGCATTCCCACCAGCAGTGCACAAGTGTTCCTTTTTCTCCACATCCTCTCCAGCACTTGTCGTTTGTTGATTTGTTGATGATAGCCAGTCTGACAGGTGTGAGATGGTACCTCATTGTTGTTTTGATTTGCATCTCTCGGATGATTAGTGACTTTGAGCATGTTTTCATATGTCTCTTGGCTTTCTGAATGTCCTCTTTTGAAAGGTGTCTATTTAGGTCCTTTGCCCATTTTTTGATTGGATTGTTTATCTTCTTTTTGTTAAGTTGTATGAGTTCCCTATAAATTTTGGAGATTAGGCCCTTATCAGATATGACGTTGGCAAATATGTTTTCCCACGCAGTGGGTTTTCTTGTTGTTTTGTTGATGGTTTCTTTTGCTGTGCAGAAGCTTTTTATTTTGATGTAGTCCCATTTGTTCATTTTCTCTTTAGTTTCAACTGCCCTAGGAGCTGTATCAGTGAAGAAATTGCTTTGGCATATGTCTGAGATTTTGTTGCCTTTGGATTCTTCTAGAATTTTTATGGTTTCCTGTCGTACATTTAAGTCCTTTATCCATTTTGAGTTTATTCTTGTGTATGGTGTAAGTTGGTGGTCTAGTTTCATTTTCTTGCATATATCTGTCCAATTTTCCCAACACCATTTATTGAAGAGACTATCTTGGCTCCATTGTATGTTCTTGCCTCCTTTGTCAAATATTAATTGAGCATATTGGTTCGGGCTGATTTCTGGGGTCTCTATTCTATTCCATTGATCTATATGTCTGTTCTTGTGCCAGTACCAGGCAGTTTTGAGAACAGTGGCTTTGTAATACAGCTTGATATCTGGCATTGAGATCCCACCTACTTTGTTCTTTCTCAGGATCGCTGCAGCTATTCGGGGTCTTTTTTTATTCCAGATGAATTTTTGGAGAGTTCGTTCTAGATCTTTGAAGTAGGCCATTGGTATTTTAATGGGAAGTGCGTTGAATTTATAGATTGCTTTGGGTAGTATGGACATTTTAATGATGTTGATTCTACCAATCCATGAACACGGTATGTTCTTCCATCTGTTTATGTCTTCCTCTATCTCTTTTTTCAACGTCCTGTAGTTTTCTGAGTAGAGGTCTTTTACCTCTTTAGTTAAGTTTATTCCTAGGTATCTTAATTTTTTTGGTGCGATGGTAAATGGGATTGTTTTTATAATCTCTCTTTCTGAAAGTTCACTATTGGTGTATAGAAATGCCTCAGATTTCTTGGGGTTAATTTTGTATCCTGCTACATTGCCAAATTCATGTATTAAGTCTAGTAGCTTTTTGATGGAGTCTCTAGGGTTTTGTATGTATAATATCATGTCATCTGCAAATAAGGACAGTTTTACTTCCTCTTTTCCAATTTGGATGCCTTTTATTTCTTCTTCTTGTCTAATTGCAATGGCTAATACTTCCAGTACTATGTTGAACAGGAGTGGTGAGAGTGGGCATCCCTGTCTTGTTCCTGTTTTTAGGGGAAATGGTGTTAGTTTTTGTCCATTGAGTATGATGTTGGCTGTGGGTTTGTCATATATGGCTTTTATTATGTTGAGGTATGATCCTTCTATTCCCACCTTGCTGAGAGTTTTTATCAAAAATGGGTGTTGGATTTTGTCAAATGCTTTTTCTGCATCAATTGATATGACCATGTGGTTTTTTTCTTTCAATTTGTTTATGTGATGTATTACGTTTATTGATTTACGGATGTTGTACC
Organism: Myotis brandtii; assembly: GCF_000412655.1. Taxonomy (NCBI): domain Eukaryota; kingdom Metazoa; phylum Chordata; class Mammalia; order Chiroptera; family Vespertilionidae; genus Myotis; species Myotis brandtii. The sequence goes on from NW_005372122.1 coordinate 320,623, forward strand.
ATCCTTGCATCCCTGGGATAAATCCTACTTGGTCATGGTGTATGATCCTTCTGATGTACTGTTGGATCCGATTTGCTAAGATTTTGTTGAGGATTTTGGCATCTATGTTCATGAGGGATATTGGCCTGTAATTCTCTTTCATTGTGTTGTCTTTACCTGGTTTTGGTATTAGGGTGATGCTGGCTTCATAGAATGAGCTTGGAAGTGTTCCTTCCTCTTGGATTTTTTGTAGTAGTCTGAGGAGGATAGGTTTTAGTTCTTCCTTGAATGTTTGGTAAAACTCCCCTGTGAAGCCGTCTGGTCCTGGGCTTTTGTTTGCTGGAAGCTTTTTGATGACTGCTTCAATTTCTTCCGTAGTTATTGGCCTGTTGAGATTTTTAGATTCTTCCTGATTAAGTTTTGGAATGTTGTATTTTTCTAGGAATTTGTCCATTTCCTCCAGGTTGTCTAGTTTGTTGGAGTAGAGTTGTTCATAGTATTTTTTAACAATCATTTGTATTTCTGTGGGGTCTGTTGTTATTTCGCCTCTATCATTTCTGATTTGGTTTATTTGGGTCCTCTCTCTTTGCTTTTTGGTGAGCCTGGCTAGAGGTTTGTCGATCTTGTTTATCCTTTCAAAGAACCAGCTCTTGGTTTCATTGATTTTCTGTATTGTTTTTTTGGTCTCTATGTCATTTATTTCTGCTCTAATCTTTATTATCTCCTTCCTTCTGCTCACTCTGGGGTTTTCTTGTTGCTCTCTTTCTAATTCTTTGAGCTGTAGATTTAGATGATTTACTACCATTTTTTCTTGTTTTTTGAGGTAGGCCTGTAGAGCTATAAACTTCCCTCTCAGGACTGCTTTCATTGTGTCCCATAGGTTTTGGATTGTTGTGTTTTCATTGTCATTAGTTTCCAGGATGTTTTTAATTTCTTCTTTGATCTCATTGGTAACCCAATCAATATTTAATAACATGCTATTCAGCTTCCAAGTGTTTGAGTATTTTGGGTTGTTTTTATTGTAGTTTATTTCTAATATTATGCCATCGTGGTCTGAGAAGATGCTTTTTATGATTTCAATCTTAAGAAGCCATTTTAAAGAATATTTTTTCTTAATTGCTCTCTCCCATAACATTTTAATATAACCAGATATACTGTCTATCTGTTTATGTACTGTAGGTACATCTGTGCTTTTTACATAAAAAGAGTAAGTTTATTTTTATCTATGTTGAGAATTCATGGTCTAGATTAATTTTTCAGTCCCCCATAAGTTTAACAATTATGCAACTCTCTAAAATTAACTTTTCTGAAATAACATGAAAAAGAAATAAAGAAGAGGATACCCTACAGTGCAAATTCCAGCATAGTTTCCACTGGGTTTTGATAGTCAGTGATATAACCCCCACATGTGTGTTTTGTGCCCTGTTGGGTGGGACCTGCCTTGGCCGTTTAAGACACTACACTCAATGAAGGAAGCAGATGGAAGGGGAGAAGATCCTCGTCTCCCGTGGGAAGTTTCCTTGCCCCAGAGCTGTGCAGCAATGGACGGGACTGCCTCACAGTACTGATCTCACAGCACTGGGAGTGGTCAAACAGGGGCCAAACATAAAAGAGAATCCCAGAATTTGTTGGGAGTTTGGGCTAAATAACTTCTAATTCCCCTTTATACACAGTTCTATGCCCAAAGCAAGAATACAAGATAAAACAATCTTCCCTCTCTAGGACTTCCATGGCAGATGTCTATGTACTAGGTGGTATTAACAACTTCCAGTTGTGCCCTGACCGGTTTGGCTCAGTGGATAGAGCGTCAGCCTGCAGACTGAAGGGTCCCAGGTTCGATTCTGGTCAAGGGCATGTACCTTGGTTGCAGCCACATTCCCAGCAGGGAGTGTGCAGGAGGCAGTTGAATCGATGTTTCTCTCTCATCGATGTTTCTAACTCTCTATCCCTCTCCCTTCCTTTCTGTAAAAATCAATAAAATATGTTTAAAAAAACCCACAACTTCCAGTTGTGCTGGGTTATTTGTGAACATGCCTGTGGTCCTCCTACTAATAAAAGGGTTATATGAAAAGTTCAGCGGCTGCCCATTCAGTGGGCAAGACAAATAACAGTTACAGCACTCACAGAGTATGGAATGACTTCCAGGAAAATGTTTTTAATTAAGTCCTTTCATTATGAAGGAACCTTTTATACATAGGCTGGACTCCTTCCAATAGCATTTGTTTGCTTTAAGAACAAAAACAAAAACCTCAGAAAAGCCTACAAGTTCTAGACACGCATTTAAATATGTTCTTATTGATTTCAAAGAGAGGAAGGGAGAGGGAGAGAGAGATAGAAACATCAATGATGAGAGATAAACATCAATCAGCTGCCTCCTGCATGCCCCCAATGGGGACTAAGCCCACAACCCAGGCATGTGCCTTGACTGAGAATCAAACCATGACCTCCTGGTTCATAGGTCAACACTCAACCACTGAGCTATACTGGCCAGGCTAGATATGTATTTATAGATACACAGATTAAATAGGAGGTACAAGTAATACGAAATTTAGAGGTGCGAGTGCTCCATGAGAGCTGGTGTCAAAGACATGCAGGAATGCAGGGGTGGAAATACCTGCATATACACAAGGCAGGAATAAAAGTCAGCTGGAGACTGAACAGGTACAGAGTAAATTGGGTTAAACTATTAAAGAGAAGTTGGGAATGAAGTTTCTTTTCCTAACTGTGGTCCCTCAGGCTGCTGCTCTGGAGCTGTTCCTGTGCCTAACAGTGCAAGTCCCGAAGAAACGGATGTGGTGTTGCACGAAGGTGCTGTGGCCTACAGATGGAAAGAACTTTGTAGTGGGAAAATCCAGGAAATGCAGCAGTTCTTGGGGCTAAATGTGAGGAGACCATTGGATGCATCTCCTCTGGCAATGACACCTTGATGAGGAGTGCCCAGTGTTCACCAGTTCAGCACAAGGATGGGGAAGCCAGACTGGACGAAACATCATGTCACCAACAGAATCCAGAATTACACTCCTGACATGGTGTGGATGGAGTCATGTGACCTCCTAAAACTCAGACACATTAACCTCAGTGAGGATGACATTATGATATATTTCACACAAGTTACTCACGGGGACTCCAGTCCTTTTGATAGCAGAGTGGAATCATTGCTCATACAGATGGACCTGTAGCTGGCATTGGAGGAGACTTGCATTTTGATAAGGCTGAAATCTGGATTAAACACATCAAAGGCATGTTTCTTGTTCCTATTCATTCCAAAAATACAAAGGCTATTTACTATGTTCCCACCTACCATTATGATGACCCCAACAGATTTCACTCCTTACTCAGGACATGTGACATTCAGTCTCTCTGTGGAGATTCATAAAAGCACCATCTCATGTCACATCCTTACACTATGGAACCAGCTACCTATGGTCCCAGTTTGAGTGTCAATGCTATCACTACAATTGGAGGGGAAATCTTTTTCTTTAAAGATGGGTTCCTCTGGTGAAAGCTTCTTATCAAGCCATTTATATAATTTAGCCAGGAGTCAGTTTTTTCCTTTTAAAGATGACAAGTAGCCCAACTGACGCGGTTCAGTGGTTGAGCATCGACCTATGAACCAGGAGGTAATGGTTTGATTCCCAGTCAGGGCACATGCCCTGGTTGCGGGCTTGATCCCCAGTGTGGGGCATGCAGGAGGCAGCCAATCAATGATTCTCTCCCATCATTGATGTTTCTATCTCTCTCTCCCTCCCGCTTCCTCTCTGAAATCAATAAAAATATCTTTTTAAAAAAATCAAGATGACAAGTACTGGTTAATCAGCGATTTGAAAAGCACAGCCAAGCCCTAGCTAGTTTGCTCAGTGGATAGAGCATCAGCCTGGTGATTGAAATGTCCTGGGTTCAATTCCAGTCAAGGGCACATGCCCAGAGTTCCTAGGTTCAATTCCGGTCAAGGGCACATGCCCAGGTTGTGGGCTCGATCCTCAGTGTGAGGCGTGCAAGAGCACACATTGTCTAAGCTTCCCCGACTCCGTGAAAAGATTGATGCTGCTGTTTTTAATCTACTCCTCTACAAAACCTACCTCTGTGTGGATGAACAATATTGGAGGTGAGATGAGAAAAGACAATTCATGGACCTTGGTTATCACATGTTGATTACAGAGAAATTTCCAGGAATTGGACCTGAAATTGATGCAGTCTCTCCTCCAAATGATACAACTGTATTTTTTAAGGACATAATCAACTTAAATACGATAAGCTGTTTAATCATGTCACCAAAGGCTGGAAAGCAATAGTGGGTTTGGTTTTTAGGAATGGCATGGATCAATTTTCTTCAGCTTATTAGATGTTTATTGTACATGGGCTTTGTGCCTAACATGTCTTTATAAAGCGGTATCTTAAAATAAGAAGGCAAAGTTTATAGATAGACCATAGATTAATGCTTATGACAAATATAAACTGATTTTTTAAATAACATTTTTAATTGTGAAAACTCCCCGGATCTGATCTCGTCATTTTCAATTTATACTGTTAAGTTCGAAAATAGAAACCTTCCAAGGCCAAGAGGCTACCTTTTAGGGAATGCTTAATCAATAAATTGATTTCTAAAATACTTGGACTGAGAAATAATAATTAACCACTCCCCTCCCCCCCAGCTTGCCAAAAATTAAGAAAACTACTTAAACAGTGATAATATAATCTTAGTCTGTTTGAGGATTGACTTAAAATATTACATATAAAATATATAAATTAAAACTTTGAAAAAAAAAGCCAACTGGGATCAATGTTCTGTTTGGGTCTCCTAATCCCAAAGGCAACATCCCCATGGCTTTGACCTATTTGGGGTTCCCAGTTCCCACTTCTCTGTCCACCCCTGGGCCTCCCACTGGCCAGCTTTGGCCTTTTCTTGTGCACAGTCCCCAGTGAGACACTCCATGGCACACCTCTACAACCATCTCACCTGTGGGGTAGTAGCAGGAAGCAACTGGACCTAGGACTGTGGGCAGCTTGGGGCTTAGGCAAGTGTGAGGATCAGAGCAGGGCATTCATGCAAGGCGAGTGATCTAAAGAAAGATGCAGAGCCCACCGGTGTGGCTCAGTGGTTGAGTGTGGACCTATGAACTAGGAGATCATGGTTTGATTCCCAGTCAGGGCACATGCCCGGGTTGCAGGCTGATAGGCTGTGCAGGAGGCAGCCTATTTATGATTCTTTCTCATCATTGATGTTTCTATCTCTCTCTCCCTCTCCCTTCCTCTCTGAAATCAATAAAAATATATATTAAAAAAAGATGCAGAATGGAAAATGTGAAAGGTGTTTGGGGGCTCTAAGTTGGCCAGTTTGTCTGGAACAAATGGCTTGTGGGGGAGAACATTGAAGTAAAACTAGAAAGGGAGCTCAGAGTTCTACTGATGAAGCTTCTGTTTGCCAAGCCAAGGATAGAACTTAAGTCCTTTAAGCCTCAAAGATACAACAGAACTGAGCCTCAACCTCTAGGTACTGTAAAGAAATAAAACACTGGGGAAAAGAAGGTAGCATTAACTGCTGGCATCCAGTTCCTCCTTTTAGTTGCTGAATTTTGTAGTCAGGCTTTTTGGGAAGAAAAGGGGCAAAAGTCTGGTGTGTTAACTCAGTTCTTATAATTTATGGGGCAAGCCCACATTTTTACCAAATTTATCTATATATATAAAAGGCTAATATGCTAAGTGTCCGACCACTCAACCATTCACTATGATGTACACTGACCACCAGGGGGCAGACACTTAATGCAGGAGCTGCCGTGACACCCACTGGCCATTTACAGAGAAACAGCACTGCTGACCTGGTGCCCACAAAGCAATACTCGGCGTCCCCAAAGTGGGACACAGGTCCCACCACCACCCCGGAGCGGCACCCACCAAATCGCAGCTGACGCTGCTGAGAGTCCATGGTGCAAAATGTGGCCCACAGACCAGCCCAGCCCAGCCCTGAAACAGTGGCTGTGGGTGTCAGGTAATGACATCATGTAGCAATAGCCAGCTTCCTCTCCCTAGTGACTAGCCTCCTTGCAGTTTCTTAAGCCCAGAAACACAACTTGCTTTATAGCCAGGTGGAAACATTTTACCAAATGTCTGTGAAGTGTTTTCCCATGCCTCATCTCTTTTGATCCTTACAGAAGTCCTGAAGTAGGTAGATAGGAGACTCGGTGGAATCCTATTTTCTTTTCATTAGCTGGAAAATGGAGATTTAGAAAGTTTAGAAACTTGACCTGACTGAAAAGAAGTTAGAAATGGTGGACCTTAAAAATGACTTCAGGTTTTCTCACCGCAGAATATAGTCAAACACTGCTGCAGTTTTTTTACCCTTTGTTCTCCCTGCATGATCTACTATAATAATCTGCTTCGTGTTGATATTTACTGTTGTGTTGCTGACAATTACCTGAAAGAGAAGTTGGGGTGCTTCACAGGGCTGGAAAAAGTTTAGCTAAATCAGAAAGCAGGTCTAATTAAGCAAGTTTATTCTATATCTATAAAAGGCTAAGTTGACTCGCGCATGGGCGATATATATAAAGCTCTCACTGGCGCCAATTGCACACCTGTGTTTCGATCTGTCATTGTTGATTGAAAATTTGGTTGACACTTCTATTATAGAGAAAGGGCAAATAGCAATATTAAAATATTTCTTCTAATTAATTTCCTTTCAGTGTGCACAAATTCGTGCACTGGGCTGCTAGTACAACCATATACACTTAGGGTGAAAAAGGGCCTTCAAGTCCTTATACTCTATGCCCTCATCCATTGTTTAAAACCCTGCAATGCCCAATAACAGAAATCTGGCCCAGGTTTGAACCATTCCAGTGTAGGGTGGCTCCCTACTTCTCAGAGTAAATGGTAATCTTCACCTGTTTTAGCTAGTTCAGCTTTCTGGGAGTTACAGAGTACCTCTAATCCCTTTCTCCAGACAACCAGTCTCCCCACCCCCACCCCCAGGTTTTCTCCCCTCTTTTCTCTTCACCTTTCCTGGCGAACATCCTCAGGTTCTTAAAACATTTCTCATATGACATGGTTTTTGAGCCTCCCATTCTCATTTCTGTTCTTGTAATACCTTTCTTTATAAAGAACTAGAGGCCCAGTGCATAATTCATGCACTGGAGGGGAGGTCCCCTCTCATAGTCCGAGAGCCCTCAGGGGCGGGAAGCGCCCCGGCGATCAGGGGAAGGCGACCCCCCATCACCCCTCTGCTGCGGCCACTGCTGGCAGCGCAAGCCTCGGCTGGCCCTGGTTACCTGAGCCTCAGGTGACCCCGGGCGGCTGGGCAGCCGCCATCTGAGGCTTGCCTGCACCTTGGGCTGGCCCTGGGTGGCTGGGGGCCCCCATCTTGTGGCTGGGGGCACCGCCATCTTTGTGATGGTGTGAGGGTCAATTAGCATATTCCCTCTTTATTAGATAGGATAATATTTTATTGGTAAGGACTGGAGGAAGCATTTATATAGTTTAAACATTTTTTTAATGACCATAATATATGTACCATAAAACTCACATTGTAAGGTGAATTTCAAACACTTCCATCCCCTAAAGGTTTCCCTTGTGCCGATTTACAGTCCTTCCCAGCTCTAGGCACCATCTACCTCTGTATCTATACTTTTGGGTTTTTTTAGGGTTGCTTTTTATATAAAATTTTCTTTCTATCAACCATCTAAGAGCCTGTGGAAACAGTTTTGTATTATAGAACATTTCTGTAAGATGGTTTGTTCTTAGGATTTTTGCCTATAGATCAGTGGTTCTCAACCTTCCTAATGCCGTGACCCTTTAATACAGTTCCTCATGTTGTGGTGACCCCCAATTTCATTGTTACAAATTGAACATAATTAAAGCATAGTGATTAATCATAAAAACAATATGTAATTATATATGTGTTTTACGATGGTCTTAGGCAACCCCTGTGAAAGGGTGGTCGTTCGACCAAAGGGGTCGCAACCCACAGGTTGAGAACCACTGCTATAGATGCAGACAGGGTTAAAAATCCATGAATGATTGTTCCACCATGGGCTATTATGATTTCTTTCCCGAACTGCTAAAGAAGCATCCAAATACTATCACCAAGGGCTCTCCCAAAATATCCCCTGGAGCTGCTGTCCCCATAGAGCTGGATGGGTGACTGATCCAGCCCTGTGCTTCTGAAGATTTTGATGCCCTGCCTGGTGCCATGGAATAAGGACAAGGGAGCATGCAGGGCCTCTCTGCTCTCCTCCATCCTCCCCCAGAACCTCCAAGCTCAGTCCTCCTTTGTCTACATCCCCTCCCTGTAAGGAAAGCCTTTCCTCCTCTACCCTCCCCTGAGTCCAACCCACACTTTAAGCTCCAGCCCTGGTCTCTGATGCCTTCACTGAGCACACACTGGAAACACTCTCTAGGTTCAAACACCACATATTTCACAACACTAGGTTCAAAAGCCACACATTTTATGACACTGTATAAATGGCTTGAGAGTGGGGACCTTCTCATTAATCTTTCTTCTGAGCTCCTACAGTTTTAGATGAATGGACTGTCTTGACCACTGGCCCCAGATCTTTCCCTCCTTTGAGCCCCTCTAGGTCTTTGAACCTTTATTATTTTCTGCCTTACTTCGAAGTCCTTTGTCTTCGAAGTCCTATGTCTCGGGTGTCCTGTGGGCAGTAGTTAACTTGCCATTAAGTCTTCCTTTGGGGCCTGGCATAGTGACTTGTACATCATAATAACAATAAATAATGACCACTATCATTTGCATATCACTTTGCAGTTTCAGAAGTCCTTTCATACCCATTCTGCTATTGACCCCATGGCAATCCTGTGATAAAGGTATGATTATTATATCCCTTTTACAGACAAAAATCAGTGCCCAGGGTCCTTGCTTCTTGGATATTCTGATACAAAGTGCCAGCACTCTGCGACACCACCTCACAGCTCAAGAAAAGTTTGTTGAATTGATTTAATGGTAATTGATTGGTAGCATTGATTTGGATAAGGGTACAAGTCTCAATATAAAGGACTAATTCCGGCGAGGAGGTGTCCTTTAAAGCTGAAAGTTTGTTACATAATAAGGTAGGTTTTCTGAATGCACATGTTAAAAAATGGACAAACTAGTTAGTTTACTTGTTTTTGCTTATGTAGATACCTTTGTGTGATTAAAACTAAGTATGTACAAAAAGTGTAATTTCACAGAAGTTTTCTATATATATTACAGTAATTTGCAATTTATACTGAATTAGTCTAGTAAATGCATGCATTCACCAGTCACTGAGAGTAAACAAATGCCCATGCCTGGGGTGGGGCTTAGCGCAGATGGGAACATCAGCCAGCGTGTGTTAAAACTGCTGCAGAAAGGCCACACGACAACAGAACCAATTACCAGGCTATGAGGTGTGATCACGTGCTAATAATTCTCTGTTTTAGTGGTGACTCCTGGATTTAAATATGTAGATAGTTGCAGATATGTAATATTTACTTGTGTTAGCAAAATTAGTACAATTTTTTCCAATATATGGACTATTTGCTAAAATTTGTTAAAAATAACATTGAATTAATAACAAAAAAACCCTGTTAATTTAATTATAAGCAAATCTTGGTTAAAGGCATTTTAAAATTAACAGGGGTTAATTTTCACATGTGACATACGGACCAGAAATTTTGTCCATTAGATCTGAAGTTTGTTAAATCAGGGTCTGTGAAATTGAAGGTTTACTGTAAGAAACGGGGTTGGGTTGTTTTGGTTGTAGCTTTTGTTACTGTTTATGTATTCACTAGAGGCCTGGTGCACAAAAATCGTGCACTGGGAGGGGTCCCTCAGCCCAGCTTGCGCCCTCTCGCAGTCTGGAACCACTTGGGGGATGTCCGCCTGCTGGCAGTCAGACATTCCTCTTGCAGTCCTGGGCTCTCGCAGTCTGGGACCCCTCACTCCTTACCGCCCACCTACAGCGATGCGGAAGAAGCTCCCGCCACCACCGCTGTGCTCACCAGCTGTGAGCCCGGCTTCTGGCTGAGCAGTGCTCCCCTGTGGGAGCACACTGACCACCAGGGGGCAGCTCCTGCATTGAGCGTCTGCCCCCTGGTGGTCAGTGTGTATCATAGCGACCCATTGTTCCATCATTTGGTCAATTTGCATATTAGGGTTTTATTATATAAGACTAGTGGCCCGGTGCATGAAATTCGTGCACATTAAAAGGGAATTAATTAGAGGAAATATTTTAATATTGCTATTTGCCCTTTCTCTATA
>NW_005372122.1:338574-341096 GCF_000412655.1 Myotis brandtii
CAGTGGTTCTCAACCTTCCTAATGCCGTGACCCTTTAATACAGTTCCTCATGTTGTGGTGACCCCCAATTTCATTGTTACAAATTGAACATAATTAAAGCATAGTGATTAATCATAAAAACAATATGTAATTATATATGTGTTTTACGATGGTCTTAGGCAACCCCTGTGAAAGGGTCGTTCGACCGCCAAAGGGGTCGCAACCCACAGGTTGAGAACCACTGCTATAGATGCAGACAGGGTTAAAAATCCATGAATGATTGTTCCATAATGGGCTATTATGATTTCTTTCCCGAACTGCTAAAGAAGCATCCAAATACTATCACCAAGGGCTCTCCCAAAATATCCCCTGGAGCTGCTGTCCCAATAGAGCTGGATGGGTTACTGATCCAGCCCTGTGCTTCTGAAGATTTTGATGCCCTGCCTGGTGCCATGGAATAAGGACAAGGGAGCATGCAGGGCCTCTCTGCTCTCCTCCATCCTCCCCCAGAACCTCCAAGCTCAGTCCTCCTTTGTCTACATCCCCTCCCTGTAAGGAAAGCCTTTCCTCCTCTCCCCTCCTCTGAGTCCAACCCACACTTTAAGCTCCAGCCCTGGTCTCTGATGCCTTCACTGAGCACACACTGGAAACACTCTCTAGGTTCAAACACCACATATTTCACAACACTAGGTTCAAAAGCCACACATTTTATGACACTGTATAAATGGCTTGAGAGTGGGGACCTTCTCATTAATCTTTCTTCTGAGCTCCTACAGTTTTAGATGAATGGACTGTCTTGACCACTGGCCCCAGATCTTTCCCTCCTTTGAGCCCCTCTAGGTCTTTGAACCTTTATTATTTTCTGCCTTACTTCGAAGTCCTTTGTCTTCGAAGTCCTATGTCTCGGGTGTCCTGTGGGCAGTAGTTAACTTGCCATTAAGTCTTCCTTTGGGGCCTGGCATAGTGACTTGTACATCATAATAACAATAAATAATGACCACTATCATTTGCATATCACTTTGCAGTTTCAGAAGTCCTTTCATACCCATTCTGCTATTGACCCCATGGCAATCCTGTGATAAAGGTATGATTATTATATCCCTTTTACAGACAAAAATCAGTGCCCAGGGTCCTTGCTTCTTGGATATTCTGATACAAAGTGCCAGCACTCTGCGACACCACCTCACAGCTCAAGAAAAGTTTGTTGAATTGATTTAATGGTAATTGATTGGTAGCATTGATTTGGATAAGGGTACAAGTCTCAATATAAAGGACTAATTCCGGCGAGGAGGTGTCCTTTAAAGCTGAAAGTTTGTTACATAATAAGGTAGGTTTTCTGAATGCGCATGTTAAAAAATGGACAAACTAGTTAGTTTACTTGTTTTTGCTTATGTAGATACCTTTGTGTGATTAAAACTAAGTATGTATAAAAAGTGTAATTTCACAGAAGTTTTCTATATATATTACAGTAATTTGCAATTTATACTGAATTAGTCTAGTAAATGCATGCATTCACCAGTCACTGAGAGTAAACAAATGCCCATGCCTGGGGTGGGGCTTAGCGCAGATGGGAACATCAGCCAGCGTGTGTTAAAACTGCTGCAGAAAGTCAGGCCGCGCGACAACAGAACCAATTACCAGGCTATGAGGTGTGATCACGTGCTAATAATTCTCTGTTTTAGTGGTGACTCCTGGATTTAAATATGTAGATAGTTGCAGATATGTAATATTTACTTATGTTAGCAAAATTAGTACAATTTTTTCCAATATATGGCCTATTTGCTAAAATTTGTTAAATATGTAGATAGTTGCAGATATGTAATATTTACTTGTGTTAGCAAAATTAGTACAATTTTTTCCAATATATGGACTATTTGCTAAAATTTGTTAAAAATAACATTGAATTAATAACAAAAAAAAACCCTGTTAATTTAATTATAAGCAAATCTTGGTTAAAGGCATTTTAAAATTAACAGGGGTTAATTTTCACATGTGACATACGGACCAGAAATTTTGTCCATTAGATCTGAAGTTTGTTAAATCAGGGTCTGTGAAATTGAAGGTTTACTGTAAGAAACGGGGTTGGGTTGTTTTGGTTGTAGCTTTTGTTACTGTTTATGTATTCACTAGAGGCCTGGTGCACAAAAATCGTGCACTGGGAGGGGTCCCTCAGCCCAGCTTGCGCCCTCTCGCAGTCTGGAACCACTTGGGGGATGTCCGCCTGCTGGCAGTCAGACATTCCTCTTGCAGTCCTGGGCTCTCGCAGTCTGGGACCCCTCACTCCTTACCGCCCACCTACAGCGATGCGGAAGAAGCTCCCGCCACCACCGCTGTGCTCACCAGCTGTTAGCCCGGCTTCTGGCTGAGCAGTGCTCCCCTGTGGGAGCACACTGACCACCAGGGGGCAGCTGCTGCATTGAGCGGCGTCTGCCCGGTGGTCAGTGTGTATCATAGCGACCCATTGTTCCATCATTTGGTCAATTTGCATATTAGGGTTTTATTATATAAGACTACTAGTCCGGTGCATGAAATTCGTGCACATT
>NW_005372122.1:342337-345054 GCF_000412655.1 Myotis brandtii
ACCATCTTTGTTGGCAGTTAATTTGCATATCTCAGTGATTAGCCAATGGGAATGGTAGCGGTTGTATGGTTAATTACCATGTTTCTCTTTTATTAGATAGGATTATATGTTAATCCATTTATTAATTCAACAGACAAATACTGAGGGTCAACTATGTTCTAGTGTAAGGCACCAGGTAGGCACTGGGAATGCATGCTGCTCACATTGTGGTGAGGGTGACCCAGAAGTAAACCAACAATTGAAATATAAAAATGTGTTAGGGCTGTGGGAACCTAGAGGGCCTTGCAGTCAGCCTGGGGATGTCAGCGAGGCTTTCTCAGCAAAGGCATCCTCTGAACTGAGTCTTGAAGGGCAGGCAGGAGTTAGCCAGGGTTTTCTTGAGATAGAAAAAGTGTTTCAGGTGGGTGGATGACAGCCTGCTTACTGGGGTCTGATTTGCTCCAGGACATGTAAATGTTTTAGCAGGACAGGAGGCAGAGCAGTCCAGTGGCGTAAAGGCTTCCATGTTGCATGCACCTGAATTTGAATCCCACCTCTGTCATTAATAAGCTTGTGACTTTGAACAAGTCACATATGTTCTTACTTAGACTTTTAGCTTTCTGATCTGTGAAATAGATAAAGTCTTCTCTCCAAGACTGTTGTAAGGATTTAAGCAAGACTGAAGGCAAAAGACTTAGCACAGTGTCTCACACACTGGGATGCTCAATAAATGAAAGAAGACAAGATTTCCTAGAAAATGTCAGTGTCCTCTCTGGTATCATTAAGAGATGGAATTAGCAAGAGAGCCTGGACAGACCTGCCACTGCCTTCCCCTTCTGCTTCCTCTGAGAAAGATGCTCCCCCATCTCACAGGGCAGAAGAAAAATGCCCACCTGGGGCCTGGAAATGCCCAGAGTGGCAAAGAGAAGAGGAGGAAGGGTGGGGGAAATGATTAAAACACAGAAACACAGGCTGAAGTGCTGAACCAACATAGAAAGAAAAAATTGAGTTTAAGAACAAAAAGAGTAAGAGATATTGGGGAGAGAAATCTGTGAAGTTCAAAACCAGAATATTCCTTTTCCTCTGAGTTTTAGGAAAGTTTTCATTAAGTCTTTCTTTAGACAAGAAAATTGATCCTGCAGTTCTAGTGTTTGGGACCTCAGGTCTCCTCTTGTGTGTTTTCTTCCGATGGCTTATTATTCCCAGTTTGCAAAGCACTGTGCCATACAGTGTCTCATTTAAGTCAGTAAGCTGCTTCATTTCAGGGGAAGAAACAGACTTAGGAAGCCAAGTCTCTGATTTGAAGTGGACGAACATCATCTCATTTTAGAGCTTCCTTTAGAAATACCCACAGCTACCAAACAGGGCACGCATGCCTGATGCCCATACAGGGAAAATTCTTTGAATCAGAACAATGAAGGCCAGAAGAGAGTAAGCAGTTCCCCTCCACCACAGCTACGTTCATGGCTCTTCAAACACATCTGCTACTGAAGGCTTCAGCAGAGTAAGCACAGTGGTCCAGGCAGCACCAGCTCACCGAGGCCAGCACTTGACCTTAAAAAGCCTGTCTTGATCAGGAAGATTGAAAGGTCCACCCACTTTGGCTGATTTCCAATGTGCTTCATGGCTTTATTTCTGTTAAAATATTTTTCTCAGCTTTACTGAGAGATAATGGACATATAACATGGTGTAAGATTCAAGTGTACCATGTGACAGCATGGTGTACATATATATTGCAAAATGGTTACCACAGTAAGGTGAGTTAACACATTCTTTACCTCACACAATTACCATTTTGTTATGGTGAGACCATTAAAGCTCTATATTTATAGCAATTTTCAAGTATATAATACAAATATTCTTTTTATATGGATATATAATATGTATATTATATATGAGAAAGAATCATTGATCAGCTGCCTCCTACACGCCCCCCACTGGGGATTGAGACCACAACCCAGGCATGTGCCCTGAACTGGGAATCGAACCAGGGAACTTTCAGTACACAGGCTGATGCTCTACTGCGTCAAACTGGCCAGGGCCAATACAAATATTCTTAAAAGAACAATTTATGGCCAAACAGTTTAGGAGGTCCTCCTGATGTGGTCCTATTGATGCCCTATGGAACAATCTGTCAGAAGCAGGCAAACTAGGAGTTCTGAAGGTGTGCATTTATTTCTGTGGCTCACACTGTATGTAAGATTCAGTGCCTTCTAAAGCACTTTACATGTTCCTCATGGTAAATCTAGGAAGTGAGAATTATTATCACCATTTACAGGTAAGGAAACTGAGGCCCACAAAGGCTATTTGGGGTCTTTTTAAAATTCCATATAAATTTTTTGTAATATTTGTTCTAGGTCTGTGAAATATGCTGTTGGTGTTTTAATGAGAATTGTGTTAAATCTATAGATTGCTTTGGGTAGTATGGACATTTTAATGATGCTAATTCTTCCAATCCATGAACACAGTATATGCTTCCACTTGCTTGTTTCTTTCTCTATTTATTTTTTCAATGTCCTATAGTTTTCTGAGTACAGGTGTTTTACCTTCTTGGTTAATTTTGATCCTAAGTATCTTTTTGTTGTTGTTGTAATAGTAAATGGGATATAGCCTATATAATAAAGAGGTAATATGCAAACTGACCATCACACCCTCACACAAGATGGCCGCCTGCATGTGGTCACAAGATGGCCACCACAAGATCGTCGGCAGGGGAGGGCAGTTGGGGGCGACCAGGC
>NW_005372122.1:345352-348408 GCF_000412655.1 Myotis brandtii
TTAGGGGCAATCAGGCAGGCAGGTAGGCAGGCGAGCGGTTGGGAGCCAGCAATCCCGGATTGTGAGAGGGATGTCCGACTGCTGACAACTGACACCATAGAAATCCTTGGTATTTCTATGGTGTCAGTTGTTCCTTCCTGTGGGATCAGGCCTAAACCGGCAGTCTGACATCCCCCGAGGGGTCCCAGATTGGAGAGGGTGCAGGCTGGACTGAGGGCTCCCCCCCTAATGCACGAATTTTGTGCACTGGACCTCTAATATATATATATTTAGTTTCTCTTTCTGAGAGTTCATTATTGGTGAATAAAAATTCCATCAATTTCTGGATGTTAATTTTGTATCCTGCTACTTTGCTGAATTCATTTATTAAATCCAGCAGTTTTTTTGGTGGAGTCTTTAGGGTTTTCTGTGTAAAATATCATGTTTTAGGTGAATAATGTCAGTTTCACTTTCTCCTTTCCAATTTGGATGTATTTTATTTCTTCTTCTTGTCTGATTGCTGTGGCTAGGACTTCCATTACTATGTTGAATAAGAGTGGTGAAAGTGGACATCTGTCTTGTTCCTGAAATTAAGGGAAACACTTTTAGTTTTGCCCATTGAGTATGATGTTGGCTATAGTTTTGTCATATATGGCCTTTATTCCTCTATTCCCACTTTGCTGAGAATTTTTATAAGAAATGTGTGCTGGATTTTGTCAAATGCCTTTTCTGCTTCTATTCATATGATCATGTGATTTTTAACCTTCATTTTGTTTATGTGATATATCACATTCATTGATTTGCAAATATTGTACCAGCCCTGCATCCCCAGAATAAAACCCACTTGGTCGTGATGTGTAATCTTTTTAATGTATTGCTGGATCTGATTTGCTGATTTTTTTTTTGAGGATTTTAGTATCTATGTTCATCAGGGATATTGGCCTATAATTTTCTTTCTTTGAAGTGCCTTTATCTTGCTTTGGAGTTAGGATAATGCTGGCTTCATAAAAAGAGCTTGGAAGTCTTCTCTCCTCTTGAATTTTCTGGAATAGTTTTGAGGAGGATAGGTGTTAGTTCTTTGAATGTTTGGTACAGCTTGGCTGTAAATTTATCCAGTCCAGGACTTTTGTTTTCTGAGAGGTTTTTATATTACTGCTTCAATTTCATCAGTTGTCATTGGCCTATTCAGGTTTTCTGGTTCTTCCTGATTCAGTATTGGAAGATTGTATTTTTCTAGGAATTTGTCCATTTCATCCAGGTTATCCAGCTTGTTGGCATTTTCTTACAATCCTTTGTATTTCTATGGTGTTAGTTGTTCCTTCTATCTTTTAATTTCTGATTTTATTTATTTGGTTCCTCTCTTTGTTTCTTTATGAGTCTGGCTAAAGGTTAATCAATCTTATCTTTTCAAAGAATCAGCTCTCGGTTTTATTGATCTTTTTAAAGTCTCCATGTCATTTATTTCCATTCTGATCTTTATTATTTCCTTCCTTCTATTTATTCTGGGCTTTTCTTGTTGTTCTCTTTGTAATTCTTTTAGTTGTAGCGTTATATTTTTTATTTGAACTTTTTCTTTTTCCTTGAGGTAGGCCTGTAATGCTATGTAATGCTGTAGTCCCTCTCAGTCTACTTTCACTATGTCCCATAGATTTGAGTGATTGTGTGTCTATTTTAATTTTTTCCAGGTTATTTTTTATTTCTTCCTTGATCTCATTGGTAACCCATTCATTGCTTAATAGCATGCTATTTAGTCTTCATGAGTTTTAATGTTTTGAAGTGGTTTTTTTTTGTAGTCGATTTCTAGTTTCATGTTATTGTGATCTGAGAAGATGTCAGATATGATTTCAGAAGTTATTAAGACTTATTTTGGCCCGGCTGTGGTGGTTCAGTGGTTGAGCATTGAGCTATGACCCAGAAGGTCACGGTTCGATTCCCGGTCAGGGCATATGCCCAGGTGAGGGCTTGATCCCTGGATTGTACAGGAGGCAGCTGATCAATGATTCGCTCTCATCATTGATGTTTCTACCTCTCTTTTCCTCTCCCTTCCTCTCTGAAATCACTAAAAATATATTTTTATAAAAAGAATTAGTCAAACCTCAGTTCTCAAATGTCTCCCATCTTGAACAATTTGGTTCTCAACCATGCTGTTCATGAAAAAATGTCTTGGTTGTGAAACAAAACTTCAGTTCTCTACCTGACAACCCTTTTATGCTGATACATCAGCATGACAAAAAGCATTCTCTCAGACCACAAAGGAGACACCAGGAGTCAGTTTACTGCTAACTAGGGTTTCGAACAAATCACTTCATGAACAGCCTTCCAGAATGAATTAAGTTTCAGAACCGAGGTTCCACCATATAAGAATTGCAAACCCAGTTTTTTGTTTGTTTGTTTTCATTAGCATGGAAAATTTTTTTCTATCCCTTCACTTTCATCCTGTGTGAGTATTTTGTTCTGAGGTCTCTTATAGACAGCACATATGTGGGTCATATTTTTTAAATCCATTCAACTACCCTATGTCTTTTGATTGGATCATTTAACCCATTTACATTTAAGGTTATTATTGATAGGTATTTATTTATTGCTATTTTTAATTCTTTATGCCTATATTCCTCTCCTGCTCTATCTCTTCTTCTTCTTGCAGCAGACACTTTAACATTTCTTGCAATGATGGTCTGGTGATAATAAATTTCTTTAGCCTTTTTTGGGGGTGGGGGTGGGGTCTGGGAAGCTCTTTACCTCACCTTCAATTTTGAATGATAGCCTTGCTGGATAGAGTAGTCTTGGGTTCAGGTCCTAGCTATTCATTACTTCGAATACTTCATGACATTCCCTTCTGGCCTGTAGTGTTTCTGTTGAGAAATCATCTGACAGCCTTATGGGAGCTCCCTTGTAGGTAACTGACTGTCTCTCTCTTGCTGCCCTTAAGATTCTCTCTCTGTCTTTAACCTTTGTTATTTTAATTACTAGAGGCCTGGTGCACAAAAATTTGTGCACTTGGGAGGGTCTCTCAGCCCAGCCTGAGCCCTCTCGCAGTCTGGGACCCCTCAGAAGATGTCCACCTGCTGGCTTAGGCC
>NW_005372122.1:349207-361971 GCF_000412655.1 Myotis brandtii
TGGCTGCCAGCCGCCATCTTGGTTGGATTAATTTGCATATAGTCACTCTGATTGGCTGGTGGGTGTGGCTTGTGAGTGTAGCAAAGTTACGGTCAATTTGCATGTTTCCGTTTTATTAGATAAGATGATGTGCCTTGATATGGGTCTCTTTGAGTTCATTTTGATTGGGGCTCTCTGTGTTTACTGAACTTGCATAACTTTTTCCTTCATCAGATTAGGGACATTTTCTGTCATTACTTATTCAAACAGCTTCTCTTGCTCACTTTCTCCCCTCCCTTGCCCCTAGTACCCTGATAATGAGATGTTGTTACATTTCATATTGTCCTAATGATCCCTTAAACTATCATCATGATTTTAAAAAATATGTTTTTATTTATTTCAGAGAAAGGAAGGGAGAGGGAGAGAGAGATAGAAACATCAGTGATGAGAAAGAATCATCATTGGCGATCAAGCCTGAAACCCGGGCATATGCCCTGACTGGGAAGGCAACCATGACCTCCTGGTTCATGGGCTGATGCTCAATCACTGAGCCACACCAGTGATTATAATAATAACTTTTTATTATAATAAAAAAAATAATAAATATAATAATAATAATTTTTTATTATGTTTTCTTTTTGCTACCCTGATTCAGTGATTTTTTTTCTACCTTGTCTTCTAATTTGATGATTCACATCTCTGCCTTCACTAACCTAGTGTGTATTCCTTCTAGTACATTCTTTATTTCAGCTATGTCATTCTTCATTTCTGACTGTTTTTCATGGTTTCTATGTGCCTTTTCATGCTGTTGAGCATTCTTAAAAACCATTATTTTATACTCTGTTTCTGATAACTTGCTTGCTTCCATTTTATTTAGCTCTTTTTCTGGAGATTCCTCCTGCTCTTTCATTTGGGGCCTATTTATTTGTTTTCCCATTTTTGCTGTTTCTTTGTGTTTGTTTCTATATATTGTATAGGACTGCAATATCTCCAAGTCTTGGTAGGGTGGCCTTTTGTAGTGGGTGTCTTGTGGGACCCAGTGGTGTAGTCTCCTTGATCTTCTGAGCTGGGTGCTCTATGAATGTCCTTTGTGTGACTTATGTGGGCCCTCCTACAGTAATTGAGTCTTGTTGCTGTTGTCCCCTTTGTGGGTGGGCTCAGCCCTCAGGCTGGCTGACTGTGAGGCTCAACCCTACCTATATCTTGCTAACTGTTTTACAGGTGCTGAAGAACAAAAAAGACAGAATAAGACCAATCTGAAAATAACATGAAAAAACAAACAAAATACCAAACCACTACCACCACCAACAACAAAAAGAATAAGAAAAAAAAGAATAAAAGGCTCAAAAGGCTTTGCAGGATCTGGGCCAACCTACCTCGCTGACCTTCTACTCATGTCTCCAAAACAAGATCTGTTTTTCAAAGCCAGGGCCAATGCTCTTTTTTTCTCCATTTATTATCTCCCAAGGAATTTAGCTCCTGATTAGAAACTTTGTGCTATTCTCTTATTGTTGTTTGATTTTCTGCCTTGCAATTCACCTCTTTTTCACCATAGGGCATAATGATTAATTTTTAAATATGAAACTAACTTTTATTGAAAAGGTGGGATTTGGCAATCACTGTGCTAGGCACTTTTTACATGGTGACTTATGAGATTGCTGTCATTTTTATCTTTTCTTTGTTTGCCTAGGTCAGTGATGGCGAACCTTTTGAGCTCTGTGTGTCAGCATTTTGAAAAACCCTAACTTAACTCTGGTGCCGTGTCACATATAGAAATTTTTTGATATTTGCAACCATAGTAAAACAAAGATGTATATTTTTGCTATTTATTTTATATATTTAAATGCCATTTAACAAAGAAAAATCAACCAAAAAAATGAGTTCACGTGTCACCTCTGACACGCGTGTCATAGGTTCGCCATCACTGGCCTAGGTTGTTGTAACCAGCTCCAAATGAAACAGAAGTATATTGAGTAGATATAAAAACTGATCAAGTCCACTTTCCCTCCTCAAAAGTAACCACTTGTAATGGATTTGTGGGTAATCCCTAGGTATTTTTCTTTGCATTTAAAAATTTGTGTTAAAGACAGATACAAATATATCATGCTCTTTTCATTTCATGGATGAGGAAACTGAGGTTCAAAGAGGTTGAACTATCACCCAAGATTAAACTGTAGGTGAGTAACAGAGCTGAAATCAGAATTCGAATCTTAACCTGCTGGCCCCACTTCAACCCACCACCTCTCTAATGAGTCTTCAGTCCCAACACAAGAGCCAAAGAGATCTTGGATCAATTGTTGGCTTGACCCTAACACATATACTTGGTATTTGATGAACTGTTTAGAATAGCCTGTGGACTTTAGTTTGTCTATTTAAGGAAAAAAATGTAAACATTTTATTCTGCTTTGGCCACAGTGGTGCTGAGAGAACTAATTAAAAATGTCTGAGGGCATGCTGAGCTCCCAGGAAAAAGACACTGCATGAATGCAGAAGGTATTGGTGGGAACACACTGTCCCTTCACGCAGACAGGCCCCTGCAGCCTCCTTTGGAGCAGCACAGCATTGCTCTAGGGTTTCTTTCCAGCTGACTCATCCTGTGACCTTGAGAAAGTTCCAGTCTCTCTGCACCTTTGTTTTACACTAGGCTGTACAGCTGGGCTAATAATACTTTCTCCCTCGTTCATAAAAGAGGAAATTAACAGACCAGTCCTTAGAGTATATTAGTACATAGCTAGGGCTGCAGAGATGAAATGACTGAAGCACCATCTATTTCACTTTAGACAGAGAGATTGGAAAAAGTGACTGTGGAAAAAGATAACACATTTTAGCAGAAATGTATTTCTCTAAGGAAACTGAGTCTTTTTTAGATCCTCGTTTTTGTGAAAGTCTTTACCTCATGCCTTTGTTAAAATGCCTCGCTCCTCCTGAAATGTCCTCCCCCATCTCTTCTTGTGAAATTATACCTGTCATTCAAGGCCCTGCTAAAATACCACATTTCCATACAATTTGCCTCTATTCTTTCAACTAAGCATTATTTCTCTCTTCTTTGGACTCTCTGAACATTGTTTATCTTCTCTTAATTCCATATTCTGCCATGAATTATAGTAATTTTTTTATATAAACCTCATTCTTGTAGTAGATATAAGTTTACTAAAGGCAAGAATATCTTATTTCTATAACTCCTTAAGCTACTAACATAGCATAGAACACGTAGTAGTTGCCAAATAATTAATTGCTGAATGAATAAACCCATGCATGAAATTCTTGTAGAGGAAAAGTTAAAGTAGTAGTGAAGTTCTGATGAATACTGACACCACAGAGTGTACCAAAGAATTTTTGCTGATCAGTGTTGACCTGTTTAATTCTCAACCATCCATCGATTCTTTGAACAACTACTACCTGATCATCTTCTGGTGCAGGATGCTGTGTAAGGTGCCTTAGCAAAGAACTTGGCAGATCCTGAGTGCTTGAAGTGAGCCCTTGCAGCCCGTTCTGGCGTGGGTTTCTAGGGAGAATTAAGGTTCACTTGGGTTCGAATCTTGGTTCTGATCCTTGCTAGCTATGTAACCTTAAGCAAGGCACCTCATAAATCTCAGTTTCAGCCTGGGTATACAGCTAATTGCTGAAAAGGGGATAATACCTTAGTGCTTGCATGTCAAGTACTGTAGGAAAGGTTCAATAACCAAGTGAAATATTTTGCCTTCACAAAGAGCACTATAAAAGACATCCACCCACCCAGGTATAAACATGTTACATATACATACATATATATTTAAATTAGAGATTACAGTGCATCATATATAACCAACACATTATAAACGGTGCCTTTAGGTACCTTACAAAAAGCTCAGTAGGTTCAATTACACAAAATTCAAAATTTGCAAATAGTACACTGCAATTATTTGTTAAGGAATTTTACAACAAAGGCTAGAAAATATTGAAAAAACAAAATTATAAATTTCACTGTAAAGCGCCCACTATTAATATGGTTCTATGACAGGACTTTTTCTGGTCATTGTTCATACACAGTGTCACATGCTTGTATTCAATGTGTATATTCTAGTTGGTGTTCTAATTTTATGTTTAGGATTATTATGAACAGACCTTTCCATATTTATAATTTTGACAGCAGTATTATTCCTCTATCTTTCTGTCTATCTAATACAATAAATTTATTTAATTATCACCCAATTGTTGATCACTTAAGTAATTTTCAATTCTTCATGATTACACACAGCCTATTTTTAATCGCGGACAGATTCCTACCCGCCACCACCTAACACATTCTTGGCTTGGCTCCCTCTACTGTCAGTTGATATATACCCAAGAAATGCCAGCTCATTTTATTATTAGCCTGAGCAAAACAGAATTAGGAAGGAACTACAAATGTTTTATTTTTAAAATCAGGTTGTGCATTTCCAAGATGGTGTG
The DNA here is from genome assembly GCF_000412655.1 of Myotis brandtii. Classification (NCBI taxonomy): domain Eukaryota; kingdom Metazoa; phylum Chordata; class Mammalia; order Chiroptera; family Vespertilionidae; genus Myotis; species Myotis brandtii. The sequence goes on from NW_005372122.1 coordinate 353,618, forward strand.
TGAATGTTTTCCTTTGGGAAAAGGGTTTGGGACCACTGCACCACAGCTTTACTCTGTCGGGGAAGAGGAGTAACCACCCATTATGTGCCAGGAGCTTATACATTTAGCAAACATTTACTGGAAACCTCCAAGATACCAGGAACTGCTCTAGGTCGAGGAAAAATATATAATCCTTACCCTCGGGGAACTTGTAGTTTAGTAAAGCATCAAAACCAGCAAACAGGCAATGACAATGTAGTGTGACAGGGTTGTTAGAGCAGCAAATTCAGGGCACACACGAAGGAGCAGCAGAGCAACGCCAGTCTTGTTAGGGGTTCGGGGAGAGGTGTCATGGAAACTGAGGCCTGAGGACCAGTGGTTATAAGTCTGGGGAGGAGGAGTCCAAGTGTGGGAAACAGTGTTTACAAAAGCCCAAATGAGACAGAGAATTGGAGGGGGAGGGGACTGCTAAACTGGGCACAATTAAAGTACTGTATACAGACTGAGTTTAAAAACAACAACAAACAAACTCAATAGTTGGAGATAAAGGTGGAAAGGTAGGCTGCAACCAGATTGGAAGGGCTTTGTAAACCATGTTAAACAACTTGGATCTGAAGTATCTGAGGGTGATGCAGTGACTTTAGAAAACAGTTTGGCAGTTTCTTAAAAGTGAAAGTTAATCCCTGGTCGGTGTGGCTCAGTTGGTTGGAGCGTCATCCCATACACCAAAAGGTTGTGGGTTTGATTTCTGCTCAGGGAACATATCCAAGTGGTAGGTTTGATTCCCAGTCGGGATGTGTACCAGAGGCAACTGATCAGTTTCTCTCTCACATGAATGTCTCTCTCTCTCTCTCTCTCTCTCTCTCTCTCTCTTCCCCCCTCTCTCAAATCAATAAAAAACATATCTGCAGGTGAATTTTAAAGAAAAAAGGTTAAAGTTTTAAAAAAGTTAAACCCAGCAAATCCACTCAAGTCCAGCCAAGAGAAACAAACGAAGACTGGATGTGAATGTTTTTAGTAGAATTATTTATAATAGCAAAAAAGTGGAATCAGCTGATGAATAGATAAACTAAACATGGTAAGTGCATACGATGGAATACTATTCAGCCATAAAAAGAAATGAAGTACTGGCACATGCTACAATATGGATGAACCTTGAAAACATTAAGCTAAATGAAAGAAATTATTTCTAAAAGACCACATATTGTATGACTCCACTTATATAAAAGGGAAGAATAGGCAAATCATAGAGACAGAAAGTAAATTATTGATGGTCAGCTGCTGAAGGGGGTTAGTGAGAAATGAGGAGCAACTTCTAATGTATTTAGATTTCTTTTTGGGCATCTAAATGGCATTGGCTAAATGGCATTGGCTAAATGGCATTGGCTAAATGACATTGGCTAAATGGCATTGGCTAAATGGCATTGGCTATGTGAAGATGTTCTACAACTCATTGTGGTGATGATTGTACATCTCTGTTAATAGATTAAAACCATGGAACCATACACTTTAAATGAGCAAATTGTATGATATGTAAATTATATCTGATGAAGCTGTTAAAAAATCTGGTGGCAATAAGGAGGCCATTCAATTTTAAGCAGGAAAGTGCCATCATTGGATTTGTTCTTTGCAACCTTTTCTCTGGACTCAATATGGAGGTTGGTTGGGATAGGGCAAGGCTGAAAAGAGTGAGTTTGGTTTGGAGGAGGTTGCATTAGTGGGAGGGACATATGGTACCCTAAACTCAGGCTGTAGTCATGTGGGTAAAGAGGAGTGGACACAGCTGAGACATGAAGGAACAAACTGAACATGACTTAGTGAGTGTCAGATATAGGAATGGGAGGTTAGGAATCTCACCCCAGTTACTGCCTGTGGCCCTTGGGAGTTTGGAGGAGCTATTCACTCAGATGGAAAACAAGGAGTGTCTGGGGAAAATGCTGGGTTCAGTTCTGGACATGATAAACTGGATGTACCATTTGGCATCTAAATGGCATTGGCTGTATGATCTGGAGCCCAGGGGAGAGAGCTAATCCAGAGATGGTACGTAAGATGTCATTCATCCACTGGACAGGAATCAGCATAGATACTGTAGTATATAATTTAAGCAAGATTGGCTCTTAGCCCCCTGCCATCAAACTCTAACACGAAATATAAAATATTTCTTGATTTAGGGGCTCAAATCAGTTTCTCCAATTGGCTTATTGTAGCCAGTATTTGAATAGCTTCAAGGATCACCTTTTAAAAACACTTATATTAAGACTTCTGTTCTAGCAAGGGTTGAATAAAGATGTAATGAAAAGAAAAATCTGAAACCAAGACTAGCTTAGAATGTAGACTGTTTAGCCACAACCTGTATCGCTCTTGACAGTGCATACCGGGAAGCAACCTATCTGGTGGACAGACAGACAGGCAGACAGACAGAGCAGTACTCATTGAGTACTTACTTGTGTGCTCTTAGCGAGCTCTCTGATTCTTAGATTTCTGATCAGAAAAATGAGAATGACTATATTTACCATGTTATAGGATTACAGATAACAACTTTATAAAGTGCCTGGCCTGGCACAGGCCAAAATCTCAATAAATACTAGTTAATTCTTATTAATATGATGATCTTATGTAAGCTTTTAAAGAAGTTTGCTATATTGCCATAATGTAAATGCTCTGATTCTCTGTCCTTTTACTCTCTTCTAGTTCCTAGATCTGTTGTAGCTACACAAATCAATCCTGCCTCTTGGTAAATGTTATTTTAGGCTAAGTATATTTTGTTTGTTCCCTTAATGAATTGCATGATTTTAAAAACTGACAGCTCTTTGATCTAATTTGCTGGCAGATATTTTACTGAAATGCACAAGCTAGCCAATTTTCATGACCCCTCCTTTCTCTCTCTCTCTCTCTCTCTCTCTCTCTCTCTCTCTCTCTCTTTCCCTTTCCCTCTCTCCTCTCTGCCTGTGTTTAGTGGGAAGTGAGGAGTGATTAGGCATAAAAGTAAGTAGAGTAGAGGCATAGCTTTTGTTTCTGATTCAGACTCAGATGTCACAGACCTTAAAGACCTCTGTGTGCTGGTGAACTTGGCCTTGTGTTCTTCTACACCTGTTTCTGCACTGTCCATGATTTTTTTTTTCTCTGTAATGAATCTTGACCTTCTCCATGCCTTTCTCTTCTGGGGTGTCCACTACTATCTGGGATTTTCAATGGCCCAAAAGGCAAATTGGGATTATTCTGGACAACCATAAGGTCAGAGGGGAGTAGTTAGAGCTGCTTCCAGGCTGGGACAGGGAGGCAGGCTGGTGGATGAGAGCGTGACACTCCCCCTGAGGGTCCCAGGAGGTCCTGGCTGGTTTGGCAGCCTTCCTTTTATCTTTTCATAGATGCTCCTGGGAGCCAACCAGAAAGCTGTCTGTGTTCATTTCGTATCCTGGGAGCAAACACAGCTTTGGCGAGGGAAGATCAGACCTATAATAATAATACAGTTCTCTGACATTAAAGTGCAAAAGCATTTTCCATGACAGCTTAAAATTAATCACCACCATTTGTTGCTATAGATCCCTCTCCTGCATGTAGTGCCAGCGTTGGGACAACTGTTAAGGCAGCCACATGACTTCCAGGGAAAGAGTGTGGAGTCTGCAGAGGCAGTCTGCAAAGCTGATTTTCTCCATTCTCCCTTTTGTCCTGGGGAGGATGTGCTTTCCGCTAACCAAGTGTGAGACGGGGCTGTAATTGATCATGGAAGACATGCCACAGTCCACTCTTCAGGATGGGATTATAAATGCATCTGCAGCTCTTAGTGACATTGCTAAACCGCCAGAGATGCCTGCTGTGCAACCAAATGTCCCGGAAATTGCTCCTATGGTCTTTGAACTCACATCAAGGGAAAGAGAAGAGCCTCCCCATCACTTTCTTTATCCTGCTGATGGAAAATGATAACCAAATTCAACGCAGACAAGCTCAAAGTAAAACTATCCAACAGATACTTATTTATTTTATTATTAAAATTTTAAAATCAGTTCCTGTGCGTTGTAAACCGTTCAAATTGTATTGGGGGTAAATGGTGAGCATGAACATTTTTCCTCTTTCTCTTAATCCCAACCTGTAAAGGTTGCCACTATAAACAGTTTCTTGTATATTGTTCAAAAAATTGTTCTTGCACCGTTGCTGGTGTGGTTCCATTGGTTGACCATCCACCTGTATACCAAGAAGTCACCAGTTGGGTTGCTGGTCAGGACACAAATTCAAGTTGTGGTTTCCATTCCAGGTTGGGATGCGTATGGGAGGCAATTGATCAGTGTTTCTCTTTCACATCAGTGTTTTTTTTTCTCTCTCTCTTTCCCTCTCCCTTTCTCTCTCTCCAAAATCAACAAAATATATATATATTTTTAAAAAATCCTAAACAAAATGCTAGGGGGAAAAACCCCCACAATACATTAAAAAAATAATACATTATGATTAAGTGGGATTCATTCCAGGGGCACAAGGATGGTTCAACATATGCAAATATCACTGAGCCACACTGGCTGACCTCAATAACAATATTTTTTAAAAAAGAAAAGAAATTGTTCCTGCACACACAAGCCTTTGTGTATGTGTGTTGTATCTGTGTGTGTTTCTGTATATATATATTTGCGCTCTACAGCTAGCTTTTTAATTAATTAATTAACTTATTTTTAATCTTCACTTGAGGACATGTTTGAGAGAAAGGGAGAGAGAGAGAGAGAGAAGCATTGATCAGTTGCCTTTTGTATGGTGCCCCAACCAGGGATTGAACCCCCAACCCAGGTATGTGCCCTGGCTGGGGCTCGAATCAACACCCTTTGGTGCACAGGATAACACAACCAACTGAGCCACTCTTGGCCTGGAAATGGCTTTTTTTATTTAATGACTAGAGACCCGGTGCACAAAATTTGTGCACGGGTAGGTCCCTAGGCCTGGCCAATAATCAGGGCTGACAGGGGCCTTCCAGCTGCTGGCTGGGGCCTTCCTTCGTCCCGCACCACCCCTCCTGGTGGTCAGCACATGTCATAGTGAGTGATTGAACTCCCGGTCTCCTGGTCGAACTCCCAAGGGGACACTTTGCATGTTAGCCTGCCGCAACCTTTTGCAGTGAGGATTCAGGATCTGGAGAAGGGGCTGATGCACAATGGCTATACTAGACAAGAAATATACATTTAGAAATTATTGGGGGGAGCCAGACAGAGACCTACTCTCTAGTGGAGTGGCTCCTTGAATCTCTGGACCCATAGCTTTTTATTTACTAAAATATACATTTTCCCTTTAGCAAAACAAACAGACATCCATGGTAATGTTTGGTAAACAATAAAGGATTATCAGGTTAGGGGATTCCCTTCAGCCCTTCAGCCAGCAGCAGGGTAACACAATGTTGATTCTCAGCCCTTGCTGAATATCAAAGTCTATCAGCCTCTGACAGACTTCTCGCATTTATATGTTAACTACTTGTTGGTCTTTGTCTCCACATATCCCCCTTTTTGTTTTTTTAAATAAATTTAGAAAGGTGTATGCCATTTGCAGAGCTCAGGTCCTTTTAAGATTTTTAAATTCAATGGAAAGGATTGAGTTCTTTCATGTCCTTTAAATTGCTGCCAGGCATTTAGGGAATTAGTCTGTAGTAGGCTCCTTTCTGGGCCATCAGTTCTTTGAGTCCCCTTCCCAATCACTGTCCCCTGTGACATGACAGCGATGATATTCGAGTTCTGGATGGTGGATAAACTGTGGGCAATGGCAATGCAGGTCCGACCTTCTTTGGCTTTGTCCAGGGCAACCTGCACCAATGCACAGCTGATGACTGCTAGCATGGCAAGGCGTATTTACCATCCCCCATCTCTGGACTGTTTCTCCTCTGTCTCGTCAGTGTGTTGCTTGGGGCCACAGCTATCTGTGGTTGGAGTAGTCTGGTCAGTTTCTCTCTAGGATCCATTGTTGAAGTTTCCACATGGGCTTGGAGGAGTTTTTTGGAAATACACAAGCATATCCTTGACCAAAGGTTAATAAAGGGACCCTTCCATAAACCAGACTCTGGATCTTTCCATTTAACTAGACCATTTTCCTTTGGCTTATTCTGACACCAGTATAATTCCATGGGTGTCTTGCCATCAGCATTACAAGTGAAAAAAAAATTTTAAAGTGAAAAATGACGGACTTCTTGCATTTATATGTTAACTACTTGTTGGTCTTTGCCTCCAGCATTAGCCTTTTATATAAATAGATATATACAGAATGCCTTTCCATACCAGTACCTGGAAATCTACTTCATAGTTTGTAATGTTACATAGTGTTCCTTGGTGTGCATGTATTTATTTATTTATTCTGGACACTTGAGGGTTTTTTTTATTTGTTCCTTTGTTTGCTACTATGAGCAATACTTCAAATTGCATTTTTTGGACTTCTGTTTGCACACTTTTGCTATCATATCTGTAAAATATATTCCTAGAAATAGTATACTTAGGTCAAAGGGTATGTGCAATTTAATTTGTGAAAGATTGTGAAATTGCTCTCTAAATTGCTGATAAACGTATACTAAATGCTCTCTCCATGCCAAGCATTGTGCTGGGTGCTAGGGATGAAAGGTCACAGCCCTGTTCTTTGAGAAGTTCATGGGAGAGACACAGCCAATAAATTATTATAATACAATGTGGTGAGCACTATAATAAAGGTTTTATAGCATTATCACCTTACTGTGTTAGCTATTAGTTTTATTCCTTACTGCAAACTTTTAAAGATTTTTGAAGTTTTTCATTCCAAAGTAATTATTTGAACTATGGTATCTTTCCAGGTTAAAAAACAAACAAACAAAAAAGCCAAAAACCAAAAATCAAGGTGGGCTTGGCAGAAACACCAGGAGACTGCCCAATCAATATTTGAGAGGCAATTAGGGTCCACACACTCTTGTGCCGGTTATGTCACCGAATCTTTTAAAAGTTACAATTATTTCAGTTTTACTGAGGAGGAAACACAGATCAGAAGTAGGTAAGGAATTTTTCCAAAGTCGCAACATAAATGAATGATTTAATTTGGTTTGGAACCTGGGTCTCTTTGATGGCAAACCCAAGGCCCTAGCTACCGATGGAGCTGTTTGTTCATGCCTCAGCCAGTCACACTGTCCCCAAGGATTCTAAACCACAGCCTCCACAATAGCCATGAGTTTACTGAGCAGAGGCCTAGTGCCAACAATGGAGAAAAACGAGTTGGAAATCTCTCTGTTTCATGGGGAAGAGTGGTCTCCATCTAAATATGTATGAACCATACGACAATCATTCAAATTGACATCATTCTGGACCAATGCAGTGGCCCTAAGGAGAGGGTGATTCTCTCAAATTAAGAAGATTGGTTGGTCTGAAGCAGTGGTTCTCAACCTTCCTAATGCCGCGACCCTTTAATACAGTTCCTCATGTTGTGGTGACCCCCAATTTCATTGTTACAAATTGAACATAATTAAAGCATAGTGATTAATCACAAAAACAATATATAATTATATATGTGTTTTCCAATGGTCTTAGGTGACCCCTGTGAAAGGGTCGTTCGACCCCCAAAGGGGTCGCGACCCACAGGTTGAGAACCACTGGTCTGAAGGATGCAAGGATGGGTTGGGAGGAGACTGGGAGCATGGAGCTGATGAAACAGCAAGGGCAAGGCATGGGGAGGGTCAGTGTAGTTAAGTGGCTGGATCTTGATATGCATGGGGAGATAAGTCAGGCAAGTTAAGTTGGGGCATATTATCAAGATGTTTGGCCACATCCAGGAGTCTGAACTTTTTTTGTTAAGAATGAAAGTATTTTTGAAAAGGAAAGTGACATGCATTTTTCCGCAACACAGATTTTTGTGTTGCAGGAAAATGAAAGTCACCTGGCTAGTGTGGTTCAGTGGTTGAGCATGGACCTATGAACCAGGATGTCATGGTTTGATTCCTGGTCAGGGCACATGCCCAGGTTTCAGGCTTGATCCCCAATGTGAGGCATGCAGGAGGCATCTGATCAATGATTCTCTCTCATTATTGAAATCTCTCATCTTTCTCTCCTCCCTTTCCCTTCCTCTAGAAAATAAATAAAATTATATTTAAAAAGAAAAGAAGAGAAAAATGAAAATCAACAGTATAAAGGAAAAATTAAATTGAGGAACACTTGGAGACAGGGAAATCAATTAGGGGACCACTGTGAAAGTCTGCATGAAAGGAACTAATGGCCTGGAGGAAACTGAATGGGCAGGCATGGGTTTGAGAGACAGAGGAGCTATTAAAGAAGGAGAGAGAAAATAAGAGATTTCAGCCCAGGGTGAGTGTTAGGCTGGGGGAAAATGCTGAGTTCAGCTTTCTTTCTTTCTTTCTTTCTTTCTTTCTTTCTTTCTTTCTTTCTTTCTTTCTTTCTTTC
>NW_005372122.1:362037-362943 GCF_000412655.1 Myotis brandtii
TCCTTTGGTTGATCTCTCCCCCTTACCCCCACCCTCCCCTACCTTCCCTCTGAGGTTTGATGGTCTGATCGATGCTTCCCTGTCTCCGGATCTGTTTTTGTTCATCAGTTTATGTTGTTCATTATATTCCACAACTGAGTGAGATCATATGATATCTATCTTTCTCTGACTAGGTTATTTAACTTAGCATAAAGCTCTCCAGGTCCATCCAAGCTGTTGCAATGGTAAGAATTCCTTCTTTTTTACTGCAGCATAGTATTCCATTGTATAGATGTACCACCGTTCTTTAATCCACTCATCTGCTGATGGCCACTTAGGCTGTTTCCAAATCTTAGCTATGGTAAGTTGTGCTGCTATGAACATAGGGGTGCATATATCCTTTCTGATTGGTGTTTCAAGTTTCTTGGGATATATTCCTAGAAGTGGGATCACTGGGTCAAATGGGAGTTCCATTTTTAGTTTTTTGAGGAAACTCCATACTGTTCTCCACAGTGGCTGCACCAGTCTGCATTCCCACCAGCAGTGCATGAGGGTTTCTTTTTCTCCGCATCCTCGCCAGCACTTGTTGTTTGTTGATTTGTTGATGATAGCCATTCTGACAGGTGTGAGATGGTACCACATTATCATTTTGATTTGCATCTCTCAGATGATTAGTGACTTTGAACATGTTTTCATATGTCTCTTGGCCTTCCTTATGTCCTCTTTAGAAAAGTATCTATTTAGATCCCATTTTTTGATTGGGTTGTTTATCTTCCTTTTGTTAAGATGTATGAATTCCCTATAAATTTTGGAGATTAGGCACATATCAAATATAACATTGGCAAATATGTTCTTCCATGCAGTGGGCTTCCTTGTTGTTTTGTTGATGGGTTCTTTTGCTGTGCAGAAGCTTTTTATTTTGATGTA
>NW_005372122.1:363398-373097 GCF_000412655.1 Myotis brandtii
TTTTATGTTTAAGTCCTTCATCCATTTTGAGTTTATTTTTGTGTATGGTGTAAGTTGGTGGTCTAGTTTCATTTTTTTGCATGTATCTTTTCCTCCGTAGTTATTAGCCTATTGAGATTTTTAGATTCTTCCTGATTGGGTTTTGGAAGTTTGTATTTTTCTAGAAATATGTCCATTTCCTCTAGGTTGTCTAGTTTGTTGGAATAGAGTAGTTCATAGTATTTTTTTAACAATCCTTTGTATTTCTGTGGGGTCTGTTGTTATTTGAGGAGTTCAGTGTTTGTGAGTGGAGTTTAAAACAACGCAGGATGTGCATGTGGGATGTCTAAAATGCAGTCTGGTGATGGGGAGAAACACCAGAGCCACAGATGTAAATTTAAGACTCATCTCTAGAGATTGTAGTTACAACTAAGGGATATTGTTTGGAAGAAGAAGAGGACCAAAAAGCAGATCAAGGGGGAAGTCTAAATTTAAGCAATAATTAGGAAAAGAAACTAGGGAAGAAAACTGAGAAATAGAGAGGTAGGTGAGGATGCAGTTAGTATGGAAACCTAGGGAAATTTTTTAGAAGAAGGAGTGATCAATAATTTGTATATTGCAGAAAATTTGAGAAGATATGAGTTGAATGTTATGAATTAATATGCTGAGTGTCATAATTAGGAAATCTTTGGGTAATGGGTCTACTGGACTGAAACAATGAAGTATGTTGGAAGCAAAGTTGCAAGTGAGTTGAGGAGGGTGGGAAAGGTGACTTAATATCCTGTCTTTCCTAAGGGAGGGTTGGAAGTGGAGTAGAGCTGAGGTTACGTAAACCATTTGTCTCATCAGTTGTGACTGGCTCAGAAACTGGGCCGGCACAGGATTTATGGTTGGGGACATCTGAGGACCCAGCTACGAGGACCTGAGTCCAAGGTACAAAGCCCAAAGAGTATGGGCATGCTCCAATTAGATTTGAACAATAGTTCAAAGCATTCCTAAGAAGAGGCAAGTGGGTCCTAATGTAGCAAACCAAGTATAACTGACGGAAGAACCTGCAGCAGCTGGCCATGAGTCCCCCAGGTGATCTGTGATCATACTGGACCCATAGGCCTTTCTTTTCTTTTCTTTTTTTTTGGCCTTTCCTTAAAACAAATTTTTTTGTATTGTCTAAAGTTTTACATATGTCTCCTTTTTCCCCAATTGACACCTCCCTCCCTGCAGCCATTCCCACCCCGGGCAAGCCCCCACCGCCCCAGTGTCTGTGTCCATTGGTTATGTTAGAACCACAGGCCTTTCTGAAGGAAAGTGGACCCACTATCATGCTCGGGTTAAAGGTGAGAACTCTAGGCTCTGGAAAAAAGAACTCTCAAGAGTGAGACACAGTCCTGGCCAGTGTTCTCAGTGGTTTGAGCATCGGCCCATGCATCGAAGGGTATTGGGGTTGATTCCCAGTCAAGAGCATGTACCTGGGTTGCAGGTTCGTTCCCAGGCCCTGGTTGGGGTGCATATGGGAGGCAATCAATTGATGTGTCTCTCTCACATCAATGTTTCTCTCCCTCCCTCCCTCCCTCCCTCTGTCTCTAAAAATCAATGGGGGGGGGGAGGGAGAGTGAGATACAAAACAGGGACAAAGAAGGGGCCCCCTTTGTAGAACCTGGGCCAGGGATGTGGGGAAAATGAGGTCAGTGAATAAATCGACTGCAGGTCCAATTGGCAGCAAAAGCGTCTCTAAGAGCGCTCTCAGAGAACAGCATCTAGACCTGGAGAAAGGCAAGGAGCCTAACAGAACCACAGAGGAAGATTTACAGTCAGGTGACGAAGCTGAAGTCTCCGGGCCTCTCACTCGCTCTGTCCTCTTCTAAGACTCTGTGGAGACAAGTGTTCACATGGCCAGACGCTTTAGTAAGATTTTCAAAAGCAGGACATTTCAGGCATCGTTAAATGGGACTGCTGTCCATTCCATTGGTCTTGCTCTCTGTCACGTTTCCCTCTGCGTTGGCGGTGTTGGAATGGCCATGGGCATTGCGGGGGATTCAATGAAAGGGAACTTGATTTGTGGATACATTTAATCTCAGTTTAATGGGATATGTTTATGTGGTTCACAGTTACTTCCATGTGTACTTAAGTTATTGCTGAACATCCAGGTGTGGTAAGAATTATTAATGATTAAAAAACAACAAATTTTGGCCGGCTGATGTGGCTCAGTGGTTGAGCATCAACCTATGAACCAGGAGGTCACGGTTGGATTCCCAGTCAGGGCACATGCCTGGGTTGTGGGCTCATCTCCAGTAGGGGGCGTGCAGGAGGCCCTTCATCATTGATGTTTCTATCTTTCTCCCCCTCTCCCTTCCTCTCTGAAATCAATTAAAAAATATGTTCAAAACACATACACACAACAAATTTTAAAAGCCATGTTAGAATAAAAGAGGGACTTAAATTTCTATTCTATCTATAAATTATATTATCAAATCATTGCCAGATAAAGAAGTGATCAAAGAGAACATAGTAAAAAAAAAATGTAGGAAAAATGTGCTATAGAGGGCTATTAGGCAGCAAATAGATAAAAATATTGTATTACCCTCTCTGGATTTTGGGGTCAGCTTTTCTAGATGTATCAGCTTTTAAAAATTGCTGTTTATTGTGCTTTATTTCTCATTTTGATTAAATATTCATTTTCACATCTAATTTTAGTTCTATACTTTTTCTCTGAAAGAAGGCCCCCTACATTGTATAAGCTTGAGGCTCCATAAAACCTGGATCTATGCCTCTATGATCCTTATATATTTACAGTACCAGGAATATTAGTGGTTGTGAAAAGGACCTTATGTGTCTAAACAAGGAAGACAATCTAGATATTTAAAGACATTTCTAGTCTACTGTGACCTCTTTACTTGATACCACAGAGAAATGCAGATCTATCATTCATCCTGCATAGTAATGAAGCATGGCTAAGAAAGAATTTTAGAACACTTCAATAGGCAAAATTTTTGGAGCAAAGTTGTACTTTGCACAATAAATATCTGCTGATTTGAGGAAATATGGTATGTAAGTATATAGTCTCTACTGAAAAAAGGTAAGAACTTTTCATCTAAGGGAAGCTAGCAGCTGGTTGATATAATCAACATAGTTCCAAGTGACCTTCTCCTTCCTTCTTGTCATCTAGTCACTTCTCTCCTAATTACCTGGTATCCTAGGGTAAAGGGTAGACCCAGGCAATGGGGCAGAAGAGATTACAACATGTATCCATTCATCAAGTTTTCATCAACTATCAACTGAAGCTAGTACAACCTGGGTCAGCAGTTTGGGTGTGCAAATGTGATCACATCTCTGCTCTTTTTTTCAATCAGTCATTCACTATCTCAGATGCTCAACTTAGCAGGAAGTACATCTCCTCCCTCTTGAGGCATCTCTGATTTGTCTAAAAGCATCAGCTACCCCTGCTCAGTCCAAAATGCTTGGCTAGTCCTAGTTCTGCCAGGCAGAGAAAACAGTAATTGAATCCGTGTCCCACTGATATTGTTTCTTTCACAGTCTTGCTGTTGCTGTTTAACTGGTCCCACTCATACCTACGGATGTTCATCTATTATGTTGATGAAAAAAGAAAAGCTTCTCTCCCCTTTAAGTGACTTGATAATTTTGTTTGTGTAGACACTTCCATTAGCGGTAGTTGTGCCTAACTTTGGACTCTAAGTTTAGAGCTCTTTTAATCCACACTTACACACTTAGGCATTTATTCCAAAGCTTGACCTGGTTGCCAAGGAGGTTGGATCTGGAGGTGTTTCACAGCATTAGCCACCCTTCTAGGCACCAGCCCTCCCCCAGGAGTGTAGATCCAGACCACCAGATCAGTTTTTTGCCCCATGGTTGTGCACCTCTATGGATTTTCCTGCCAGCATTAACTTCATCATAGAGTTCCTAATAATGTTGAACTTCAAAAAGAAAAGAATTGAGATCCCAATCTATTTTTTAGCCACCAAAAAGCCCTTTGAATGCTTTGCATATTTATTCATTTCATCTTCTCTTACCCCCTCCACACAAGAACAACCACAGCTCTGCAACTGAGGGCTTTTAGATGGAGTTGAGTTCATTCAGCCCACTGTTTGGCAGCTATTATTACATGTATTAAATGTTAAGTTCTGAATCCCCAGGCACCCCATTACATCTACTATAGTTCAGGCTCTAGAACTGAGGATAAAAAGTACAATCTGGCCTTCCAAGAACACACAGCTTATAAATAAATAGCAGTTTCAATGTAGTGTAATACATGAATATGCAGCTTGCAAAGTGTATGTAGGATGCTAGGGAACCAAAAAGGAGGGGTACTTAAATCAATCAGGCAAAGCAACAATCTGAGTGACAGACTCTGTGCTGAGCTCAGAAGTGCCCTTCCTCTCTAAGGCTAGCCCATTATCTTCAAACAAACATACCCACCTCTGCTCACTTCCTGGAGGCTCCTTACCAGGTCCTCTTGATAATGGTAAAGGGTCCCCCCACGGCTGGTACTAGGGTGAAGAAAAATTTAAGGGGGCACCAAAAGCTTCAGTAATTGAGCTTAACATTTTTAAAAGTAGCAGAAAATTATGGCCCATAGGTTAGCTGCCTGGTTTTATAAATCAAGTTTTATTGGAACTAACATTAGAATTGGGGTAAGGTGAGTAAGGCAGCGTCATGAAAGTACTGGTTTGGATCTTGTCTTTATTTAAAGCTGTGATATTTTGTTCAACATGGGGTTTTAAAATTAATTTTTACTTTAAAAAATATTATATTAAAATGGGATTTATCTTGATTTCTGAGTTTTTGGGGCCCCTGTAAATTCTGTGCCAAAGGCAAGTGCCTCACTTGCCTCACCCTAGTCCTGGCCCTGGGTCCACTCCCAGCAGCTTTCAGACACATTTAGTCACATCTGCATCATGAATGAAACACAGCCGATGCCCAGCCGGTGTAGCTCGGTGGCTGAGCATTGACCTATGAACCAGGAGGTTACAGTTTGATTCTGGGTCAGGGCACATGCTCAGGTTGTGGGCTCAGTCCTTTGTAGGGGGCATCCAGGAGGCAGTCAATCAATGATTCTCTGTCATCATTGAAGTTTCTATCTCTCTCTTCCTCTCCCTTTCTCTCTATAAAACAAACAAACAAACAAACACAACTGAGATGGCTGCTGAATGTACCGATTTACAAGATATGGAAAATCCTATATAATAAAGAGCTAATATGCTAATTAGACTGGATGGAGGAACGACTTTCTGGAAGGACCAGTGGGGGGGGGGTGGGGCTGCTGCGAGGGCCGAGCCCCTTGCACAAATTCCATGCATCGGGCCTCTAGTTTTATAAATAAAAAAGGACAGGTATTTGTCCTTTTTATGTATTGTCAGGACACATAATTTTTACATTCCTTTCAATTACTCTACTGTGTAGAATTATTTTAGTTTTAATCTATAGTAAATGTATCCAAACTTGCTGCCAATCTTTTCCCCATAATTTCTCAATTATCTCTTAGTTGGCTGATATTCAACCTCTGGTCATTTCCTCAAGGAAAGGTTCATAAAATTGATATTCCCTGAATTCTGTCATGTTCAAGACTATTTCTAATGTTGGCAGTTGAAAGATAATTTGGCTGGATATAAAATCCTTGGGAAAGACTTTTTCCCCTTGAAGATCTTTTAAGTATTTCACCACAACCTTCTGGCATTGACTGTTGCTGTGGAGAACTCTGAGGTCAGCCTGACTTCCCTCCCCTGCAAGTAACTTGATCATTTTGTTTGACAGAGCCAACGACTTTTAATATTTTGCCACATGAGCTTTCTCCTTCTCTCCCTCTGTTCTTTCCTTCTGAGACAGGCCAGTAATCCAGGACAAGCAAAATAGGAAAAGTGAGACAGAGAGTTAAATAGCAGTTTACAGCCATTTAGAATACCTACATGCCAACCAGTTTGCAGCCATCTAGTAAACCCTATTTTCTCTAAACCAGGGACACAAGAATAAATGGTTTGCATTTCTCCTCCCCAACTAGAGAGTAAATAGCTTAAATCACCTTACTCAGGGAGACAGCAGAAATCCAATTAGTGCCATATGCCAACCACATCCAAGGACAGACGAAGTTAAGAGACTAAACCTCATTGCGGTACATCAGCATAAAGCTGATGAATATTCTACTGAGAACCTCCCCTAAGACCTCCCCTAAACACTCAGTCTTTTAAACTCCTCAAAACGAAGGTCCAGCCCTCGTGCTCTCCTTCCTGGGAGCACTCCCATGCCTCCCCACACTTCTTTCCACACAGGTGTGCATCTCCTACTCTAAGGGACCCCATAAGGCTTGCAACCAGGGAAGCAATGAGCAGCAGCAGTTTGTCCCAGACAAACCCCTGAAACTGTCCCCAATGCCCCCTTTTCTCTGACTTCTTAGTGAGCCAAGCAGACTAGCCTAGGCTCATTTTCCCAGCCCTTTCTTGTCTCACTGTCCCCAGCTTTAATAAACATCCTCTAAAACTCACCTGGACTCATGTGAAATTTTTCCTGCACGAAGTCAAGAACGCACACACTACCAGGCGGCCCTAGGCAGACCTGCTCAGGGCCAGGTCTCCTTTCTGGTAACACTTCCTCCTTTCATACAAAAACTGTACACACACACATTTCCACACTTATTTTCAAAACAAAAAAATTTAAAACCAAAGATAGCCATTACTAGCACATGTTAGGATCTTACAAGAATAATCAAATCTGAAGAAGGGATTAGAGGTTAAGGGAAGGGAAGTGATAAACAATGGTCTGAGGTCCTTAAAAAATGAGAGGGGATTTACCTGAAGGAACAAGGTTCTGAGAGAAGGGACTCTTCTTTGCAAGAAGAATGAAAAGAAATGGATGTAGTGGCAGGTAGGTCTGTGAATTTAGTGGTGGGAGAGTTTTGTCTGTGACTTCTATGTTATAAATTAGGATTTAAAGGCAAGACTAATGCTAGGGACTGGATGTATCTCCTGGGAAGCCATAAATGGAAGCTTAATCCCCCTGTGCTGATATTAGGAGGTGAGGCCTTTGGGAGGTGATAGGTCCTGAGGGTGGAGCCTTCATTCAGGGATTAGTGCCTTTAAAGAAGAAATAAGAAAGAACCTGCTTCCTTTCTCTCTCCCCACCATGTGAGGACACAGCCAGAAGGCAGCCATCTACCAACCAGGAAGTCTCTCACCAAACACAGAATTGGGAGGGATTAAGAAGTACCAATTGGCAGTTACAAAATAGTTATGGGATATAAAGTACAGCAAAGGGAATCCTATATAATAAAAACCTAATATGCTAAGTGTCCGAACATTCGACTGTTCGACCAGTCACTATGACGTGCACCGACCACCAGAGGGAAGACGCTCCCACCAGTAGGTTAGCTTGCTGCTGGGATCCAGTGAATTGGGACTGGGAGAGACAGGCCGGACACGCCCTGCAGCCCTCCTGCAGTCCTTCCCTGGCCCTGATTGTGCACCTGTGGGGTCCCTTGGCCTGGCCTGCCACCCTCTTGCAATCTGGGACCCCTCAGGAGATGTCAGAGAGCCAGTTTCAGCCCAATCCCCGCAGGCCAGGCCAAGGGACCCCAGCGGTGCACAAATCTGTGCACCGGGTCTCTAGTATAGTCAATAATATTGTAACAACTATGTATGGTGTCAGGTGGGTTCTAGACTTATCGAGGGGGAGTGACTTCTTATATAAAACAACAACAAAACACAGAATCTGCCAGTACCTTGATCTTTGAATTTCTTAGCCTCCAAAACTATGAGAAAAATATGATTGCTGAGGGGTAGTAAAGAATAAAGGGAGTCAAATATATGGTGCAGAAGAAGATCCAACTTTGGGTGGTGGGCACAAAATACAATATACAGATCATGTATCATAGAATTGTACACTTGAAACCTATATAATCATATTAACCAATATCACCTCAATAAATTGAATTTTAAAAAAGAATAAACCCATAGTCAAATAACAACAACAACAAAAATGTTTGCTGTTTAAGTCACCAGTTTATGGTATTTTTGCTAAAGCAGCTCACACTGACTAAGATGATTATTAACTGAGGGTAAAGAGAGTTATAGAAAGGTATGACATAGTTTTTGTGCTGTGGAGACTAGAAGAGCATAGTAACCCTGTTGAATAGGTCTTGAATGCCCGTTTGATGTTGGTAATCAAGAATTTAAAGGGCCACAGAGTATTTTTATCTGTCTTTCCCAAATAGTGCCAACTTGAGTGCTTTTTCTCCCACGGTGTCCGAGGCATCAGTGTAAGTCAAAACAAAACAAATTGCTGGGCTCATCCCGGGCTGGAGTGTCACCAAAGAAGAACGATGCTGGGGAAGTGAGAGGATTTGAGAGAGCATGAACGGGATGCTGAACATGGCATCTGACCTGGACATCCCCTTCACTCCTTAAATTTCTACTACTCGGGAGCCTAATACACTGAACTGGTGATCGGAGGCCGGATTAACCACAGCCTAATGTGGGAACCCCGTTTGTAAATGTATGACCTGGAGGAGGAGACTTGGAGAGAGTAAGGCTTCCCTGGCAACATAAACATTTAATAGGGGTTTCCTCTCCCTTTTGAGCTTTTCAAGGATGTATATATTCATATTTGGAATAAAAATAATGTTATTTCATTTCTCATAAGCATATAATTGTTTGTGTCTTTCTTAAAAGAGCTGGGAATATTTCCCAAAGATGATATTGTTTATCTACCAATGAGTGAAGAATGTGAATTGATAATTTTAAAGTGGGGAAATTGAGCATTGAGATAATTTGCCTGATGGTACCAAGCAAAGCAGCTACAGAGGTGGAAAAAGAACCTGGACATTCAGCTTTCTAGTTAAATAACTAGAAACACCAGCTTTTGTTTCCCTGGAGGAAAATTCAGAGAACTCCAATCAAACAGATGCTGAACATTCTCTTCCTAAAGATACATGCGGACCATGTTCATCAAGGTTTGCAAAGCGTTCAGAGAGCCAGGAATAATTTTGGTGGGGGTGTGAAAGACAAGATAATTTTAGTTTTATTTTGGAAAGCATCCCACCCCACTCTGTGAGACGCTGAATTCAGTGTCAGTTTGGTGTTTGCGTGGTGGAGGTTTTCTATAACACAAGTCAGTCTTGCCCATCAATCATCCCTTTTACCCACTCTGTCCTCTCTTTTTCTCTATTATGCAAGTTTGACTCAGTTCCTTCCTTAAGAGGCCCTCTTCCAAATAGATTTTCCCTGAAACTTAGCCGCAGTGATCTCTCCCTGTGTTACACTTAATGGCCCTCTATGCTTATGCTTATTATTAAAGGGCAAATACTGGTATCTGCATTTCTCCTACAGTGCGGTTGGAGGTGAGGTACACTAAATGGCATGCTAAGAAATACTTAACAACCCGGCTCTTATTTAAAAAACAAAGCCCTGATTTGAAAGGTTTGTCAATTTTCATGGTGTAAATACTCACCATGACTGATTGCCAGCTACCAACACAACAACACTGTTGGGTTCCAGCCCCAGCAGGTCCAGGGGTTCCCAAAGGTGTGGACGGAGTAGGTGAAGAAGGAATGACACCGAGACAGCGTTCAGATGATCAGCATAGCCAGCTTCTCTCTTTATTCTCCTGTTACATCTCTATTTATACCATTTGATCCTATAAGCATGCCTCTATAATCACATCATGGTATGTTTTGGGTAACCTTCTACAGTTCCTTGTTTCATTTCCATAGTTTCTTAT
>NW_005372122.1:373376-376267 GCF_000412655.1 Myotis brandtii
GTTAATCTCTGTGTCCCATTATATGGGCTATTCCAAGGTCACTATTCTACTGCTCTACTGATAAGCTACAAGGAAGTGACTGAAGGAGATTATCCTACCTAGTAAAGGTTATGTCCTCCCAGTCCTGCTGCTTGTCTTCCCTGGGACTGCCCTGTGTTGGTGGGTCTCCAGGGGTATAGGCTTTGGTGCTTTCCCTGGAGGGCAGACCCCGGGGGATGTAGGCCCAACAACTGCCAAATTTATTGCCAATAGTCTTAGTCCAAGTTCTTCATAAGTAGTACATGGTATTTCTGTAACACTAGGCGGGTTTTACTGATTTATTCTCTTTCTTGGTCCTGTTAATCCCTAACTCCAGGGAAAAATCCCCACCTGGGGAAACAACCTTTCTCAGGGAGGTGGTTCTGGTTATAACACATAGCACTAAAAAAGGGGGAGCAAACATATTAAGAACAGTATGCCGTATATGCCAGGTACCTTGAAACATATGCTGTGCAGATGTTTCTTCCCTGCAGTGACTGTGTCAAGCAACAAGGATGGACCGGCCTCTGGCACAACACTGCACAACAATTTGGGAAGAAATGTGCATACTAGGCTTTAGTGAGCAGGTGTAGCTCCACATGTCAATGGTGTATTAAAGACACTGTGCCTCTTCAACATTTCTTGGTCTCCCTCATGGGAGGGGGCGGTCCCTCAGCCCGGCCTGCACCCTCTCCAATCTGGGATTCCTCAGGGGACATCCCTCTCATAATCCGGGACTGCTGGCTCCTAACTGCTCGCTTGCCTGCCTGCCTGATTGCCCCCTAACCGCTCCCCCTGCTGGCCTATTGATGCCTAACTGCTCCGCTGCTGGCCTGATCGCCCACAACTGCCCTCCCCTGCAGCTACCCACCTGCTCCGCGTGAGGTGGTGGAGACGCCAGGACCGGCCTCCTCCATGATGCACAGAGCCGCGGGACCCCCAGGCCTCATGGCATGGAGTGGCAGCCGGGCCCGCCTTTGCTGTGCGCGGCCATCTTGTGACACCATGAGGGCGTGACGCCACCTAGGCTATTATTAGTATAGATAATAATTGTAACTTTGGAGAGTCTGCATGGTTCTAGGAGAGCAAATTGGGACAGACACCTAGTCTAGTTTGGGGACAGTCAGATAAACTTCCTGGAGGAGATGTTGTTAGTGGCAAAAATAGACTATTGGGGGCCAGTTATAGTTAAAAGAAATATTAATCAGGCTCTGTTAACCGTGATTGCCTTATTCTGATTAAACAAAGGACATTCTAACCTGGCTGGGTGTTGTACACCCTTGGAACCTGGGAGTCAAACTTGGACCTGGCAGTCAACCTTGGACCTGGGAGTCAACCTTGGAATTTGGTCCATTCTCATTCAAGAACTGCCTATTATGGAAAGATTAACAACCTGATTGTCCAAACAATGGAGTCTAGCCCCAGGCCGCATTGCCTACTTCCCCATGCCTGAGATACCTATTTTGTATACCCATTCTTATTCCTTTTGCCTACTTCCCCATGTAATCTTTGTCCTGCCCAATATAAGCAGCTGGCTTATGGGGAGATTTTTGTGGATGACCTGCTGCTCTTCCATCCTGCCGGCAGTATTACGCTCGTATATGATTCAACCCTATTGCTGCTTAATTGGCTCAAGTAGTGACAGGCAGCCCGAACCCATTGGTTGTCCAGTTTCAATGTCATCCAAGTTAAGAGCTAAAGGAGAAGCAGGAGATGGTGGGCCAGGTGGGAGGTTTTAGAAGAATATGCAGGATGCAGAGGCCAGAGAAAGCAGAGAAACTGAAAGGAATGTGAGCTTGGGAGTTGACTCTGAAGAGGAAAGCAAAGTTTACACTCCAACTAGCTTTGTAATCCAATTAAGAGCACTGGACTTCGGCCTGAGGCTGATGCAAAGTCCTCAGGGAAATTACAGGATTCGTTGTGCTTCTTGGACTGATCACTCTGGCTGTGGTGTGAAGAATTGATTGGCCAAGGGCAGGACCAGAGGCAGAGGGACCAGGTGGGAGGTTTTACGGTAATCCAGGGAGGAGACAGTGAAAGGATGGAAACAGGGATGGACGGAAGAAGTGGGCCGGCTAGAAAGGGAGTAATACATTGTCACAGCTAGAACTCGGTGATTGCTTGGGGAGCAGGGAAATGGGAGATAAAGGCCCTGTTTGCTGAGAGAGGAAATGCTGGAGGAGGAGCCGACTTGTTAGAGTGATATAGAGAGGGCTGGGGAGATAAATTCAGGTTGGAATGTGACACCGGGTAATATTTAGTCAACACTTACTGTGAGCCTTGTGTTATAGATGTATTGTGCCATTTAATCCTCACAATAACTCACATTTTTATCTCTAGTACCATATGCCAGGAACATGCCAAGAACTTTACATGAATTGACTTATTCAGATACCTAATTAGGCTATTATTACCTTCTCTCCCCCCTCCCCCCTCCCCATTTTATAGATAAAAAGACTGAGGTTCAGAGAGATTAAGTAATTTATCCAAACTCCACAGATACTAAGTGGCACGATTAACACTATGATAACAGAAAGGGGAAAGGCACAGGTGTGCTCCCAGGAGGGAGAGCGTGCTGGGTCCCCTGTCCTAAGGGTTTTTGTTGTTGTTTTAAAGTCTATTCTTGAGAGTATTACAGATGTCTCCCTCCCCTGCCACCATTGCCCCCCTCCACTTGGTTCCCACCCCACCCCATGCATAGGTAATGCATATATGCATATAAGATCTTTGATTAATCTCTGGGATTCATTCGTCTGTTCCACATTTCTATTTTATTCATCAGTTTATTTTGTTAATTAGATTCCTTATATGTTTATTTTGATTTTTAGAGTCAGTTGTTTATAGATATGTATTTATCGCCATTTTATTGTACA
>NW_005372122.1:376786-377754 GCF_000412655.1 Myotis brandtii
TTGTCTGTGAAGCTCATTATCTGACCTTCGATTCTAAATGATAGCTTTGCTGGGTAGAGTAATTTTGATTGTAGGTCCTTGCTATTCATCACTTTGAATATTTCTTGCAACTTCCTTGTGGTCTGCAAAGTTTCTGTTGGGAAATCTGCTGACAGTTGTATAGGCATTCCCTTGTAGGTAACTAACTGCTTTTCTCTCACTGCTTTTAAGATTCTCTTTGTCTTTAACCTTTGGGATTTTAATTATGATGTGTCTTGGTTGGGCCTCTTTGGGTTCCTCTTGTTTGGGACTCTCTATGCTCCCTGGACTTGTAAATCTATTTCTTTCACCAGATAGGGGAAGTTTTCTCTCATTATCTCTTTAAATAGGTTTTCAATATCTTGCTCTCTCTCATCTCTTTCTGGTAGCCCCATAATGCAAATGTTGGTATGCTTGAAGTCATCCCAGAGGCTCCTTATACCAAGCATGTCAAACTTGAGGCCCACAGGCCGCATACGGCCCATAACAAATATTTTTGCGGCCCAGCCAATATAACAGCATGTAAGAAATGTTTTAATAAAAGTGTCATAGCTTAATTTTTACAATATCCTGTTATACATAACTAGTAGCCTGGTGCACAAAATTCGTGCACTGGGGTAGGGGGGAGGAAAGGGGCCCCTCAGTCTGGCCTTCACCCTCTCCAATCTGAGACCCCTCAGGGAATGCCCAACTACCTGTTTGTGCCCACACTTTTAACAGATAACAGCTCCATTGTTGTTTCTTTCTTATGCTTAAAACCATTGGAATTAGTAGGTATTCAAAGTGTGTATACATTTTGGGGGGACACCCTGTATATCTCTAGTCAGCGGTGAAAGAAACCAACAGCAGATTTGGAACCCCCAGACAGGGAACCTCGCTCACTCCCCACATGTCTCCCCACTTCACTTTCCACCTTCGTGGGCAGCAGGAGAATCAACGTTTTCTCTCAT
>NW_005372122.1:379631-383899 GCF_000412655.1 Myotis brandtii
TGTAAATTATTCTTTATATCAAGTAGTGTATGCTTAATTTCTGACTGATCTTTTTTCATGTCTTTGACATTCTCACTTAGATCATTGAAAGTCTCACTAAGTCCCTTGAAGTCTCATTAAGATCCTTGAGCAACCTTATAACCACTGTTTTGAACTCTGTATCCAGTAGTTTGCTTGTTTCCATTTCATTTAATTCTTTTTCTGGAGATTTTTTCTGTTCTTTCATTTGTGACATGTTTCTTTGTCTCTGCATTTTGGCTGCTTCCCTGTGTTTGTTTCTATGTATTAGGTAGAGTTGCTATGTCTCCTGGAATTGGTAAAGTGGCCTTGGGTAGCAGGTGTTCTGTAGGGCCCAGTGACTCAGCCTCCCCAGTCACTTGAGCTGGGCATTCCAGGTGTGTAACTTTGTGGGCTGTGTGCACAGTCATGTTGTATTTGAGTCTTGATTGCTGTTGGTGTCACTGGAAGGAATTGACCTCCAGGCCAATTGGCTGTGAGGACCAGCTTCAACTATAGTGGAAGAGCTGCTGTGCAGGAGATATCCCTATGGAACACGTCTTGCTTCAGTGGGGCTTTGGTGTTCACTGAGTCTGCCCCTTGAGTGTGTCACTCATGGATGTGTAGAGTTGTAATCTGTTATGGTCGGAAGCTGTACACCAGGTGCACTGGCTCTGGGGCCTCTGAGGAGGTGCAAAGTCAGCCATTGCCTGGGGCCACCCGTCAAGAGCTACAGAGTGATCTTCAATGGCTGCTACTTATATTGAGCTTGGAAGTGCTCAGGTGAGGCCAAGCTGTGAAGCAAGGCCAGTGGTGCTATTGCCAGGTTTTGGGGCCCTTATTAATAGGTATGTGGCATGCTGAGACCAGCTGCTGCTTGTTTGAGAGATTTTAGAAAAATCTGAAGCCTGAGCCAGGACAGGCCATTCATATGGAAAAGCCGCTGCAAACAGCTTGGGTGGGTCTGAAAATTGGATGGGGTGGGGATCGCAGTGGTTGGAAATGTGAAGACATGGGGAAGGGGGCCTTTTTAGGGATGCGTGGCCACATGTATCAATGCTGGGAGGACCTTGAGGAAGATGAGGAGGTGAGCAGATGGTGTTACACCACTGAAGTGACCTTGGCAAGAGCCATCTTAGTAGTGTGTTGAGTGGGTTCCAGAAATGAAAGAAAGCAAGTATGATGATTAACAGAGTGTTCATCTGAGGAGGATGTGGGCTATAAGGGGAGGCTATTTCTGTGAGACAGGGGATTTGGGCATGTATGAATGCTGGTGGGAATGAGCCAGTGGGGGGAAGGTGAAGATACAGGAAAGAGAGGAGATTAGAAATGCAGTAAGGTTTCTGAGGTGTGGGAGGGTTCTGATCCAGAGTTCAGGTCCCTTTTGTCATTTATTTAAGACATTTGCTTGACTGTCTATTACTTGGAGGGTTGGGTCTTAGATAAGACACTTCTTCACTTCTTCCACTATATCTGGAGGGGAAGGGCAAGAACAGGGGCTATGTGTGATTTAGATGTAGGGGGAGGAGGAGGAGAGGCCCCATGCAAGGTCTTCAGGAATGAACCTGATTCATGGTGTTGAAGGAGGTTTGAAGGCAATGGGTAACAGAAGGAATACTGTGTTGTGATGAGGACCTGCTGAACCTGGGAGGCGTGTCATGTAAGTGATGACTCCATCAGCACTCAACTATCTGGGTGATGGAGTCAGGTACACAGTTGGTTTGAATCAAAGCTTTCCCCCACCTTTAGGTTGGAGCAGTAAGACAAAGGAATGAGACTATTGGCAATAGACTAGGTGAACTGGTAAACCAGATGAGGTCTAGAATACAAATGGTAGGAAGTGAAAATGGAATGGGGCTGATAGAGAAATTAGAAATTTCAAGGGGTTAAAATATCAGTGAATCAAAGAAAAGGTATAGTGGGAATTAAAAAAAAAGAACACTGATAACTTAAAATATGTCTACAAATTCTTTGGCATGCTTTTCAAAAGGGGGAGCCTAAGTCCCCCCTTCTTGAGTATGGGCTAGATCTAAAGCAGTGGTTCACAACCTTTTTTTGGCCATGTCCCACCTAAGCATCTCTAAAATCCTGATGCCCCCCTGTGACATATAATTCTTTTTATTCAAAAAGTGAACTCCTATTCATGTGGAGGAAGCCTAAAAGGCCATTAACTTGGTCCAAACAAGCTTCCAAAGAACATGGCACAGAAGAGAAAAATAAAAGAAAAGAAGGACAGTTGAAGTAATGAGGAATAAATCACTAAGAAGTTGTTAAAATAATAATAATATGAAGTGATATGAAAAAATAGCAAATAAAGTTTCAAAACATCTAATAGAGAATTGAAATGCATAAATATGTCACAATATATATTTATTCTAGAGGCCCGGTGCACGAATTTGTGCACAGGTGAGGTTAATATGAAGTGATATGAAAAAATAGCAAATAAAGTTTCAAAACATCTAATAGAGAATTGAAATGCATAAATATGTCACAATATATATTTATTCTAGAGGCCCGGTGCACGAATTTGTGCACAGGTGAGGTTCCTCTGGGTGGCCTGCGGGGATTGGGCCAAAACCGGCAGTCCAATGCACCTGCTGCTTCTGCTTGCTGCTCCTGCTCATCCCGGCCCCGCTGTGCCTGCCGCAGGCTCGTGCCCAGCAGTCCCGATCAGGAGAGGCTTGTCCCGCTGCTGCGCTCGCCAGCCATGAACACTGTGTCTGGTGCCCATCCCGAGGGGTGGGGGGGCTGGGATGTGATCAGCCCTCCAGGCTGGCAGTGGGACGCCCTTGCCGGCCCGGGATCCGGATCCATCCCACTGACGTTCGCGCCGGTTGTCAGGAGCCACCTGGTGGCCACTTTTATATTATTTCTTCCTTGCAGAGCATCTAGGGAGGGAAAGTGGCTTCGGTGCCTGAGGCCAACTTCCAGGAGGCAGGCACCACTGTCGGGATTGTGCCAGTGGCGCCGGTCCATTGGTGCCTGGCCTGTTCTCTGGAGATTGCACCTGCAGGATTACTGAGGGAGTGAGTGGCTGCCGCCAGGCTGATGGGCCACTGGGATGGGTTGATCAGCTGAGTGGTGCTCGCGCTGTGGGAGCACACTGACTACCATTGAGTGTCTGCCCCCTGGTGGTTAGTGTGCATCATAGCGACCAGTTGACTGGTCATTCAGTCATTTGATCATTCAGTCGCTTAGGCTTTTATATATATAGACTAGAGGCCCGGTGCACAAAAATTTTGCACTCGGCGGGGGGGTCCCTAGGCCTGGCCTGTGCCCTCTCGCAGTCTCCCCGGGTCACAGATCAGAGACCCGGATCCTGCGGGCAGCGTCTGGCGCTGCCTGCCCTGCCTCCCCAGGTCACAGATCAGAGACCCAGATCCCCCGGGCAGCATCTTGTGCTGCCTGCCCCGCCTCCCCAGATCACAGATCAGAGGCCCAGATCCTGCGGGCAGCGTCTGCCCGCCCCACCTGCAGTATGCAAATTTAATGGCCATCTTTGTTGGGTTAATTTGCATACTCTTCTGATTGGCTGATGGGCATAGCAAAGGTATGGTCAATTAGCATCTTTGTCTTTTATTAGTATAGATACTGTATATGAGGCCCCTTGAACCATAGAAATACAAAAAATTCACTGTTAATAACTCATTCTCAAATTGCCCCCTTTAAAAATAAAATTGCCCCCCTGTAGGGTGTGTGCCCCATGTTGGGATCCACTGATCTAAAGATTTCCTTCCAACATATAGGAAAAAAGCAGAAAGTATTACATTATAAAAGGCACCTTTCTCTTGGATGGCTTGCTCTGGGGAACTTGGTTGCCATGTCTTGAGGACGTTGGAGAATCCATATGGAGAGGGCCACTTGGTAAGGAACTATGGCTCCTGCCAACAATCCTCATGAACTCTCCCAGTGTATAAGTGAGCTATCTAGGAAGGAAGAAGATCCTCCAGCTTTGTGGGGCATCTTGGCTGCCACCTGCTGAGAGACCTTGAGCCAAAACCACCCAGCTAAATTGCTCTTGGATTTCTGACATCAGAAACTGTGTGAATTAATATATTTTTACTAGAGGCCTGATGCACAAAATTCGTGCAAGATTAGGCCTTCCTTCCCCCAGCTGCTGGCACCGGCTTCCCTCTGGCACCCAGGACCCAGGCTTCCCTCACAGCCCCAGATTCATCCAGAAGGTCATCCGGAAGGACGTCCGGTCTAATTAGCATATTATGCTTTTATTATTATAAACTAGAGGCCCGGTGCACAAAAATTTGTGCACT
>NW_005372122.1:391720-393858 GCF_000412655.1 Myotis brandtii
CCCACCTAAGCATCTCTAAAATCCTGATGCCCCCCTGTGACATATAATTCTTTTTATTCAAAAAGTGAACTCCTATTCATGTGGAGGAAGCTTAAAAGGCCATTAACTTGGTCCAAACAAGCTTCCAAAGAACATGGCACAGAAGAGAAAAATAAAAGAAAAGAAGGACAGTTGAAGTAATGAGGAATAAATCACTAAGAAGTTGTTAAAATAATAATAATATGAAGTGATATGAAAAAATAGCAAATAAAGTTTCAAAACATCTAATAGAGAATTGAAATGCATAAATATGTCACAATATATATTTATTCTAGAGGCCCGGTGCACGAATTTGTGCACAGGTGAGGTTCCTCTGGGTGGCCTGCGGGGATTGGGCCAAAACCGGCAGTCCAATGCACCTGCTGCTTCTGCTTGCTGCTCCTGCTCATCCCGGCCCCGCTGTGCCTGCCGCAGGCTCGTGCCCAGCAGTCCCGATCAGGAGAGGCTTGTCCCGCTGCTGCGCTCGCCAGCCATGAACACTGTGTCTGGTGCCCATCCCGAGGGGTGGGGGGGCTGGGATGTGATCAGCCCTCCAGGCTGGCAGTGGGACGCCCTTGCCGGCCCGGGATCCGGATCCATCCCACTGACGTTCGCGCCGGTTGTCAGGAGCCACCTGGTGGCCACTTTTATATTATTTCTTCCTTGCAGAGCATCTAGGGAGGGAAAGTGGCTTCGGTGCCTGAGGCCAACTTCCAGGAGGCAGGCACCACTGTCGGGATTGTGCCAGTGGCGCCGGTCCATTGGTGCCTGGCCTGTTCTCTGGAGATTGCACCTGCAGGATTACTGAGGGAGTGAGTGGCTGCTGCCAGGCTGATGGGCCACTGGGATGGGTTGATCAGCTGAGTGGTGCTCCCGCTGTGGGAGCGCACTGACTACCATTGAGTGTCTGCCCCCTGGTGGTTAGTGTGCATCATAGCGACCAGTCGACTGGTCATTCAGTCATTTGATCATTCAGTCGCTTAGGCTTTTATATATATAGACTAGAGGCCCGGTGCACAAAAATTTTGCACTCGGCGGGGGGGTCCCTAGGCCTGGCCTGTGCCCTCTCGCAGTCTCCCCGGGTCACGGATCAGAGGCCCGGGTCCTGCTGGCAGTGTCTGGCGCTGCCTGCCCCGCCTCCCCAAGTCACAGATCAGAGACCCGGATCCTGCGGGCAGCGTCTGGCGCTGCCTGCCCTGCCTCCCCAGGTCACAGATCAGAGACCCAGATCCCCCGGGCAGCATCTTGTGCTGCCTGCCCCGCCTCCCCAGATCACAGATCAGAGGCCCAGATCCTGCGGGCAGCGTCTGCCCGCCCCACCTGCAGTATGCAAATTTAATGGCCATCTTTGTTGGGTTAATTTGCATACTCTTCTGATTGGCTGATGGGCATAGCAAAGGTATGGTCAATTAGCATCTTTGTCTTTTATTAGTATAGATACTGTATATGAGGCCCCTTGAACCATAGAAATACAAAAAATTCACTGTTAATAACTCATTCTCAAATTGCCCCCTTTAAAAATAAAATTGCCCCCCTGTAGGGTGTGTGCCCCATGTTGGGATCCACTGATCTAAAGATTTCCTTCCAACATATAGGAAAAAAGCAGAAGGTATTACATTATAAAAGGCACCTTTCTCTTGGATGGCTTGCTCTGGGGAACTTGGTTGCCATGTCTTGAGGACGTTGGAGAATCCATATGGAGAGGGCCACTTGGTAAGGAACTATGGCTCCTGCCAACAATCCTCATGAACTCTCCCAGTGTATAAGTGAGCTATCTAGGAAGGAAGAAGATCCTCCAGCTTTGTGGGGCATCTTGGCTGCCACCTGCTGAGAGACCTTGAGCCAAAACCACCCAGCTAAATTGCTCTTGGATTTCTGACATCAGAAACTGTGTGAATTAATATATTTTTACTAGAGGCCTGATGCACAAAATTCGTGCAAGATTAGGCCTTCCTTCCCCCAGCTGCTGGCACCGGCTTCCCTCTGGCACCCAGGACCCAGGCTTCCCTCACAGCCCCAGATTCATCCAGAAGGTCATCCGGAAGGACGTCCGGTCTAATTAGCATATTATGCTTTTATTATTATAAACTAGAGGCCCGGTGCACAAAAATTTGTGCACT
>NW_005372122.1:394973-408379 GCF_000412655.1 Myotis brandtii
TCAGGCGGGGAACGTTGGAGTTCGCCATCACTGGAGCAAGCAAGCCTCCCTGTTCGCTTCAGTGCATGGCTGCTGGCTGCCATCTTGGCTGACAGTTAATTTGCATAAGGATATGCTGATTAGCCAATGGGAAGGGTAGCGGTCGTACGCTAATTACCATGTGTCTCTTTTATTAGTGTAGATTGTCTTAAGCAGCCAAGTTTTGGGGTAATTGGTTCTGTTGCAATAGAACACAGGGACTGAAAATGGGAGAATGAGAAAGGAGAGTAGAATGTTTGAATTGCACATTTCAGGGTTGAACAGTTGTGGGTTCCTGGCAAATGGATGTTTGAAGTGGGACTAGAAGTGATGCACACTGAAGCTGAGAAGCCCAAGAAACAGGTGTTGGCCAAGTTATCTGAATATATAGTGAAGTTATCCAAATAAAGGCAGAACTCAGCTTAAAGAAAGACTGTGAGTCACAGGCTAGGTCTTGAATGAACAGGAATAGCTGGGAAGTGGGTAGATGATGTCAGTAAGTGGGGTAGATGGCACAGGCAGGAATTTTTATGCAAAAGTGAGGGAATAATGATTTGAGAGCTACAGAAGCTAGTGAGGACCCCAGTCTCTCTGGATTCCGGGTTCTCAGGGTGTGGCAGGATGAGCACAGCACTTAGGAGAGTCTTGGAGACAGCTAGGTTTTCCTTAAAGCCAACAGCTGGGAATCCACTCAAATAAGAGGATAGAGTGTACATGTAGAAAATTATGTTAACTGCGGAGTGGAGATGCCAGAAGGTACAGTAAATGGTTTTGGAAGAAAGGGAGTGTAGGTGTGTGTGTAGTTGGAAGGGTGGTGGGACGGGGGTAAGAAGCGTGGTGGTAAATCAAAACTGAAGTACATTGGAGAGGATTCAGGTCAGGTTAATGGGCTGGCTTGTGAGTTTCCTAGGATATCCCTGCATCCCTGTCCCAGCACTAATTCAATTTACCAGTAGTTCATGCCTATAATAGGCGCATTACTGGAGTCTCACTAACAGAGTCCCTGCATGTTAAACATGCCATGTGGGTCACACTCATTCAACACACTGAGATTATTTTCTCAGCTAAGATTAAGCTTGAAGTTTATTTTTCTCATGCAAAACATTATTCTTGCAAAAGCTATTTATTTTCTCATTGTTTGAAAGACTATAGCTAGAAAACAGATGTTTAAAAGCAGTTTTCCAATTTTATACAGGGAAATAATAAACATTAGTGCCGTCTCCTCCTCCTCCTCCTCCTCCTCCTCCTCCTCCTTCATTGAAGAGGTTATTCTTTTTATTTTTTTGTAAAAAAGAACTTTCTAAAAGTCCCTGAAAGATCTTATAGAAAATAATTCAGTGTTTGAGACTTATAGAATAGAGGTTTTGTAGAACAAGCAAATTTTGCTTAAATATACAAGTATATGCTTACATAACAGGAATATTCTTCTGAGTTGGAGTTATAAAGATGGTCATTTGAAGTCTATTAAGGAGTGAGATGGGTATATGCATATACAACATATGAAAACATATATTATTTGAAGGATAGGGAAAATATAAATTTATAGAAGTAACCTAAGTGTTAAATGGCTTCTGAAAATAATTAAAAGAAGATATGAGATGAGAAGGGGAGGTTACTTAGTGTTCACTTAACATGTGGAAACAGCTAGAACTAAAGATCCATTGAGTGTTTTCTGAAAGCAGAACAATGTAGCATTCTAGACACTATGACATCATTTTTTAAAAATAGCTGCTTTCACCAACAGATAGCAGTTCATAATGAAAACGTTTTTTTCATTTCTTTTGGGAAGAGGGAGGGGAAAGTTGGGGGAAAGGGTGACTAGTGACTAAGTGAGATAAATGTTCTAATTGTCCCCGGTCTCCATATAAATAGAAATGTAACTGGCACCAAGCTGCATGGTCACGTGCACATTCTCTCATTAAAATATTAAGCAAATAGTTCATTCGATTGTTTGGTTTTATGACTGGAAAACCATTAACATGATTATTACTAGCTTACTTTACACAGATTAGGAGCAATCGATATAACAAGACAGAAATCCCCATGGATGCTTCCAGGGTGCCTTTGATGAGGATGATAAGGTGTGGCCCCAGATGTGGCTGTGAGGTCTCAGAAGCGGAGGGCTGGCACTCGCCCAGGACCAGCCTCAGCCTGGGCAGCTGGTGACTCTGCTTTCAGAGTCCCTCTGTGCCCCACACAGTCTCCTGTTACTCGGTGTGTAAAATTTCATTGCTTTCAGAGTCACAGAGAACCTTGTTGCTGGTGGTGTGCTGGGAAAGTTGGCCCTTGAGAAAGTTTCAGTGGTAAAGATACTCCGCAGCTGTGGCTGATTTCAAGTTCCCCGACTGAGAATGAGTTTGGACGAGTAGAGAGTAATCAGCTCTTGGGAGCCAAGGCCAGCGGGCTTCAGCATACCTCCTGTGCTGTGCCCAGTCCACCCCCAGACGGCCCCTTCCCTGCAGGTGCAGCTACTAGGCCACAATCAGTGACTTATTTACAAGGTTTGGATTCCCTTCAAAATGTAAATCTCCCTGGAAAGGCTGGAGGTGTAGGAGTTCCTCCTCCTTCTTCTGCTGCTGCTGCTCCTCCTCTTCCAGCTTCTCTTCCTCCTCTTTCCTCCTCTTCCCGCCCCCTCCTCCTCCATTCCTCTTCCTCTTTCATCCTCCTCCTCCTTTTTCTCCCCCTCCTCCTCCTTCCTCGGCTCTCTTTCAGAATTGACCCAGGGCAACTCTATCCTAGACATTGTGTCAGACACTGGAATACAAACACTGGTCAGGATTCATCTCTGACAGTAGGAAGCTATGGTCTAGCTCAGTGGTCGGCAAACTGCGGCCCCTTGAGTGTGGCTCTTCCACAAAATACCACGTGCGGTCGCGCACGTACAGTGCGATTGAAACTTCGTGGCCACACTCAAGGGGCCAAAGAGCCGCATGTGGCTCACGAGCCGCAGTTTGCCGACCACTGGTCTAGCGGTCTAGCTGATGGAGACCAACATAGGAAGGCAATTGACATTTACATATTCAATGACAGAAGACTGCACAGAACGCAGTTGGACTCAGAGGACAGTGGTAAATTGTATGCAATACAGGAGGATATGAGGAAAGGCTTCAGGAAGGTGCTGGTGCTCAAGTTCCATCAACAGAAGTGTCCACGTTTGAATTTGTGTTTAAGACTGAATTCATATCAAGCAAAACTGAACACTGACAACAAAAATAACAGCAGCTTTACTGAGCGCATGCTAGGTGTATTCTCTCATGTAATCCTTGCAGCAACTTTATGAAGATTATGCTCTTAGCATTTTAGATGAGAAGATTGAGGCAAAGGGAGGTTAAGTAACTTGCCAAAGAGCACACAGCGAGTACAATGTGAAGCTAAGATTTGAATTCAGGCCCTCTAACTGAAGAGTACAGTCCCAACCATTTACAATATACTGCCTCAAATACTGTCCATATAACTGCAGGGTTTTCAGGAGTTCAAATAGGGAAAGTAGGGAGTGACTCAAACAGTCACTTGTGTCCTCAAGAAGCTGTGGGCCAGGACATCAGTCTTGTACTGTCAGAGCAATTAGATGTTCGTGTGGAGCCTGTCATTGGACATACCCGCTTGGCAACAGTTCATTAGCTCTAAGTGTGGGGCTGCATGTGCCATGAAGAAATTTTCTGTAACCAATTCCAATAATAATTGGATTAGAGACTTATTAAGGGCAGATTTCAATAAAGCTGCAGTGTTAACTTCACATTCAAGTGAACAAAACTGCTTTGCAGAGATCAAATGGCACCGCACGGAATTGGCATTGAAGGTTGCCTGCTGGCAGAGTTTTGGTTTAGCTTGGGGTTGGATTATTTAAACTAGCAAACAAAGCTTTGAAATTCAGAATGCCATTTTGTACAACATCCTATGCAAATAGAGGTGCTCTGACTTACTATTACAAAAGTCTCAACAAACTAAAGAGCTGGACTTCAGGCTTCAGGGTCTTATTTTTAAATAAGAGTGTTAACTTATT
Source organism: Myotis brandtii (assembly GCF_000412655.1). Taxonomy (NCBI): domain Eukaryota; kingdom Metazoa; phylum Chordata; class Mammalia; order Chiroptera; family Vespertilionidae; genus Myotis; species Myotis brandtii. Next base: position 398,995 of record NW_005372122.1, read on the forward strand.
TAACAACAGCTGAGTAAATTTAGCAAAACATGATGTAGCATATTACATTAATTAGAGGCCCGATGCACAAAATTTGTGCAAGGGGCTCGGCCCCTGCCACGGCGGCGGCTGCCTCTGTCTCGACCCCCGCTGCCATGGCTTTGTCCAGAAGGTTGTCCGGAAGGACATCCTGTCTAATTAGCATATTACCCTTTTATTATTATAGATAATGCTAATTTAAATATTATTGCTTTTGTATCTTGGTTTGGACTTAATGTGTATGTTTGCCTTGGCTTTATAGTTGCATAAGAGCATGAGAAATTGATCTCCTTTAAGTGAATATTACAAATTCCAACTTCTGTCTCATCTTTCATTGAAAAGTTTTTGATTTTTATAGTGTTTCTAATTCTTGAAAACTGAGATTGGACACGTGGCTAAGATGATTTGTGAATATTCGGAGCATGGTTCATTTGTGGAGTTTTGGATGCCTTCTCCGTCCCTAGGGCGTGTATACTACACCTAAAGTCAGTGGTTTTCAGTTTCATGCTGCGAGTGTGCAGATAAAGCACTTAGAAATGCACTTAGAGCGGAGAACCCTCTCAGCTGCTGGAGCATTTGGGAAGGCAAATGTTTTTAGTTGAGGGTGGTATTTTCTTAAACAAAGTCAAGGTAATACTGGTAAGGAAGGAAGAAGCAGAGATGGATATTGGGAAGGACACTAGCAGAGACTGTTGAAGTGAATGAGTAAATGAAAATAAAAAGTCAAAACAATTTTTACATTTCTCTATTCAGTCCCTCCTTCCCACCATCCTTTCCTTGTACCATAAAAGCAGCGGTGTGCTGCTACGTGTGTCACACAGGCTTTCAGGGGGTGGGGAGCTCTGGTTTATAATGTTTGCCAGTTTCTGTGGTATAAACTTTCCCACAATGGTGGGTTTCAAGCTACCAACGTGATGTCACAAGCAATAGCACAGCATCTCAGCCCAGAGTATTTCCACTAGATGATACAGTAGGAGCCAATAATCTTAAAATTATGGAAACTAGGAAAGGCGGTGGGTGGGTCTGGCCCTCTGTGGGGGACGTGGCCAGGTCTTGACAGAGGTGGAGGAGCTGGTTGAGGGGGGCGGGAGTACAGGTGACCGGCTTCACGGAGCAGTTCCACTCCTACTCGGCCAGCACCGCGTGGAAGTCACCCTGCGCCACCTGCCCCGCTGCCACCTCCCGCCTGACAGTGGAGGCCGCCTGGACCAGCTGCTGTCCCTCTCCATGGCTTGGGCTTGGGCCAACCACCTTTTCCTGGGTTGCAGTGACAACAAAGACCTTTTAGAAAAGGTGATGGAGCCGAACCGGTTTGGCTCAGTGGATAGAGCGTCGGCCTGCGGACTGAAGGGTCCCAGGTTTGATTCCGGTCAAGGGCATGTACCTTGGTTGCGGGCACATCCCCAGTGGGGGGTGTGCAGGAGGCAGCTGATCGACTTCTCTCTCTCATCGATGTTTCTAATTATCAGCTACAGGCTGGCAGGGAGGCTGAGAGGAATGTGACCTTGACCGCAGAAGCTCTCCTCAGACCCCTGCTGTTACCAACATGCAGGAAAGAGGCAGTTGGAATGGAAGTGGCATGTTAAAGGTCTCATTCTTCCAGAAGCTATCATTGTGAGAGCAGGCATGCATTTTTGTGTATTTGTAAATCATGCCCTTTTTATTTTCAGTTTTTGAATATTAAACTTTTGGTTAACACCAAAAATACACCTGTGTATTTTTTAATATTGATGTAATAATGGCAGGTAATGGATTTTACACTTGAATTTTTCAACAATGTACCTTTAATTGCGGGAGAAAAGATTATAGAAATAATATAATGTGTTAGTTTGCTTGGGCTGCCATAATAAAATACCGTAGACTGGCAGGCTTATAAAACAATCACTTATTTTCTTGCAATTCTGGAGGCGAGGGGTCCAAGGTAAAGGTGCCAGCAGGGTGGTCTCCTCCGGGCTCTCTCTCCTGGGCCTGCAGGTGGCCACCCTTTTGCTGCCTCTTCACAGGGTTGTCCTGTTTTTCTGGGCAGGTGTGCATCCCTGTGTCTCTGTGTGTGCAGACTTCCTCTCTCTCAAGGACACCTGTCAGGTTGGATCAGGGGCCATCGTAAAGACCCATTTTTAACTCAGTCACCTCTTTAAAGATTCTGTCTCCAAGTACAGTCACATTCCGAGGTGGTAGGACTTAACACATGAGCTTGGGAGTGGGCACAACTCAGCCCTTAACCAATACAGTTAAATAACTAGGAAGTGATGAATTGTTAGTATTTCCTTTGTTTTTAATTGCATTTGTTGAATCACAATTTATAAAATTTAAGTTTTAATAATGGCTATGTTTAACAGTTGACCTGAAAAATTCCTGAAGATATAAAAATCAGCTCCCCTGAGCCAGTATGAGCTGATTCCAACATTGCTTTAAAAGAAAAGGAAAGCTAAGCAAAGCCCCTGCCCACGAGGGTGTCAGTTTTCCTAAGGATTTTTTTGCTGGCAATGGTTGCATTATTGTAAGGAAATGAAATAATTCCCAGGATCATCTAGCTCTAATATTCTTTCATTTTGTAAAAGATCCTAATAAAACTAGAAGTTTCATGATGGTTTACAATAAAAAAATATCATCTTATTCCATATTGTACTTGTTTAAAAATATTTTTTTATTGATTTCAGAGAGGAAGGGAGTGGAAGAGAGAGATAGAAACATCAATGATGAGAATCACTGCTCGCCCCCTCCGGCACACTCCCCACTGGGGATTGAGCCCACAACTTGGGCATGTGCCCTGACCAGGAATCAACCATGACCTCCTGGTTCATAGGTCAACGCACAACCACTGAGCCACACCAGCCAGCATTACACTGTAAAAAGTCTTTATTGAGTGCATGCTATGGACTAAATGTTTGTGTCTCCTGCCCCACAAGTTGAAACCCTAATCCCCAATATGACGGTATTTGGCAGTAATGACATTTAGATGAAATGATTAAGATGGAGCCTTCATGAATAGAATTAGTGTCCTTAGAAGAAGTGACATGGGAGAGAGCCTTTACTATGGGAGGATACAGTAGGAAGGCTGCCATCTGAAAATCAGGAAGACAGCCCTTAACAAGAACCATGATCTTGGACTTTGGGCCTCCAGCATGGTGAGAAATGTCTGTTGTTCAAGCCACTCAGTCTGTGGTTTTTCTGTTATAGCAGCCTGGACAGACTAAGACAATACCCACCAGGGCCAGGCACTGTGCTTCAATATGGGGATACAGAGCGGACAAGACAGACACGATCCCTTCTCTGCTGGAACTTACATCTCTTGGGGGAAATAGATATTGAACAAATAGTCATTTAACTAATTCATTATAGTAGTTCCGACTGCTAGCAGGAATATGTATAGGGCACTATGGGAACGTGTAATAGGAGGAACTAACTTACCCAGGAGCTCACAGAAGACTTATCTTGGGAAATGACATTTAATCTGTGTATGGGATAAATTGTGTTCCCTCCATCCCAAATTCATGTGTCAAAGCCTTAACTCCCTGAACCTCAGATTGTGACTATATTTGGAGATCAGGCCTTTAAAGAGGTGATTAAGGCAAAATTAGGCCTTAGGGTGGGCCCTAATTCAATCCAACTTGTGTCCTTATAACAAGAGGGAATTTGACCACACAGAGGAGACGACAGGGATGGACACACAGAAGAAAGACCATGTGAAGACACAGAGAAGGTGGCTCTCTGGGAGACAAGTAGAGAGGCCTCAGGAGAAACCCAACCTGCCAACACTTTGATCTTGGACTTCAAGCGTCCAGCACTGTGAGAACATACATTTCTTTGTTTAACCCACCCAGTCCAAGGTATTCTGTTACAGCAGAGGTAGCTGACTAATGCAACCTGAGGCCCAGGGGGAAGCAGGACCTGATTAGACTAAGAGGTGACAGGAGGATATTGTAAACAAAGGGACATATCTGGTGGGATCCTCAAAGCAATAGATAGAAGGGTCACAGTCTAACCTGAAACAGTGGTTAGAGGTGTGGGCCCTGGAGTGAGAAGAGCTGGACTCAGCTCAATTTAACCTTGGGAAAGTTTCACGGCTCTCGGTGCCTCTGTTTTCTCATCTGTAAAATGCAGCTGATGTTAGATTCTATTGTAGGCTTGCTAGAGGGAGGATTAAAGTGCTTAGCTGTAAAGCATTTAGCTCAGTACCTGGCACACAGTGCTGGAAATGTTCAAAAAAATGTTAGGTGGTGCTGATTATCTGGGATAACTCATCGTCCTGAACCCTTAGTTGGAATGTTATCTGGAGTGGCAAGTCTTTACTGGCACCATTCCAACCTGAGTAAAATGGTTTTCTCTCCCTCATTGGGAAGAAAGACCATCTGTTTCTAAAATCTGGATTCTCCATTTTGTGTTACCGAAGGTTTGGATTTTGTCCTAATGATAGGGAAACCTATCATTTTAAAAACAGAAGTCAATTGGGGCCTTTGGGGAGTGAGACTTACTGGCTGTGGGTAGAAACCCTGGAGGTTTTGGGAAACAGCAGCAGGAGAGGGACTCAAGTACTGGCAGGAAGTGCCAGGGGCAGGGGAAGAGCCACTCTGGGAGCACCATGAAGTGCCACGGCATTAGGGTGCTTGCAAGGACACCACCTGCAACACCGAAGATTCATAAATCCCCAGACGACTGGCAATCCAATAGGATGGCAGTGCCAGGGGGAGGGGGAAAGACAGAAAAGCACCTGCACTCATACTTCTGAGTCGGGCTGGAGTGCTTCCATGCACCCCAAATTAGGGACTTCAGGAAAAGGACAGCATGTCATTCATTAACCACACCATTATATTATGTTTATCTATGAATTCCTTCATAGGACTCAGGTCCTTGAAGATAAGTACTGCCTCTTTTCTCTCTGCATCCTCCATGCATAGTGCCAAGCCCCTGTATTTGTTGAATAAAAGCCTTATTTATGGATTAGTCACTCGAGGCCCAGTGATTGTGTGACTGGCTTATGGCCACACATCACGCATTGAAATTGTGTCTAAAAGCCAAAGTGTCCACTGGTTGAGGCTTTGTTCTTGCCAGCAAACCCCTGAGGGCAAAAGGGTGTGTCTCATGCTTTTGCTTTCCCCTGGTGCCTGGCACCATGGTTAGCCCACGGTCAAGCACAGGAAGAACCTGCGAAGCAATAGCGGAATCTAGAAGGTTGGTCAGTGGATTGATTGATACATGTGTGGAGTCCAGAGCAGATAAATCTTCTCATCCAATTTTGGCTCCAGAGAAATACCCACATTCATTATTCATTCATTCCAAAGATGTTTAGAAATGAGGATGTTACATGTCAGCTTTTTGCACGGACAGCTGTCGTTTACATTTATGCTCAACAAGGTAGTGAACAGAGCATGGGTTTTTATCTACTCATTCAACATACGTTTACTGAGCAGTATCCCAAGTGTTTACTAGTACTGACTCTGTGTCTAAGGGTCAGATGGTTCATCTCTGCATTTCAGGTTACACATGTATAGACTGAGGACAATTGTACCTATTGCCAGGCTGGTTTAAAGTTTAAGAGAGGGTGAAGACATGAAAGCTTGGCATGTGTTAATGTCACTCAATCCTCTCATCAGGGCCGGTGACAGCTGATTATCACACTTCTCTCCTGCAGTGCAGGGGAGGCCATGGGGGCGGGGCTTCTGAAACGTTGCTGACACCCTAACTTGGTTCACTAAGCTATCGTGAAACAGGAAGGGCAGGACTTCCCAGGGCAGAGTTTCTCCTGGGCCTGGCCCATGAATAATGCACAGTAAGTATGCATTTAGCAGTCAATTGCTCTGGCCTCTGGAATGAATGTGGCATTTTAATAATGCAGGAAAGATGTGACTCACGACACAACTCTTCTCCTCTGGCCACGATCTCTTCCTATGCATTGAGCAAAACAAGTTCCCAGTAAAATAGGATTGTTGTTTCAACATAAATTCTCTATCAGTTAGGACTAGGTTTATCTGCATAAAGTGGAAACACTTCCCCACACATCTCCCCTCCCTCAATTTAGTCTCAGATAAAATAAAATTCCACTTCTTATTCGTGTAAAAGGTTAGAGTCAGGTATTCCAGGACTCATGTGATTAGCTCCACAAAGCCATCAAAGCCCGTGCCAACTTCCAGGTCCTCCCCTGGGGTGGCGTCTTGGTCCATGCTGGCTCCTAATGGCCCGGTCATCACATCCATTTCAGGCAGCAAGATGGAGGAGTGGGAAGAAGAAAAGAGCATCTTTTTTTTTTTTTCTTAAAAAATAAAAAAGTCTTTTCTAAAATAAATAAATACAAATAAAAAGGCTTTCCCAAGTCCCACACAATACTTCTTAGGCACATGGCCCTGCAAGAAAGACTGGGAAATGAAATCTGAATTTCTAACACAAAGGAGGAAAGGGAGGCTGGAATTTTGCAATCTCTCTCACCTCTTCTTCTCTGGGGAAGGCACATACTGTTTTACCTTTTGTGTTTCTCCCACTCTACACAGAAACTGTCATTAATATCTTGACACTTTAACTGAGGGAAAGAGAAGTGATGTCGCTAAGGTTTTTCATTCTAGGCTAAAACGAAAGAATAAATTATATCATTCTCTCTCCTACACACGCATGGTCTTTTTCTTCACATAGGTGCACAGAGCTCTTGTGAAAACTGCCCTCTGAACTGTGGAGTGTTGCCCTGGGCATTGTGTGCTCAGTCCCTGGATAGTCACTGCCATCAGCGGGACCAGAACATTTCCTCTGGCTCAGGAGCAGCTCTGAGGAGGGGATAACCGCTTCACACACCAGGCTCTGTGGGACCTGGACCTCTATTCATTCTCATTTAATGATTACAGAGAGGACTCTCACCTCAAGAATGAATGTTCACCTCTTACCTGTCATACAATAAAATGAAGATTAGTAGAATAATAAGCATCTGGGTGTGGCAAATTCAAGGTCACAACATTTTGCAGAACACCCATTATCTACTAATCTAGTTATGGGCTATGGCAGAATTGAAGTCAGAGTTTAAGATGGTGATTGAGGTGAGAGGCTAGGGAGAAGGGTTAGCACCAGAAGGCCTGGCTAAACCCTGGTGTAGCCATTAGATTCTGGGTGAACTTGAGCTGTTGTCTTCATCCTTAAAATGATGATATGAATGTCTAATTCACAGCACCATTTTAGCATTAAATTAGATACAACATGGGAAACCCCTAACACAGGCCCTGACATAGGAGAACTCAGTGATTTCTTTCTCCCAGAGGAGAGTCATAGAGAATAAAGAAACAAGAATGGGAGAAGATGGTGTAAACAGTTGAAGTGGAAGTTGATTTAAATAGGTCCTTACCAAATCACTAAGTCGAATTCAATTCAAACTGTTGGAAGCAAGCAAGCACACCATGCATTCCACTTGATTTCATTCTACTTTAAGACCAGTTCTGTTCAGCAGACATAGCTTATGTATAAGACATATCAAGGAGTTATATTTTTAACTACTGTACTCCAAGTTTTTTCAAGTTTATAAATAATGCTGGAGTTATTCTTTTAGGAGTTGAACATTAATAGTAGTATTTTATTTTCCACAAAGAAAACAATTGTAAAGAACTTCAGTGAGTCCATTACACCGATGATGAATTTTCCCCCCTCCCTCTCATCTCTCATCTCACCCTCTCTTCTTACACCCTAAGACAGCGCGTGACCAATTTTTGAAAGTATTTGGCTCACAAATGTGCTAACACAGCACCTGAAATGAGCTCCTGTGAATCCCCCTCTTCTCACCCCCAACACAGGGGTCCTCTGGCTGCCGCTGGGTGCCCCTAAAGAACACACTGTGCTCCCTGCCCCTACCTCCTGCATGCCAAGCTGCTCGCTGCCTCACTCCAGTGGCTGCGCGGGAAAGGAGCAGCCAGGAGAGAATTCAAATGACTCAGAGCTGACGCATCATGGCTATGGGGCCTGCAAACCCAAGCCCTCCGAGGACCAGGAGCATTGTTTTCTTACAAACACTCAGTTATGTACTTTTGAGCTCACCGATGATGATGGGAAATTAGCACTGAGCTCAGAGTTGTTGCAGGTGTTAAACAGGAGACTGTGTAAAAGGGTCCAGTGCAGTGTTCAGCCCCAGCAGTGTGCTCATGTGGCCCCCAGCCCGCAAACCCAGCCCCAGATTCTCCACACATTCCTTCGGCAAGTACTACTGCAAGCCTATGGGTTCTTGGTATGTTTACACACAGTAGGAGTATGGGAAACACAGAGTTTATTCTTATTATTTAGTAATTATTATATTGGTGGGGCAAAAGTAGGTTTACAGTAGGAGTATGGGAATCACAGAGTTTATTCTTATTATTTAGTAATTATTATATTATTTTCCATACCAACAACTGTAAATCTACTTTTACCCCACCCTGTACATTACTTTATCTAACCCTCAGGGTCATTGACTAGGATGAGGTCATTGAGGAGCTCAATTCTGCCCAATTTAAGGGGAGGGTGCTAAAAAACCCACCCCAACTTAGTAATCAAGATACATGACATTTCAATGCAACAAAATAAAAATTAATGCAAAAAATCAATGATGAGAAAAATATCAAGATTTTAAATAAAGGCAGAATATCTGTGTTAGTGATTTTTTTTTTTTTTGGCACCAGCTCCTAACGGGCTGGGCATGGCACTGCTAACCCTCTTACACCCTTGAGGTAGGGCCATTGGTACCTAGACTGGGACTCAGAAGAGCTGAGTAACTTACTGTAAATGGTAGGGAGGGAACTTGAACCCAGGACCCCATTGTCCGTGCTCTTTTCATAAAGCTGGCTGATGCCTTTAGGACCTCAGCCCTCTGCCTTCTTCAAAGGATGCGTTAATATGTGCTCTAAACAATGGTACCCTTAGCCTCGGAAGTAGCTTCTTTTCAGAGGTGCCAGGAGACAATTTGCGGAGTGCCCCGAGGGTGTAAATCACCCTGTGAGCCTCCACTCGGCTTGTTGGGGTGAAGGCGGGGGTGGGGTGGGGTGAGCAAAACCTTTATTCAGTGCGACAAACACGCTGAGATAGAATCCGCCTGATTCGGGTCTTAAAGCCACACCACCCTTCCTTTAAACCGATCCCTGGCAGAATGCTTTTCTCAGGACTGAGAAGGGATGACTGACCACAGGATCAGTTACTTGAAGTAAAAACAAATGAAAGAATCCGTTCTGAGAGCGAGGGGTAAGCAATGGTGTGACAAACTCGGCTGAGGCTTTTCCACGCCGCACTTTCATTGCAGACGAGCCTGTGCCAATCCGAGTTCCAGCACCGCAGGCGGGAGGCGAAGGGAGGCTAGGGTATGGGAGGCTGAATGCAGTCTGGATCGGGGCAGAGCCTCCTTTTCCCGGGTGTCGGGTCTGGCTGGGCCCCG
>NW_005372122.1:427879-433237 GCF_000412655.1 Myotis brandtii
CTCAGCAGGCTGGCACCGCGGCCCTGCCCTGACCGGCCTGGCCTTGGCGACCGAGCCAATCCCCCTCCAGCTCCTGGACCGGATTCCTGCACAGGACTTCCGATTCATTACCGTCACAAAAGCTAAAAACCAGGTCTCACGTTACCAACTTCATCTCGCTAACCTTATCTCCTGGCAATGTGGGAAGACTCGCTCCCTAAATGCATCTTTGGGGCCCTGTAAGTTCAATTCATGTTCCCAAGTACTACATCTGCCAGTACGACATCTGGGTGGGAAGGCTGGACAGTGAAAAGAGCTGATAGGAAAATCATGGATTCATTTGAAATATGGTGTTGGAGGAGAGCTCCGTGGATGCCCTGAACCCCTGAACCGCCAGAAAGATCCACCAGTAGTAGGTCTTAGAGCAAATTAAGCATGAAACGTTGCTGGAGGGGAAAATGACAAAACTGAAGCTGTCCTACTTTGGTACATCTTGAGAAGGCAGGGTTCTTTGGAAGAGACACGAATGCCGGGAAAGTAGAAGGCTGCAGGGAAAGAGGAAGACCAAATCTGAGATGGATTGACTTCACAAAAGAAGCCATAGGCGTGATTCTGCAGGCGTCAGCTGGCTGCTGAGGACAGGACATTGGACAGCACTCATTCATGGGTTTCCAGGAGTTAGAGTCCACTTTGCCGCCCTTAACAACAGAGGTCAACTTTCTTTATCAATCTATGGACCTGCTTGCTCGCCCACTGATCATCAAAATAAAAAACTGTTCATATTTATTGATAACTCCGAAGAGTTATCAATAGCCAGGCACTGTGGGACCCCAGGAGCCTCTGTTTTTTGTTTACACACAGCTTTCCTACTCCCCTGGGCAGATCCCAGCCCCCGCCCCCTTCATCTTCTCCCATCCTCTTTGTCTATTAGCTAATGTGAATCCTTTCAAGATGGCTTACATCTTTCTCCCCCAACTTGACGTATAAAAACGCTTGCAAAACGCCTGATGGACGAGTTCTCTTTCCTACCTGGCCATGCTGCTCATGTGGTAGACTCTATGCCCAAGCCTGCTCTTCTTCCTCTTTTTCTTCTCCTCCTCCTCCTCCTCCCCCTCCTCCTCCTCCTTCTTCTTCTTCTTCTTCTTTCTTCTCCTTCTCCTTCTCCTTCTCCTTCCTTCTCCTCCTTCTTCTTCTAGCAATGGCCTAATAGACCCTTTCTTTTAAAAAGACTTTTCAGCTGTGGAAGTTAAAATTTTTGTTTCACAGGTTGCTTCCTGACTCACCAGGGAAATAAGACACAAATAACATAGTAAGAAATGTTGAGTACTAAAATGGAGGTCAAGCCACTGAATGTCTTTGAATGTCTGAGAAAGAGTAGAAAGTAAATACATCTGGTTAATGGGTATTCTGCAAAAGTAAAAGATAGAGATAAGACAAACAAACAAAAAAAAAGGGCCCATTCTTATTATCAGAACCTTCTTGGTTCCAAACTCTGAGTTTTCATTCCACCTTATATTCAGTTCCATCTAGAGCCCAGTGAAACGAACAATGTCATTCAGTAGCACGGAGGGCCAGGTGGACCACTGTCTGCCGTGACTGGGCAATGACATACTTGGGTTTATAACAAACATGCTATTTAATAATACCTCATTAACACTGTCAAATAAATAAGATTCAGTTAAGAGTACTTCATGGTAACACCACATAGAACAGCATAATCTTCCTTTGATGATTGAGCAGGATTTCTCCCGTAGACATCCTCGGAGTCACAGGTCAACTATGATCATCATTGCAGGGAAATTGGAAAATAATGGTTTCAGGATGAAGGAGTGCTGAATGTGCCAGCGTTGATCTAATCATAGTTGCTGGGAACACATTTTAGTAGCTTGGGCTAATGAGCCTGTAAACAGTACCTGTGCACGCCTCTAAGTAAGTGGTTTCGACAGCCTTTCCTCTAGGGAATTAAAGCCGAAGGAACTGGTGGGCTGGAGCACAGCAGGGTGGTCTGAGCCATATTTCATGCAAGCTCCTGTCTTTTGGATTAGTTATATTGCTGCCTTGTGTCTGCCTTCATCTAACAATTTATAGAATAGACATTCTAATGTTTTGCTTCCCAGAAAGTTGTAGAGGGTAACTTTGTCTGCAGAGTAGCTTGAAATATAAGCATTGCGTGAATATATAAATTTACCTGTGCTATTTATTTTCTTTGGATGGTGAGGCCATTCTGAAATAAATTGCTACAGTTCCTAACCTTACAATTGAATGGAAAATTTATAATAATGGAACTGTAGGCTTATAAAATCAATAGGAATACAGGTCAGTATCTCACAAAAGTGTGGTCTCCAGGTGGTTTTCTTTAGAGGCACTTGGAGGGGCTACATTATTTAAAATACATATGTCTGGGGTTCATCCAAACCTACTGACTCAGAATGTTAGGCAGTTAAGGTCTAGGAATCTGAATTTAACCAGCTCCTTTGATATTCAACAGCCACTGGTTTAGTCCTTGAAAAGCAAAATAGAACAAAACCTGAAGGGCAAGCCATGTATCATGGGTATCATTACAGGATGTTATGTAGAAGACTCCTTTACTTACTTCTGTACATAGTTCCTGTACCTGAGTGAAGCAGGCTCCTGAGTGAGCCCAGAGCTCTGTGCAAGCTGATGACCTTAGCGGTGTGTGTGTGTATGTGTGTGGCTGGGCGGGGGGCGGGGGAGCGGGGAGAGGCACCCACTGACCCTGATGGCCCTCATTTATCCTTCAACACTCAGCTTACTCCGGGCAGCCTTGACTTGCCTTTGTTGCTCTTATCTCTGGTGTAATTTTGTTTGTTATTTTAAAAATTATTTTTAATTGTGCTAAAGTATACATAACATACAGTAGATCATCTTAACCAGTTCAGTTCAGCGGCAGTACATGCATTCACATTGCTGTGCAACCATCCCCACCATCCATCTGCAGAATTTTTTTCATCTTGCAAAATGGAAACTCTGTCCCCATCAAACACTAACTCCCCATTTGCCCCTCCTCCCAGCCCCTGGCAACCCTCGTTCTACTTTCTGTCTCCACGAATTTGACTTACTCTAGTCATATAAGTAGAATCACACAGTATTTGTCTTTTTGTGACTGGCTTACTTCACTTAGCATCATGTCCTCAACATTCATCCATGTTGTGGCATGTGTCAGAATTTCCTCCCTTTGTAAGGTTGACTAATATCTCATTGTGTGCATACTCATGCCATGTTTTGTTTATCCATTTCTCTGTTGGTTGATACATGGGTTGCTTCCACGTTTGGCTATTGTGAACAATGCTGCTGTGAGTCTGGGTACACAAATGCCTTTTTGAGACTCCACTTTCAATTTTTTGAACTTAGACGTGCAATTGCTGGATCATATGGTCATTCTATTACTAGTTTTTTTGAGAAACCACCATATTGTTTCCCATAGTGGCTCTCTGGTGTAATTTTGCATTGATTTGTGTGATTATCTGAATGTCTTCCCCAGAGCAGGGGTAGTGTTATTTTTTGCCAAGTCACCTTCTGTATCTCAGTATCTAGAACAAGAATGCCGGGGACATGGTAGTCACTGAAATATCTGATGATTTAATGGACGAGTCAGCCTAATATGAACACAGTATTGTAGAGAGACTCAGTCTCTGCACTTAATGAGTTGACAAATTGGTTGGTGGGATGTGATGCACACAAGGCAGGGAGCAAATAAAGGAAGGATGTAATTATGTACTAAATTGTGGTTCTGCTTTTAATCATAGGAGGAGTTGAGAGAAGGAGATATTTTTGTGGGAGGGCAGTCAAGAAAAGATGGGTAAGTTTGGAACAGAAGGAAGAAAGTCAATTTAGGGAGAGGCAACAGCCTTTCTCCTCCCCACCTCCTAATTTTATTGAGGTATAGTAGAGAAATAAAAATTGTATATGTTTCAGGTATGTAACTTGATGTTTTGATGTCCATATACATTATGAAATGATCACTACAACCACACTAATCAACATATCCATCACTTCACATAGTTGCTTTATACACAAATGTGGTGAAAACACTTCATATCTACCAGCTTAGCAAATTTCAAGTACTCAAAACAGTGTTGTTAACTATAGCCACCATGCTGTACACTAGATGTATAGAACTTATTCATCTTACATAACTGAAACTTTGCTACCCTTGACTAACATTTCCCCAGTTCTCCCTCCCTCTAGCCCTTGGCAACCACCATTCTACTTCTGCCTCTATGAGTGTGACTATTTTATTTTTTAAAATATTTTTATTGATTTCACAGAGGAAGGGAGAGGGAGAGAGAGATAGAAACATCAATAGCCCTAGCCAGTTTGGCTCAGTGAATAGAGTGTCAGCCTGTGGACTGAAGGTCCAGGGTTTGATTCCAGTCAGGGCACATGTCTGGGTTTCGGGCTCCATCCCCAGTGGGGAGCATGCAGGAGGCAGTCGATCAATGGTTCTCATCATTGGTGTTTCTATCTCTTTCTCCCTCTCCCTTCTTCTCTGAAATCAATAAAAATATTTTTTAAAAAAAGAAACATCAATGATGAGAGAGAATCATTGATCGGCTGCTTCCTGCATGGCCCCTACTGGGGATCAAGCCCAAAACCCAGGCATGTGCCATGACTGGGAATTGAACTGTGATATCCTAGCTCATAGGTTGATGCTCAACCACTGAGCCACACCAGCTGGGCAGTGAGTGTGACATAAGTGAGATCATGCAGTGTTTTTCTTTCTATGTCTGGCTTATTTCACTTAGTGCAGTGGTCGGCAAACTCATTAGTCAACAGAGCCAAATATCAACAGTACTTCTTCAAAATAGACTCGCCCAGGCCGAAAACCAACTTCTGCGCATGGGCGACGAATTTTCAATCGCGCTGTACGTGTGCCCGCACGTGGTATTTTGTGGAAGAGCTACACTCAAGGGGCCAAAAAGCCGCATGTGGCTCGCGAGTTGCAGTTTGCCGACCACGGACTTAGTGTAATGTCCTTCAGGTTGATCTATGTTGTTACAAATGGCAGGATTTCCACTTTTTAAAGTTTGAGTAATATTTTATTGTATTAGAGGCCCGGTGCACGAAATTTGTGTGGGATTGGGTCTAAACTGGCAGTCAGACATCCCTCTCATAATCCGGGACTGCTGGCTCCCAACTGCTTGCCTGCCTGCCTGATTGCCCCTAACCACTTCTGCCTGTCAGCCTGATTACCCCTAACCACTCCCCTGCCAGCCTGATTGACACCTAACTGCTCCCCTGAGAGCCCGATCGCCCCCAACTGCCCTCCCCTGCCTGCCTGATTTCACCCCCAACTGCCCTCCCCTGCCAGCCTCATCACCCCTAACTGCCCTCCCCTGCCGGCCTGCTTACCCCCAA
>NW_005372122.1:433527-469591 GCF_000412655.1 Myotis brandtii
CAACTGCCCTCCCCTGCTGGCCTGGTCACCCCTAACTGCCCTCCCCTGCAGGCCCAATCATCTCCCCAACTGCTCCCCTGCAGGCCTGGTCGCCCCCAACTGCCCTCCCCTGCTGGCCTGGTCACCCCTAACCACCCTCCCCTGCTGGCCTGATCACGCACAACTGCTCTCCCCTGCTGGCAGCCATCTTGTGTCCACATGGGAGCAGCCATCTTGTGTGAGGGTGTGACAGTCAATTTGCATATTACCGCTTTATTATATAGGATATATATACCACAATTTCTTTATCCATTTGTCTATTGATGAACACTTAGGTTGTTTTTATGTCTTAACTACTGCGAATAATGCTGCAATGAACATGGAAATGCAGATATCTCTTCGAGATACTGATTTCATTTCTTTTGGATACATACACAGAATTGGAATTGCTGGGTCATATGGTAGTTCTATTTTTAATTTTTTGAGGAACTTCCATACTGTTTTCCATAATGACTGTACCAGTTTACATTCCCACCAGCAGTGCACAAGGGGAGGAAACAGTCTTCACTTGTGATTTTTTTCCTGGGGGGTCCACATTGGAAGCCTGGCTGTAGGCTTCACTAAGGAGTCTGAAGACAGCAGCTCAGGGACAGCAGCATGCAATGTGGATGAGGAGTGGGCATAGAGGATGTAGGAAGCAGTCCCACTTGACAATTAAGCAGGCAGGCAGTGCAAGGGGATCTGGCAAGTCTTGCTCCAGGAGACACTGCCACAGTTCACACCCTGGCCCAGGACTTGGCAATAGGTATAACAGGGCTGGGGTCTCAGTATTTCTCTTTTTGTGACTGGCTTACTTCACTTAGCATCATGTCCTCAACAATCATTCATGTTGTGGCAGGTGTCAGAATTTCCTTCCTTTGTAAGGTTGACTAATATTTCATTGTGTGTATACTGCATACCATGTTTTGTTTATCCATTCCTCTGTTGATGGACACCTGGGTTGCTTCCACGTTTGGCTATTGTGAACCATGCTGCTGTGAACCTGGGTGTACAAATACTTTTTTGAGACTCCACTTTCAAGTCTTTGAACCTTAGGCAGGAACTGGGGATGAGGGATGGGGAGTATAGCTTCATCCTAAGAACTCAGGCACAAGATGAAGCACTGGAAGGTGTGGTCTTTTTAGCCCTGAACATCCCTAGCCCATGGAATTTGGCCCATATGGATGAATTCCAGAGCTGGGGCAGGGCTGCATCAGCAAGAAGGGAGTGCAGCAGCCAGCTGTGGGGAGGCAGGAGAAGAAGGCAGAGGAAGAGGATCTGGGGACCGAAGCAGCATAAAAACAGGTGAACAGGTGAGTGGGGAATGAAGTGAAAGGGTGACCTGACTGGCTGAGAAAGCAGAGACTGGCTGCCAGGGGGACAAGGCTGGACACAGGCTGATGTGGAGGCAGGGTGGGGCCTGGACGCCAGGTGGAAGCATTCTCCTATTTCACATACCTCCTCCTTGAGTGAAGAGGAAAATAAATCATTGTTTAATATTTGAGCTTAGAATTCCTAGGGGAGACAGCAGTCTATTTAACAAAGACCTTGATAGGGCAACTTGATTGTGAAAAAATGGAACTCAGGGCCTCTGTGGCCAGGGTCCGGCGTGACTCAAAGTCAGCTAATTAGCTATGCCAAAGAAATGAACAGAAAATTTTGTTATGAGGAGTGAGAAAGTTCTGGAAGAACTGTAGGAAAAAGAGGGGTGAGTGAGGGAGGTGTAGCTTGGGTTTTCTAGGAAGCAAGTACTGAGAAAGAGGTTAGTGTTCAGGATGTCTGTTAAGCAGGGCTCACTGTGTCAAAACTATGGGAAGAAGCAAAATTAACACAGGGGGAGGCTCAGCTGTGCCCTACAGCCTCAGGGGGCCCTGAGGAGAAGTCTGGAGCTGAAATGGCCTGTTAGAGTTGTCCCTAGTTGGGCTGAAATGACTGGGTCCTCCATCAGTCATTGGACATGGGCCACCTCAGAAGGTGTGGCCTTGAGTGCACCCTGGAAGAGATGACTGCTGGAGGTTGTCCACTCAAGCATTCTCAGAAGTTGGGACAACAGATCCTTCCTTGAAGGACATTGGGGCTGAGCATCTGCCTGTCCAACACAGGTTCTAGGGCTTTGGGGAAGACATTAGGTTCTACATCATATGTGGGATGGGTTTTGAGCTGATTTTCAATTATATTGTGAAGGACAAGGAAACTCTAGCAAGGTAGACTTGGAAATATTGAGGGGTTAATATTTATCTAGGTTATTAGGGTAGCAAGACTTTAAGAAGGCTCCCAATCACTCTTGCCGCCTGGTAGTCAAAGTCCACTCCCACATTGAATAGAGTTGGCCTGTGCAATCAAGAGGATATTATGGAACTGATGGTGTGTGATTTCTGAGGCTAGGTGAGAATAAGACATTGTGACTTCCAACTGGTTCTTTCTTGAATCATGCCCTCTGAGGAAACCAGCCACTATCCTGTCAGGACACAAGCAGTCCTCTGGAGAAGTCCATGTGGCAATGAACTACATCTGCCAACAACCAGCACCAACTTGCCAACCATGAAATCAGATCCTCTAGTCCCAGTCACGTCTCCAATGATTGCAGCCATAGCTGTCATCTTGACTGTAACCTCATGAGAGAACAATAAGCCGGGAGCCAGAAAGCCACCTAAGGTGCCCTGAGTTTTGCCTCACAAAAAATGAGAGGCAATACATAGTTCAACATATTGATTTACATCATTAAGTTTTGGGGCAACTTGTCATTGATCAAGAGATAACTACTGCCTTGTGCTCTTAGTCAAAACTTACATTTTGGATAATTATCTCAACTCCATGTCCCACTCTCACATACACATTGTGTGTTGTACTCAGAGAGAAGTGTGTCCCTTTTCTCTCGGACACTTTAAAGCACTACTTCAGTAACACTTTCCCAAGGTTGTTGTGTTAAGTTAAAGCAACTTAAATGTGGAATTCCAAATCCTGGAGCCATATGTATTTCTAACATAGACCAATATAGGAAAAAAAAACAGTTGCTTGTACGCATAAGGTACTTGTTCAATTCCCATCCAACTTAAAAACCACACAACATTTTGACTTTATTTCATTAAAAATAAAAAAACACAGATAGATATAACATGCCAGTATACTTACAACAGACTTTTTAAAGATACTATGAGATGTAAGATGTAAGCCTTGTGCATCATGACTAATTTATGAATGATTATCATGCCTGCTGTGTATCACTAATTGATGTTTAAGACAATTGGACCACAAATAGATTCAACCAATGCAAATATCCAAACTAGTCACATGCACAATGTTGTTTTCACCAACAAACACTAAGCTATAGTGGTAGTAGATAACAGGCTGTCGATGATGGAACAACAGAAAAAAAAAAGAATGAATTATCCATGGCTAGTAATTGCTAATAAATTAATAAGGTCACACATTCTCAAAATGTCTATGATAAGGAGTATGAAAAAGAAAGAAAATAAGAATCAAGTTATGTCAAAGGACCAAATAGATTATTTTAGATAAAACAAAACTTGCCACATGTATGGTATACCCAGGATCACATCATCTCTCTCTAAAGCAGTTTCAAATACTAAGGTTGGACAGTGAGATGAAACCAAAGGCAGAAGGGTCTGGTGGAGAAAGAGTGAGTTTAAGCAATGTGGCATTATTAGAGGAATGAAAAACAATCCAACAAGCTCTGAGCTGGCGTTAATGTGATCCACACTCCAGCCGGGGCCCAGCATTGGGAACATCCAATCCAACAAGCTCTGAGCTGGCGTTAATGCGATCCACACTCCAGCCGGGGCCCAGCATTGGGAACATCCAAAAGGACTTCCATCAGGAGTCTGTGATGCAGAGGCAGGAAATCCTATCCACAGGGCGGAACTCCCCACTGTTTTTGCTGGGACTTTATCAGCTCTCCATAGACTCACAACCTGGCCCCTAGAAGCTGCTTCTCATCCACTGGCATGCTGGATAATTATGTCCTCCAAATCCACGGTGACTCTCAAAGGTCCAGCTAGAAGGCTGGGGTCCCTAGGCCCTTTACAAGTCCTTGCCTTCCCCCAAATCACCGCTATTATTTGGCCCCTGAAAACCTACTCCCTGAGCGTTGGAGTTTTCTCCACCTAAGCAAAGAGGGCCTTTCCAACTGGGACTTCCTCCCTGCTGGCAGTGAGCAGTGTGGCCCCTGAGCTTTCTCAGAGTTGATGACTCTGCAAACTCCCAGTGGTAGTCCTGATCTTTCTGATGTCCAGTCCCCTTTGTCACTGACTTAGACGAAGTTCCCATGAGGAAGGAAGGAAGCTGCTTGGGGAAATTCTGCTCTGTGTGGCACCAATGATCTTCTTCCCCTGAGTCACCTCCCACAATGAGGATGTAGGTCCCCCCTCTTTTAAAGCAAGTTCCCTTTACCTTCCTGTCAAGAGACTTGGGGCCTACATTTTTCTCCTTTCCTTTGTGCAGGAATCTTAATACTATGCCTGAACATGACTCTGATCTCTAAGTTTCTGTCCAGGGACAGTTATGAGGAGGGACAGCCAGAGTTCTGAAGTGGGGATGAAGGTTAACATTAACTCACGTTGCCAGCCTGGACCTATTTTAGGCAAAAGAGTCTTTTATTTTTTTTCTTCCTCAGGCTCATTTCCAAAGCATTGTTTGTAGCTTATGTCTGAAAATAAAAAAAGAAAAGAAAATACTAATTTTAAGTCTGACCCTTGCAAAGGTCTAAATTTGTCCTGGGAACTAAGGTTATAAGATAGAACAAGCCTATTTGTGGTCGCATATGGCCAAAAGATAAGTAAGCATTCAGTCCTAACACAGATCTGAACAAGGCATTTCTTTCCTAAGAATAAAGTTCAAGGTCCCATCACAGTATACAGGGCTCTTCAAGACCTGACTCTACCCAGCTTTTCAAACTATCTTCTTTAAATATGTTTTTTAAAATTGATTTTTAGATAGAGAGGAAGGGAGAGGGAGAGATAGAAACACTGATGAGAGAGACACATCGATGAGAGAGACTCATCGGTTGCTCCTCCTGCGCACCCCTTACTGGAATCGGTCCTGCAACCTGGGCATGTGTCCTGACCAGGAATCGAACCTGGGACCGCTTGATCCATGGGATGACGTTCAATTCACTGAGCCACACCAGCCAGGCTCAAACTATCTTCTTTACCCACAAGCAAGATGTCTCCAGGCCTGTAATGCCTCTGATTGTGTCACTCCCTCAGTCTTGTGTGGTGGTTAACTTTATGTGTCAATGTGACTGGACTGTGGGATGTCCAGATAGCTGGTAATATATTATTTTCTGGTCTAGACTGTGAGGGTGTGAGGGTTTTCCCAGAGAGATTAGTATTTGAATTAGTGAGCTGAGTAAAATTGATCGCCCTCCCTAATGTGGGTAGGCATCAGCCAATTCTTTGAGGGTCTGAATAGAACAAAGTCATAAGAAAGAGTGAATTTGCTCTCTTGAGATGGGGCCTCCAACTTCTCCTGTCCTGGTTGATTTCAGAGAGGAAGAGAGAGGGAGAGAGAGATAGAAACATCAATGATGAGAAAAAATTATTGATTGGCTACCTCCTGCACACTGCCCCCTGGGGATCGAGCCGGAAACCCAGGCATGTGCCCTGACCCAGAATTGAACCTGGACCTCCTGGACCACAGGTTGATGCTCAACCACTGAGCCACACTGGCCAAGCCCTCAAATTATTTTCTAAATATTAATAGACATGAACAGCCCCAAGGATTTGATGTTATTGCACACATTTCTTCACTGGGTAAGGGTATGATGGAGAGTTAGCTAACTTGCCAAGAGGATATATAGACTATTAGTTTTTAAAACCACTTTTCATTATGGAATATATTAAACATGTACAAAAGTGGGGAGAACAGTATAATGAACATCAATGTAGCTACTATCCAACTATGAACTCATGGCCAATCTTGTTTTACCTTCTTTACCCTCCCATGTTATTTTAATGCAAATCTCAGGTATCATACATTTTCATTCATAAATATTTCAATAGCTTGAAATGATAAGTATAGTTTGGGTTGGAAAGAGAAATGTTTGATTCTCTTCTTTTATTTGCTTCATTTTAAAATAATGAGTTGGTTTTTAGCATCATTCAATAGTAACCAATTAGATTAATATAGCTTTATTGAGGAATAAGTGACATAAATTGCATGTATTTAGAGTGTGCAATTTAATGAGTTTTGACAAATGTATACATGCGTGAAACCTCATGATAGTTATAAAAATGAATTCGTTGTTCATGAATTAGATTTTAAAAATATTTTATAAGCTGATAAATTTAAGCATGTTGATATTTTCAATCCTTGTTCTTTTTAATCTTCAATGGTCCCATTTTGGGTTATCCTGTGGTCCTTTTGAAATGACTCTCACAGTCTTTGTTAACTTTCCTGCCACCTTGTTGTGACAGGATGTTCCAGATCTGCCATCAGCCCCTTCTCCAAGGAGCCCTAGGTCCTTTCAGTGGGAAACAGGAAGTGTCATATATTATATGGTGGTTAAACAGAGCAGCAAAATCTAATAAAATATCTTGTCTGGGTTCACTGTGGTCAGAATGAAGTAACTGTTTTACCAGCAGCTCTATAATTAAGTCTTTTGTTTGTGTAGCTCCTTTCACTGAAGTGTTCAAAGTGATTTCATAGGATTAAATTCATCTTTGGGGCAATTTAGGATGGAAGAAAGTGCTGGAGAGACTATCCCAGTTTATAGTTGAGGAAACAGACAAAATTGTTGTGACTTGTCCATTCATTTGTAGAAAACCAGGGGCACGTTTGAGTAGCTTCTTAACCATGAAAACAGGGGTGCTCATCTTGTTGCTCAGCCACCCTGGCTTTAACAACGTCAGAAACTTTACCTTTTAAAAATACAGAGGGGATAGGAAGCATTAAGCTATGGGAGGGAAGAGAAGTGGAGTTGTTTTCTTTCCCCTCCTCCCCCTCCCTCCCTACCCCTCCCCTCTTCTTCTTTCAAAGTCTAGGATTCCTCGATTCCCTAATTTTCTCATTAGATTTTGTGATTCCCTAATTTTTCATCAGTGAATCATGGACTCTAGGCTTTGAAGAACCTGCATAAACCTTCCAGTCCAGCTCCCACCATCCAGAAAGCACTATACTTGGGCCAAATCCAGATAAATGGGCAGCTCTCCTTTTAGAAAGATGCAGCAGAGTGTAGTCCACTGTGAGCTAAATCAATTTAGAGTAACAAAAGCAAATCCCAAAATAGCAGCTTCAAGTTTATGGAAATGAATCCAAGTCTAAGTGCTTGGGGAGAAATCACTGGGCAGAATAAACAGTGCCGGGAACCCCTGGGGCCTGTGGGAAGGGAAAGGGCTCTTGCAGACAGAGCTTTGCAGCTGTGGCTCCCCTTTCGCTCTGGCCCTCACTGAGGACATGGAATAGTTTACATTTGTACTAACTAAGGAATTCATGAGTCCATTCATTAGCTTAACAGATCCTCTCGCACCTCAATGTAGGCCATGAAGAAGCATTATGGAGCCATCTTCCCGAGAGTTCTTTACAACTGTGCCGTATTAGAGCGAGAATCAGAGGCTCTGGGGTCCAGGCACCGGATGTAGGAACTGGGCGCCTCTTGTGTAGCATCCAGGACAGTGTTTCCCAATGTGGTTCCAAGGAGCACTGGGGTTCCGAGGAAAGCGGTGCTCCCTAGTCAAGAAAGGGAAATAAGACGATGGTTCCTAGAACGTGTCGTTATGTTAAAGGCTCTCAGAAGTCCTGAAAGAGATAAATAAGCTGGTCTTTGTTTAAATCTATTTTCTCAAATGTCCTTGGCTGTGGACTCCCCCACCTTTGCCCACACTATTTACTGTGAACATGAGCATACCATGAAACAATCACTCTAGAAATGTTGATAGGGTCTCTTCCTTTTACAGAGGAGGCACATAGGGACCAGGCAGGTGAGACAATGCAGTCAGGAGTCACGGGATGAGTTACTGGCCGGGTGGAAGAGAGGAGAAAGCAGGGTATTTGGAGTGACATACGTCTGTGTTCCAACCCGTTTCATAGCTTTCTAACTGTGGGATCTTGGATGATATTTTTACTTCTTATGAACCTGGAATTTTTTAAAAAATATATATTTTATTGATTTTTTTACAGAGAGGAAGGGAGAGGGACAGAGAGCCAGAAACATCGATGAGAGAGAAACATCGATCAGCTGCCTCCTGCACACCCCGCAGTGGGGATGTGCCCGCAACAAAGGTACATGCCCCTAGCCGGAATCGAACCCGGGACCCTTGAGTCCGCAGGCCGACGCTCTATCCACTGAGCCAAAGCGGTCAGGGCGAACCTGGAATTTTTTATCTGTAAGATTGTAAGGCAATACAATACTGGTCTCACTGAATGTTACCTGCTAAATGTGTTATGAGTTGGTGGTTAGAGAGAGAGAAAGTCCGGAGTCCAGGCATGAGAACAAGGACCAGATGGGTGCCAGACTAACGGTGAAATGACTGAAGGCTCCTAGTTTGGGCTGAGGGGAGTTGCGGGATTGATTCTGGACTAGAGTCCAGGACAGCGAGCACTGCTGTAGAAGGAGGAGGCACCATGGCAGGGCAGGGAGGGCTGCTGGCAGTTCCCCGTTAGGAAGCACAACTAGAGGGTGGAGACAGGCCTCACTTTCAGACAGCACAGCCCCTTGTCTCCTGCCCCAGGTTACAAATCAAAACAGCTGGACTGGGGAGGGGGAAGGAGTCTAACCCAGCAGTGGCAGATCCTGGTGGGAGGCAGTCATTCTTTTTTTTTTCTTTTCTTTAGTTCTCCAGCTTTTATACTGTTTTTTTTCTCTTTTATTTTTTTTAAATTAAATCTTTATTGTTCAGATGATTACATTGGTTCCTCTTTTTCCCACCATAACTCCCCTCCACCCAGTTTCCACCCCACCCTCCGCCCTCACTCCCCACCCACTGTCCTCATCCATAGGTGCACGATTATTGTCCGATCTCTTCCCGCACCCCCCACACCCCTTTCCCCCCCAGGAATAGTCAGTCCATTCCCTTTCTATGTCCCTGATTCTATTATAATCACCAGTTCATACTGTTCATCAGATTATTTATTCACTTGATTTTTAGATTCACTTGTTGATAGATGTGTATTTGTTGTTCATAATTTGTATCTTTACCTTTTTCTTCTTCTTCCTCTTCTTAAAGGATACCTTTCAGCATTTCATATAATACTGGTTTGGTGGTGATGAACTCCTTTAGCTTTTCCTTATCTGTGAAGCTCTTTATCTGACCTTCAATTCTGAATGATAGCTTTGCTGGATAAAGTAATCTTGGTTGTAGGTTCTTGCTATTCATCACTTTGAATATTTCTTGCCACTCCCTTCTGGCCTGCAAAGTTTCTGTTGAGAAATCAGCTGACAGTCGTATGGGTACTCCCTTATAGGTAACTGACTTTTTTTCTCTTGCTGCTTTTAAGATTCTCTCTTTGTCTTTTGCTCTTGGCATTTTAATGTATCTATTTTTGCTCATCAGTTTATAATGGTCTTTATTATCCATAAATGAGTGAGATCATGTGGTATTTTTCCTTCATTGACTGGCTTATTTCACTTAGCGAGGCAGTCATTCTTTACTTTTGTTCTTTGTTTCTATGATGGTGAAAACTTGAGATGTTTTACAGTGTCCAAGATTAAATAGAATGGTGATTTACGTTTTATTAGTTACGTCACACTTAGAATGGACTCTCATGTTGTCCTCTGCTACGCTCTAGATAAATTACATATAGCCTTGCTGGGATGTTTTAACCTGGGATGAGGATGTTGCAGAGTGATTTGCCTTAAAGCAAACCAGTATGCATAGTTACATAGTGGGTTTTTCCTATTCCAAAAGTCCACCTGCTTATCCTGTGCTTGTCCACACACACAACAGCTACATCCTGGGTCAGTTCCCTTCCCATTTGCTCCCCTGGCTCCTCTGTGCATGTTTCTTTGAAAGCACTAAAAAAATATGGAAATGATCTGTGTCTCTCACCCCAACCAGGATGCACTCGCTGAGAGACAAGAACTGAATCCACACAACTGTATCCTCCACCCCCTGCCCACTCCTTAGAGCCAGTGCTTAATAAAAGCAAGTTGAGCGAGTAAATGAATGAATATGATGCTCTGCTCTTTTCCATATTCTCCTTATTTAATCCTGTAGATCATTTTTTTCTATAATCTCACTTTATTTTTTTCCAGCTTCGTGAAGATATAATTAACACTTAACAGAGTATACCTTTAAGGTGTATAATGTGATGATTTGATACATGTATATATTGCAAAACGATTACCACATAAGACAGTTAACACATAGATCATTGTTGTTTTACAGATGGACTACCATTTCCATTCCACAGATGAAGGGCAGGAGCCAGAATTTGGCATATCAGAATGACGTCTTCTCTTACAGCACCAGCTTGGCGCCCGTGATGCTCGTTCCAGAGGTGACTGTTGCTGCAAACGTCAGTTTCAGAGGCACATTCTCTTACATAACCTCAGTGATTATAACTCTGTGTCGTTTTAGAGCAGATTTCATTTCTAAAATCAGCTCCAAGTCATTTGAAGAAAAGTTTGGTAAAAGGAGGTGAGTGACTCAACTTGAAGATGCCATTTCAGGTTCAAAAGAAAGTCTTGGATGACTCAGATCAGAGGTAATCCCAAGGAGAAATTCCAAACATATGGTGAGAAATGGCAATGGCAATGGACTGGGCGTAAGGACGTGTGGACGAAAGGGGCCACACGCTGACCTGACAAGCTCAGGGGAGGCCTGCGTGGCAGTCTTGCAGACTCAGAGACCTAAAGTAACCACAAAGGATGGTCTGAAATTAAACTTTAACTAAAAGCAGTTATGGTGGGCAGTTATGTCCTAGGCCAGTATCTTCACTGACAAGATCAACCTTTACCTTAACTGAGCCTATCTGTCTTTTTGCATCTATGATAACATACCCTTGAAATGTCTGGGTAACTTGTGACTTCCCTGTATCTGGAGCCCCTGGGGCACAACCAAATGTGCTGGGCGCCAGGGCAGATACCACAAATTCCTTCATTATCATGTTAATTGTTCCTGCACCCACCTAAGTATGTGTCCATCATTTTACTTTTTATCCTATCCCAGAGGTCCCCCCCCACCCCCCGCTTTGCTTTATCCCTCCTCCTTAATCTATCACCAATGAATTTCATGTAACCCTCCTATGTTCCTCCTTTGATTGCAATGTATAAATACAATGGTAACCCCGCCATTCTTCAGAGCACTATCTCAATTCGTTGAGGTTCTGCTTCCCGGCATATGTTGACAGTTTGGCTCAAATAAACTCACAAAAATTCTTTACAGGTTTCAATGGTTTTTTTTACATTAACGGACGTCAGAGGAGAGGACTTGTTGAGATTTGTAAATTCTAGTGCACTTGTTTAAGAAGTCTCTTCAATACAGAATCAAACTTTTTAGAGCCAGGTTCAAATAACAAATAAGAGTGATAAATTCAGTCCTTTAAAATGTACTTTCTTCTCGGGCCCAGGCCCCAGTTCAGGCTCCCACGTTGGTTCCCTTGCAGCCACTGATAACATCATGGGACCCCCCACAGAGCCCTTCCTGGCTTTGTTCTGGGTGTCATTGATGTTAAGCAAATGGGGAAGGAAACACAATTCAGAGCTCACAAAGCTAAGGGGAACTGATTTTCAAGTTCATGACTTTCAAATCCATGGCACAAAATTGTATGCATTTTAACTAACGAGGTATGTGAGGATGGAGTTACTGCCCTGGACTCTCTTCTTTCCTTTTAATGGGAAATGCCTTTTAATGAATGTTTTTGGAACGTATTTTACTGCACGAAGGGACTTGTTCCCATGCATTTTTTATTTAATGCCTTCCTACTTGGTGGTGTAAAAAGAATGTGTAAATAAGACCCTGGGAAATCAAAGGTCTCATTAACTGAGTCTATTCAATTCAGCAAACATTTATGAAACACTGTATGTTCCAGGCAGTGTAGCAGGAGGTGGACTGGCTGAGGAGCAAGACATGAGGCACACACTAAAGTAGTTTACAAGATAGAAATAGCATTGGCAAATATTCAAATAAATGCCAGAACAAAGTGTTAAAAGACAGGTGCAAAAAAGAGATAGGGAAGTAGGTGGGAGGATGACAGAAGACTTCATTGCATAAGTGACATTTTAGTTGAATCTTTCTTCTATGTATGTATGTATTTATTTATTTTTAATCCTCACCTGAGGACATGTTATTTTAAATATATATTTTTATTGATTTTTAGAGAGAGGAAGGGAGAGGGAGAGAGAAATAGAAGCATCAATGAGAAACCTCAATTGGCTGCCTCTTTCACACCCCCTACTGGGAACTGAACCTGCAACCCAGGCATGTGTCCTGCCTGGGAATCAAACCAGTGACTTCTTGGTGCATGGGTAAACGCTCAACCACTGAGCCACACTGGCAGGGCCCAAGGACATGTTTTTATTGATTTTTAGAGAGAGAGGAAGGGAAAGAGAGAGATAAACATGGACCGATTGCATCCCATTCTGGGCATCGAACCTGCAACCTAGGCATGTGCCCTGACCAGATATAGAACCTGCAACCTTTTGGTGTAAGGGATCACACTCCAAACAATTGAGCCACCCTGCCAGGGTCATTTTAGTTGAATCTTAAAGGACAAATACAATCTTGGCTGAATTGAGGATTGTGGGCAGGATGGGAAATCCAGATGGAAGAAAGAGAATAAGGTAAGATTTGGAAAACGCAGAGGATCCTGGTGAAATGGTGCTTTTCCCTGACCCTTGGTGTATGGAGGGGGCGGAGCAGAGTGTAGTTGCTGAAAAAGAGAGAATGAGAAAAAATGGATGCCTGAACTAGTCTCTGCTCTCAGGAGATGGGATTCACCTTTCCTTTTTCTCTCAGACCTGATTGATTGCAGGCAGCTGTCCTGCAGAAGTTATATCATAAACTGATTCATAGTAAGGCGACTTGACAAATAGTCTTACCTCAGTACTCTTCCTATATGTGTATATCTATACGTTAAAAGAAAAAAAACACGTTTAGAAACACAGTGATCTAGTGGATGGAATTGCTCTTTTAGTGGACTTTTATACCTTGAGCAAGGGGTCTATAAGGAACGTGTTTTGGACCAAGGAACATTGTTGGATATAACACATAATCACAGTGGGTAGGTGAGCACTGGAGAGGGCCTCTGTCTAGGGCTGTGGCATGCGGGGGATCAGGGACAGGAGGCTGTGGACTAAGGCCTGATGAGGGATTGGTGGTTCTACATCTTATCTCAGTATTATCCCCCAGTGAGCATTCATTTCTCCCTGATTCCTTTATTTAGGTGCCAATCTCCCATTTTTATCCTCTCCCATCTGTTTTCCTTTAGCTCCACTTGCTTTTTCCAGATCCAACACCATCACATATACACCATATGGCATGATGTTATAATTTGGCCAAAATCAGTAAAATGAAATTAAACTCTTCTTTACATTTTCCTTTCTCTTCCCTTTCCTTCTGTTGCTAGTTAATACACTTTGTGGTTCTGTGGGAGGCTCACACAGCTGGTAGCCTGTCGAAGGAGCCATCAGATGATGTAAGATGCTACTTCAGAAACAAACAGATTGATCCTGCAAAATGCCTGAGCTTGACTATGTGAGGAAATCCAGCAGAGACCTGAAC
This sequence comes from Myotis brandtii, assembly GCF_000412655.1. Lineage (NCBI taxonomy): Eukaryota > Metazoa > Chordata > Mammalia > Chiroptera > Vespertilionidae > Myotis > Myotis brandtii. The sequence continues at coordinate 447,225 of NW_005372122.1, forward strand.
AGAGGAGTCCATGTGATCGTGTCACTAGGCATCAAAGCATATCTGTTATACCATGTATCACATGTCCAGTGTCTATCTGCAAGGCATGAAGTATTCCACTGAAGTGCATTTTCAAAATAATGGCAGTGTATCATGTCAGGGATAAAATGAACACTTTTCTATTTGAATCTTTATAAAACACAATCACTCTCTTGCCTTCACTTGTTTTTAGAGTAGTATAGAAAGAATATAAGACCAACCTTCAAGTACATGTTTTCTTTGTTTTAAACAAAAGCAAGTTTACAGAAAAGTTGGAAACATTGTACAAAGAACTTGTTTTTCCTGAACCATTTGAGAGTTAATTGCTGATGTAATGCCTCCTTATTCCTCTTGATATTTGTTATATGGTGAATTGTGTTCCCCTGAAATTCGTATGTTGAAATCCTCACTCCTGGGACTTCAGAATGTGACTGAATTTGGAGATAGGGTCTTCAAGGAGGCAATTACGTTAAAATTATGCCAATAGGATGCATCCTAATTCAATATGTCTGGTGTCCTCTGAGGAATCTGTGAAGACACAGGGAGAAGACGGCCATGTGTTAGCCAGGAGAGAGGCCTGGACCATCCTTCCAGCATCCCTGCCATATCTAGGTCTGGTTCTGATGCTTGCTCTGTCCCTCAGAATTGTGTTGTTTGCCCTTTAGCACGTTTCTAATTTGGGGTTGAAAGCTGGACATGATGTACTGCAGGAAGCAGGCTTTAGCAGTGTGGTGGTGGGTGTGCACGGGGCCGTGTTTCACAGTCCTACGGTTAGGTCTCAGTCTTCAGTGGGCCTCTCCCCTTAGGTGGGGCAGGATGGCTAGAGGGGGCTGCGGTTGGGGATTTCCCTGCCCCCAGGTCTGTTAGGCTCTGATAAAAACCCAGCAGGTTAGGGTCTGATGAGATAGTTTCTTCTGAACGCAGACCTTGTTAAACAGAATGGAACACTCCTTTCCCTGCTAAAGCAGGAGCGGATTTTCCTCTGATCTTCACAGTGAGAACCTGGTAGAGCTCCAGGAGGTAGAACTCACTAGCATGGGTGCCCCCTGGCCCCCATGATTCAGCCCCCCTTGAGTTTTTAACTCTCAGACTTGTCCACTCTGAGCCTCCAGCAATTTGTCAATTACAGTTCAGTTTTCCTTCCCCCACCGCTGGTGCCTGCAGAGGTTTCTGCCCTGAAAAGTTGTGATTCGCTGGATCTGTCTGTCAGACTCGTCAATTTGAGGGAAAGAGATTTGCCCTGGGACCTCAGTTCTCTGACGGATCTAAGAAGACTTGCTGATTTTCAACTCATCCAGTTTTTCATTTGTTAGACAGAATGATGGCTTAAACAACTTACATCTGGACCAGAAATTGGAAGTCTCTGCCTAATGGTGTTGGATGTTCTAAAATATTTCTCTGCCAGGTGATGACCTGTAAGTTAGGTAAACCCCATTCAACCTGGTGGATTAATTTCATGTATGCTTAGTATGCTTTATGTGAGACAGCCTAGATGACATGGGCTTTGAAGTTGGACAGACCTGTTTGGAAATTTGATGCGACTGATGTCTGCCTTTGACATTAAACTTGACTGTGACCAATGTGTGATTTTTTTGATATGTTGCTTAATCTCTCTGAGCCTCAGTTTTCTAATATGTAAAGTGGGAATTGGAGTTTACTCCTTAGAGAATTGCTTAACTGTTACTATTTTTATTCCTAATTTAGAAAATAGCAGGTAGGATAGTGAGAAGGTTTCTTCCTTCCCCTCCTGTTTCCTTAATTTCTTCTGTGCCCTGCTATCCTAGTTCAATGCTAAGAGCAACCATCTTTACTACCTCATTGATCTTACTGTGAAACCTTCAGTGTCATCCTTGTCTCTATATAAGGATAGAATCTATGGGGCTATGTTGTTCCTTCGTGAGTATCAAGGACATCCTGGCATGGGTTTAGATCTGGCTGAAATTTGTAAATTGTTGATGTCTCTGTTTCTGGCCCATTTTCTTTTCTGAATCACTAGAATAATTTGAAACTCCCTATATGTTCCATTTGTACAATATTAAGTAGCATCTGGATTTTAATGACCATGTTAGTCAGAGAGCAGAACCTTATTGAGGATGGAATTAGGTTTGGCTGTAGGAATTCCACACATGCTTTCCCCCAAGGCTTGTTAAGTAAAATGCTTAGCTCTCAGAGGTTCTCATTAGAAACATTCTAGGGACAGCCTGATGAGTACATTCAGTTTGTTTCTAGCAACCTTTACTTATGAGATGAGCTAAAAGAGCAACTATTTACTTTTTAAATTTATTTTTATCGTTGAGAGTATTACAGATGCCCCCTATTTCTCCCTTTTTGTCCACTTCCACCTGGCTCCCGCCCCACTCCAGGCCTTCACCGCACTACTGTCTGTGTCCATGGGCTATGCATTATGCATATAAGTCCTTTGGTTAATCTCTTCCCCTCCCCCTTCCCTCTGAGATTCTTTAGTCTGTTCCATGTTTCCATGGCTCTGGTTCTATTTTATTCATCAGTTTATTGTGATCATTAGATTTCACATATAACTGAGATCATGTGATATTTGTCTTTCTCTGACTGGCTTATTTCACTTTGCATAATACTCTCCAGGCTCATCCATGCTGTTGCAGATGATGATAAGAGTTCTCTCTGTTTTATAGCTGCATAGTATTCCATGGTATAAATGTACCACAGCTTTTTTATCCACTCATCTGCTGATGGGCACTTGGACTGTTTCCAGACCTTACCTATCCTATATAATAAAAGGCTAATATGCAAATTGTCCCTTCCACCAGGAGTTTGACCAGGGGGCGGGGCCGGCTGGCCAACCACTTATGGCGCCTCCCCCCGGCCAGCCCGACCCTAATCAGCTCCCCCACCCCAATCAGGGGCGAGGTTGGCTGGCCAACTGCCCGTGGTCCCTCCCCCTAGCTGGCCCTACCCTATTTGCCCCGATTGGGGTGGGCCGGCCGGACCCTGCCCGTGCACAAATTCATTCACCAGGCCTCTAGTTGTAAATAATGCTGCTATGAACAGAGGGGTGCATATGTTCTTTCTGATTGGTCTTTTGAGGTTCTTGGGATATATTCCTAGAAGTGGGATCACTGAGTTAAATGGCAGTTTCATTTTTAATTTTTTTGAGGAAACTCCATACTGTTTTTCATAGTGGCTGCACCAGTCTGCATTCCCACTTATCATTGTACTTGGGTTCCTTTTTTTCCACATCCTGGCCAGCACTTGCTGTTTGTTGATTTATTGTGGCCATTCTGGCAGGTGTGTTGTGATACCTCATTGTCATTTTAATTTGCATCTCTCAGATGATTAGTGATAGTGAGCATTTCTTCATGTCTCTTTGCCATCTGTAGGTCCTCTTTGTAGTAGTGTGTATTTGTGGGGTTTTTTTTTTTGCCAATTTTTAATAGGATTACTTGTCTTCCTTTTGTTGACTTGTATGTATTCATATGTGTTTTGGAAGTTAACCCCTTACCAGATGTATCATTAGGGAATATTCTCCCATACAGTCAGTTCCCTTTTCATTTTGAGGATGGTTTCTTTTGCTGTGCAGAAGCTTTTTAATTTGATGTAGTACCATTTGTTTGTTTTTCTTCCTTTGTGTCTCTTGCTCTAGGAAATATATCTGTGAAAATTGTGCTACATGAGATGTCTGAGATTTTACTGCCTATGTTTTCTAGAATTATTATGGCTTTGTGACTTACATGTAAGTCTTATTCATTTTGAGTTTATTCTTCTCTATGGTATAAGCTGGTGGACTTGTTTAATATTTTTGCATGTACCTGTCCAATTTCCCTAACACTATTTATTGAAGAGACTGTCTTTACTCCATTGTATGTTCTTGCCTCTTTTGTTAAATATTAACTGACCATAATGGTGGGGGTCGATTTCTGGGTTCTCTCTTCTGTTCTATTGATCTATATGCCTGTTCTTGTGCCCGTATGAGGTTGTTTTCATTATAATGGCTTTGTAGTATAGTTTGATACCCAGTATTGTGATCCCCCCAACTTTGTTCTTCTTTCTCAAGGTTGCTGTGACTATTTGGGTTCTTCTTTGGTTCCATATAAATTTTTGGCATATTTATTCTAGATCTATTAAATATGCCATTGGTATTTCAATAGGGATTGTGTTGAATCTATAGCTTACTTTGGGTAGTATGGACATTTTAATGATGCTAATTCTTCCAATCTATGAATACGGTATATACCTCCACTTTTTATGTCTTCTATCTCTTTTTCTTAACATTCTATAGTTTCTGAGTACTGATCTTTTAACTCCTTGGTTAACTTTATTCGTAGGTATTTTATCGGTTTTTTTGTTGCAATGTTAAATGTGATTTTTCCCCCAGTTTCTCTTTCTTAGAGTTCATTATTGGTGTATAAAAATGCCATTGATTTCTGTATATTAATTTTGTATCCTGCTACTTTTCTGAATTCACTTATTAAACGTAGTAGTTTTTGGGTGGAGTCTTTAGGGTTTACTATGTACAATATCATGTCAAATGTGAACAGTGACAGTTTTACTTCCTGCTTTCTGATTTGGATGCCTTTTATTTTTTTCCCTTGTCTGATCACTATGGCTAGCACTTCCAGTACTATGTTGAATAAGAGTGGTGAGAGTGGACAACCCTGACGTGTTGCTGTTTTTAAGGAAAACACTTTTAGTTTTTGCACATTGAGTATGATGTTGGCTGTAGATTTGTCACATATAGCCTTTATTATGTTGAGATATGTTCACTCTACTCCCACTTTGTTGAGAGTTTTTATCAAAAATAGGTGCTGGATTTTGTCAAATGCCTTTTCTGCATTTATTGATATGATCATGTGACTTTTTTTTACCCTTCATTTTGTTTATGTGATGTATCACATTTATTGATTTGTGAATATTGCACCAGCCCTGCATCCCCAGAATAAATCCCCCTTGGTTATGGTGTATGATTTTTAAAATGTATTGCTGGATCTGATTTGCTGATATTTTGTTGAGGGTTTTAGCAACTATGCTCATCAGGGATATTGGCTTATAATTTTCTTTCTTTGTTGTGTCTTTATCTGACCTTAGAATTAGGATAATGCTGGCCTCATAAAAAGAGCTTGGAAGTCTTCTCTCCTCTTGAATTTTTTTGGAATATTTTGAGGAGGATAGGTGTTAGTTTTTCTTTATATGTTTGGTAAAACTTGCCTGTAAATCCATCTGGTATAGGACTTTTGTTTGCTGGGAGTTTTTATTTTTTTTTAATTTTTATTACTGCTTCAATTTCATTAGTTGTTATTAGCCTATTCAGGTTTTATGTCTTCTTCTATCTCTTTTTCTTAACATTCTATAGTTTCTGAGTACTGGTCTTTTACCTCCTTGGTTAACTTTATTCGTAGGTATTTTATCTTTTTTTTTGTTGCAATGTTAAATGTGATTCTTTCTGATTGCGTTTTAGAAGACTATGTTTCTAGGAATTTGTCCATTTCATCCAAATTGTCCAGTTTCTTGGCATATAGATGTTCATAGTGTTTTCTAAAATTAATTCTTTGTATTTCTGTGGTGTCAGTTATTTCCCTCATTAATTTCTGATTTTATTTATTTGGGTACTCTCTCTTTGTTTCTTCATGAGTCTGGCTAAAGGTTGATCAATCTTGTTTATTTTTTCAAAGTACCAGCTCTTGGTTTCATTGATCTTTTGTATTTCTTTTTATTCTCTATATCATTTATTTCCACTCTGATCTTTATTTCCTTCCTTCTACTTACTCTGACCTTTTCTTGTTGTTCTCTTTCTAGTTTTTAGTTGTACTGTTAGATCGTTTACTTGAGCTTTTTCTTGTTTCTTGAGGTAGCCCTGAAATACTCTGAACTTCCCTCTCAGGACTGCGTTTGCTGTGTCCCATTGATTTTACATTGTTGTGTTCATTTTCATTTGTTTTCAAGGAGGTGTTTTGTTTTGTTTCCTTAATTCTCACCCAAGAATATTTTTTCAATTAATTTTTAGAGAGAATGGAAGGGAGGGAGAGAGGGCACACACACACACACACACAAGGAGACATAGATGTGAGAGAGGCATATCTATTGGCTGCCTCCTGCATGCACTCCAACAGGGGCTAGGGATCAAACCTGCAACCCAGATATGTGCCCTTGATTGGGAATTGAACCTGTGACTATTTGGTGCATAGGCTGATGCTCCGACTACTGAGCAACACCTGCCAGTGCTGTTTTAAGGGAGTTTTTAAAATTTCTTCCTTGATCTCATTGGTAACCATTTCATTGATAATAACATGCTCTTTAGCCCTCATGTGTTTGAATGTTTTTGAGGTTTTTTAAGTTGTAGTTGATTTCTAGGTTCATGTCATTGTGACCTGAGCAGATGCTTGAATGATTTCAATCTTCTTCAACTTGTAGAGACATGTTTTGTGACCTAAAATATGATCTATCTTTGAGAATGTTCCACGTGCACTTGAGAAGGCTGTATATTCTGCAGCTTTGCGATGGAATATTCTGAAAATATCAATGAAATCTATCTGATCTAGTGTGTTACTTAAGGTCACTGTTTCCTTGTTGATTTTTTGTCTGGAAGGTCTATCCAGTGATGTCAGTGAAGTGTTAAAGTCCCCTACTCTGACTGTATTGCAGTCACTATCTCCCATAAAGACCTCCAGGAGTTTTAAAATATATTTAGGTGTTCCTACATTGGGTATATATATGTTTGCTAGGGTTAAATTCTCTTTTTTTTTAAATTAAAAAAAATATTTTATTGATTTTTTACAGAGAGGAAGGGAGAGGGATGAAGAGTCAGAAACATCGATGAGAGAGAAACATCGACCAGCTGCCTCCTGCACACCCCCCACTGGGGATGTGCCCGCAACCAAGGTACATGCCCTTGACCGGAATTGAACCTGGGACCGTTCAGTCCACAGGCCGACGCTCTATCCACTGAGCCAAACCGGTTATGGCGGGTTAAATTCTCTTGATGGAAGGATCCTTTTGGTATTATGTAGTGAACTTCTTTGTTTTAAAATTTATTTTGTCAGATATAAGTATTGCTACTCCTGCTTTTTTGTTGTTTTTTGTTTATATTTGCTTGGAATTTTTTTCCATCCCTTCACTTTCAGCCTATGTGAGTCTTTTGTTCTGAGGTGAGTCTCTTGTACACAGCATATATATGGGTCATGTTTTCTTATCCATTAAGCTACCTTATGTCCTTTGTTTGGGGCATTTAATCCATTTATATTTAAGGTTATTGCTGACAGGTACTTATGCAATTAAAAATACATGTTTTTATTGATTTCAGAGAGGAAGGGAGAGAGAGATAGAAACATCAATGATAAGAGAGAATCATTGATCAGCTACCTCCTGCTTGCCCCTTACTGGGAGTTGAACCTGCAACCCTGGCATGTGCCCTGACTAGGAATTGAACCATGACCTGGTTTATAGGTGGATGCTCAACCACTGAGCCACATCATCTGGGCTTTATTGACATTTTTATTCTTTATAATTATTTCCCCCCCCCCCCCAATTTCTTCTTCTTAAAGCACTTCCTTTACATTTCTTGCAATGCTGATTTGGTGGTAATAAATTCCTTAAGGCTTTTTTTTTTTGGTCTGGGATCTTCTTTATTTCATCTTCAATTTTGAATGATAGCCTTGTTGAATAGACTAGTTTTGTTTTCAGATCCTTGCTTTTCATTACTTTGAATAATTCATGTCATTCCCTTCTGGCCTTTAGAAATCAGCTGATAGCCTTATGGGAGCTCCTTTGTAGGTAACTGACTGTCTCTCTTTTGCTGCCCTTAAGATCCTCTCTTAGTCTTCAACCTTTGTAATTTTAATTATGATGTGCCTTGATGTGGGTCTCTTTGGGTTCATTTTGATGGGGACTCTAGTGCTTCCTGAACTTGCATGACTTTTTCTTTCACCAGGTTAGTACATTTTATGTCATTAGTTCTTCAAACAGGTTCTCTATTCCTTGCTCACTTTCTTCTTCCTCTGTACTTCTATGATGTAGATGTTGTTTTGTTTCATGTTCTCCCATAAGTTCCCTTAAACTTTCCTCATATTTTTAAGTGTTGTTTTTTTCTTTTGGCTGCTTTAATTGAATGCTTTTTTCCTACCTTGTCTTCCAAGTCGCTGATTCAATCTTCTGCTTCATCAAACCTGCTTTTAATTTCTTACAGTATATTCTTCATATCAGATATGGTAATTTTTATTTCTGATGGGTTCTTATTCATGGTTTCCATTCCTTTTTCAGGCTGATGCAGTTCCCACTAAGTTCCTGTAGTTCCCATGAAGTTACTTGTAGTTCTTACTAAGTTCCTTGAGCATCCTTATAACCATTACTCTAACTCTGTGTCTCATAAATTGCTTACCATCATCTCCTTAAGTCTTTTTCTGGACATTCCTCATTTTCTCTCATTTAGAGGTTATTTCTTTGTCTCCCCATTTTAGTTGTCTCTTTGTGTTTGTTTCTATGTATTAGATATACCTGCTATGACTCCCAGTCTTTGTGGGGCGGCCTTTCATATTAATTATCCTGTAGGACCCTGTGGTGCAATCTTCTTGAACTCCTGAGCTGGATGGTCTAGGAGTGACCCTTTTGTGGGTTATTTGGGATCTCTTTGTAATTGAGTTTTGATTGTTGTTGTCCTGCTTGTTGATGGGATCTCCTCTCAGGCTGGTTAACTGTGAGGCCCAACCGCGACCTTGTCATGCGAGCTATTGTACAGGTACAGTCTCGAGGTGGTTTCTGTCCTTCGTCATTTAAAAGCCTCTTTAGCCAGTCTTCAGCTAGTATTTCAGGGTGAATATCCCCTAATGTAGTTTAGTTTCAGTCAGTTTCTGGCAGGAGTTGGAGAAAGATCCACTTACTCTGCTGCCATCTTCCAATCCCTCCAAGTTTTGATTATTTAGAGATGGAGTAGAAGGTTCAGCAAGTTCATACCTCTGCTCCTTGTGGCAGTCCAGCAGGACAGTCAGGGCAACTATTTATTAAGGTGGAACAAGAATCAGGTGAGCATTAGCTGAGTCATGGGTTGGGAGTTAGAGCAATTAAAAACTGGTGATGTTGAGCGCAAGGAAGTTGGATTTATTTCCTCCTGTGGTTGTTTCCCAAAGGCCTCAGGGGCGGGGGCGGGGAGGTGGAATGAGAACCAAAAGGAGAAAAAGCAAGTGATAGGGAGGAGAGTAGGCAAGAGGTAAGGAGGAAAAAGTGACAAGAAGGAAACTAAACTTTGGGTACTCTTTGTATGTATGTTATACATTTCACACTGTTATCACATTTTCTTCTTAGAGATCCTGTAGAGTAGCTATCACACATGTTTGTCCAGTATCTGCTTTGTGCCATGTACTATGTGACGGGTGTGGTGATGTAATGATTAATATGTCATTCACATCTTCCTGAACATGAAGTGTTGACAGTCTAGAACAAGCATGTCAAACTCAAAGGCTAACACAGGCCAAATAAACAAGGTTTAAGTTTATGTGGGCCGTAAAAAAACAAAAGCTTCAATTTTCGTAGAAACATAGGTTTATTTCTATAGAGACATGCTGAATACAAAGGCCTGAAATAAATGAGTAATCGTTAACATAAAATAATAGAACGTTTTAATAAAAATTAATATTTTTTCTTGAACATTAACTTACCAGACAGTGATTAACTGTACAAATTAGTAAGCATAACACAAATAAACCTATTTTCCTTGTTCTCTGAAAGCAAAATATTTCTTGTGCATACAAAACAAGTCAGTCCAAGACTTATGATTTGGCAATTGGCTGCTAAAATATTCGCAGCTAGTATTAGTGGAGAAAAATGGTTCACCTGAACGTAAGGCATGTAAGGAAAATAAATGCAACACAATTATAGTAATCAGTTATTAGCTAATGTTGTAATTCGTTAATAATTATGTATAACAGGATACTGTAAAAATTAAGTTATGAAATTTTTATTAAAACATTTCTTACATACTGTTATATTGGCTGGGCTGCAAAAATATTTGTTGTGGGCCACATGCGACCCACAGGCCACAAATTTGACATGCTTGGTCTAGAAGGTGACTCTGGCATTGATTTAGTTTCCATATAGTGTTCACTGTGTCTTAGATATGTATAAAGGACAATGAAGATTTTTAGGGCAGGAATAACCAGTGCTGGGGAAATAGGACTGAGAAGAATGAGGTGAATGTGGGGAGCTTTCTAGGTGGAGGAAGCAGTATATGCAAACTCATGAGGGCATAGAATATCATTATGCAAGTGTGACTGGAACCCGGGGAATGAGAAGGGGAGTAGCCTGATCATAGTGGGCCTTCTGGGCAAGCCCAATGAGTTTGGGCTTCATGATGAGGGGATAAAGGCCTTAGCAGAGAAACAACTTGATGAAATCTGTCCTCTAGACAGGTTCCTCTGGCAGTGTTGCAGAGGATGAGTTAGAAGGAGTTGAGAGTGAAGCCTAGAAGTAGCCAAGGAGAATTCTATTAAAGTAGTTTGTTTGTTTATTTAATAAAACAGTGGGAATGTTCAACAGTCAAGGAACCCAGTAAGAGAGAGAAGAAGAATTTACATTCTTTTTTAAAAAAATATATCTTTTATTTATTTCAGAGAGGAAGGGAGAGGGAGAGAGATATAGAAACATCAGCCGAAACCGGTTTGGCTCAGTGGATAGAGCGTCGGCCTGCGGACTGAAGGGTCCCAGGTTCGATTCCGGTCAAGGGCATGTACCTGGGTTGCGGGCACTTCCCCAGTGGGAGATGTGCAGGAGGCAGCTGATCGATGTTTCTCTCTCATCGATGTTTCTAACTCTCTGTCTCTCTCCCTTCCTCTCTGTAAAAAAAATCAATAAAATATATTTAAAAAAAAACAAAAAAACAAACAAAAAGAAACATCAATGATAAAATGGAATCATTGATTGGCTGCTTCCTGCATGCCCCACACAGGGGATTGAACCCACAACCTGGGCATGTGCATTGACTGGGAATTGAACCGTGATCTCCTGGTTCATAGGTCAATGCTTAATCACTAAGCCATGCCAGCTGGGCTCTATTAAAATAGTTTATATACATTTTGATATCTAATGATAAATGCCTGAATAGGACATTAAGGGGGGGGGGGGAAGGCAAGGAGTATAATGACTATTTTATTATAAAACTAGAGGCCCGGTGCATGAAAATTCATGCACTGGAGGGGGGTCCCTCAGCCCAGCCTGCCGCTTTCACAGTTGGGAGCCCTCAGGGGTGGGAGGCGATGCCCCCATCACACCTCTGCTGCTGCCACTGCCGGCAGCGCAAGCCTTGGCCGGCCCTGGTTACCTGAGCCTTGGGCGGCCCTGGGCAGCTGGGCAGCCACCAACCAAGGCTTGCCTGGGCCTTGGGCATTGGCTAGGCAGCCACCATCTGAGGCTTGCCTGCACCTAGGGCCAGCCCTGAGCAGCTGGGCAGCCGCCATCGGAGGTTTGCCTGCGCCTAGGGCCAGCCCTGCACAGCTGGGGGGCTGAGAGGACTGGGGGCCACCATCTTTGAGGGCATGGAAGTCAATTAGCATATTCCCTCCTTATTGGCTGTGGGAGCCGCCATCTTTGTGACAGCATGAGGGTCAATTAGCATATTCTCGCTTTATTAGATAGGATAGTAGAACTTAATGACTGGTTTGATGATATGGGGGAGGTTGAGGGCAATCTAGGATAAGACTCAAGCTGCTGGTCATTGGGATTGTAAGTAATTCACTACCTGTTGTTAAAAGTTAGTGTTAGAAAGCAGTCCTGGCAGCAGCAAAGTTTTTCCTATTGGAACCAGTGTTGGGGAGGAACATGTAGCTGAGGACCTTTCTCCTCTTCCTCTGAATCCAACTATTGGACCCATCCCATACATACATGGGACAAAAGGAGAAAGCTGGCCAAGTCCAACCCACCCAGCCACATGCACAAATGAGGTGGAAAGGCAAAAGAGTGGAAGAGAACACAATTTTTAATTTACAGTAATTTCATGCCATCAGTAAATGATGCCTCCTGCATGCCCCCTACTGGGGATAGAGCTCACAACCCAGGCATGTGTCCTTGACTGGGAATGGAACCATGACCTCCTGGTTCACAGTTGATGCTCAACTACTGAGCCACACCAGCTGGGCGGAAGAGGGGACTCTTGAGCACTATTTTATGCATGAAACAGAAGAAAATGCTAGAAAACGGACTGAAAAACAAGATTTTAACAAAAATGAGGAAGGATTGAGTTGTCAGTGGATCTGGCTAAAAGGCAGAAGAATAGAAAGGAAATTGATGAGATGAAGAAAATAAGTTACAACACCTTTAATCAATTTTTTAAATTGATTTCATAGGTGAAGGGAGATAGAGGTAGAAACATCAATGATGAGAGAGAATCATTGATCAGCTGCCTCCTGCACACCCCCTACTGGGGATTGAACCCGCACCTGGGCATGTGTCCTGACCAGGAATCCAACCTTGACTTCCTGGTTCAAAGGTCCAAGGTGTTGAGCAGTTCCTTTAAAAAGTAGTAAGATTTTTGTACTCCCTCCCAAAGTATTTAAATAACTTCACACCCTTGAACAGTTTAGGCCATAGAACTTCTGTAAGCTTACCCACTGAGCTACGTCCACCTGGCATAACCATCCTTTATTAGCTTTGTAAATGGCAGTTATGTTGATGGTGAAAATATAGAAGCACTAATATCCTTGTTCCAGATGTCAGAACCCTTGACCTCATACCAACAGCTGCAGTGTAGGCAGCAACACCAGCATTGGACATCTTTTGTTTGCTCTTCCAGATCCTCTCTCTGTCCTTCCCCACCCTGCTCCGTGGCCTGGAGGCTGGCCCATAAGGTCTGGTCTCCTACACTGGTGTGCTGGACCCCACAGAGCTGATGATGTGCATCTCTTCCCGACTTCCATGTTTGGTGAACATAGTAGGAATATTTATGCTGTGGAAATTGACAAACATTACAAGTAAGCGTGCATGTGCTTGAGTGTGCAACCGTGCGCACGTGCACACACATGTCAGGCCAGCTTAGCCAAGGGTTTGGTGAGCCTGAGGGGGCGGGGCGGCAAAGGATTTAGAAAAGACAGACAAAGAGAAAAGCTGGGTCTAGGTCAGCCGTGGGCAAACTACCGCCCGCGGGCTGGATCCGGCCTGTTTTAAAAGAAAAAAACTAAAAAAAAAAAAAAAGACCATACCCTTTTATGTAATGATGTTTACTTTGAATTTATATTAGTTCACACAAACACTCCATCCATGCTTTTGTTCCGGCCCTCCGGTCCAGTTTAAGAACCCATTGTGGCCCTCGAGTCAAAAAGTTTGCCCACCCCTGGTCTAGGTGGACCTCCAAGTGCCTGGCTAAGGCCACAGAGAGAGACCCAGACAGCAAGCTGAGCCTTTATTTTATAGCCAGAGGTAAACAAGGTAGTGGTCACCATAGTTACATTGTTCTTGTTAGTTTCACTTGTTTTGGCAGCACTTGCTGCACCTCCCACAGCCCATTAGCTACCCAGATAGGATCTAGGGAGCATCATAAGGTCAAGCTTAATTATGCTAAGAGGGCTGTGCCCTCTAAGCTGGGACTTGTTTGTGGCTTTGCCAACAGGTCAGTCCGAAGCTTAACCCTATAGCCGCTCCCTACACACACACACACACACACACACTCAGAGTTGTTAAATATTTATCAGCGCACACCTGGGGCAGTGTCAATATATCAACAGATTTCCTAGACCTCGGGCTTCTGGTTGGGTTTAGCAGATAGGAGGCCCCTGAAGGGGACTGAAGGGTGAGAAGAGAGTGTGATCAGAGAAATCCATTCTCCTGGCTCCATCCCTAACAGGTCCCCACAGGTTGGCTGCATCCCTGTACAAAGCCTTCAGCTGCAGTCAAGCACCCTCTCTAGAATCCAGACACTTCTTTCCTCTTCAGGTCTATGAGCAATCATGGCTCCAGGTGCGTGTCATCTCTCTCTGGCTTCCCTCAACTCTACCTACACCAATAGTCTTTTCATGTCACTTTTGATCCTGTGCCACTTGTTTCCCTCCATGACCTAATACGAAACCTGATCATGTTCAGTCATGTAGACTATTGTTTCCTGGTTGCCTTCACTGGGTCCCCATTTGCACACTGGGTTCCAAGAGCAGTGGTTCTCAAACTCTTCATAGCCTTGCTTGGGCTGTTTTCTTCAAGTGAAACCTTATCTGAAAATTTAATGTACTCATTAAAGATTCCTGCCTTAGTGGAATAGGAGATCAAGTGCATTCTGCTCACCTTCCTCAACCCCCAGGTCCTAGGGCATGTTGAAATAACCAATGAAACAGTACAATGGCTATTTGTTTTTAAAGCTTTAAAAAATCTATTAGAGCCCCGGCAGGTGTGTTCAGTGGTTAGAGAGTTGCCCCCGCACACTGAAGGGTGGAGGGTTCGATTCCTGGTCAAAGGCATGTACCTGGGTTGCAGGTTCGATTCCCGGCTCCAGTCAGGGCCCCAGGGTGCATAAGGAGGCAACTGATAGATGTGTCTCTCTCACCTAGATGTTTATCTCTCTTCCCTCCCTCCCTCCCTTCCACTCTAACAATCAATGGGAAAAATATCCTCAGGTGAAGATTAGCAACAACAATAATAAAATCTAATTAGAGAGGTTAATTGCTGTACTCTGGACTCTGGAAGTCTCACTGCTGTTCTTTTGGCCCATCCAGATGCAGGAAGAAAAGACCACACTTTCCAGGCTGCCACAGGCGTGGGGGCAGGTCTTCCTGAGGACAGTGGTCTGAGGCCTTGGAACTGCACACTCTGGGGACTGACCCATTAATACCTGGAACACTTTGTTTCTGGGACTTTGATATCACCTCCAGTCAGAAATGTTAAAAAGCAAAAGAATAGAAGCCAAGCTAACCCCATACAACTTGGGGGTTGTGTAGAAGTCTCCACCATCTGATCTGCCATACATCTGGCAGTGAGGTCAAATATCATTTAAAAAACCTTATCCATTTCTTAATTAGGAGTTCTAAAAGATGTCAAGAGACCTGGAATATCTGAATAACATAAAACTCCACTTTTCTCACCCATTTCTCTTTTATTTGGGTAGAAAAACAATCCACGATTAGAAATATTGGGAGAAATTAATGGGTGGGTTTGGCTTTTGTTAAATAGTAGATGTAAATTATTAATTCATGTGAGGAATGAAAGTACAATCTGTCATGCCCTAAATGTTTGGGCTGTTGGAATGCAACCTGCACATTTCTGGGAGCAGGACCGGTTACACAATTTGTGGGGCAAAATGAAAATGAGGGGCCCCTTGCTCAAAACTTCCAAATGTCAAAGACGGGAACAACAGAGCTTTATGTGTGCGGGGCCCATCTGAGCCAGGAACCTGTATGGATGGACATCCCCGGAGCTGGCTCTGCCTGGTAGCAGCGGCCCACACATGAGTCCTGGAAGGATGGGAAAGGTAAGCCTCCAACTTACCAATGGACGCCCAAGGAAGAAGCAATCACATGTGCGTAGGCCCACCGGGGGAGGCTGGGCTCAGATCTCTACTCCCAACCACCCTTCCTACATGCTAATGTTGGAATAAGAATTTGACCCTCTGCCCATTAACCAATGTTTGTGTCACTATTGGATGAGATCCACTTTCTGGAATGAAGAGGAAAAATCAGTCTATTCAGAGGTATGTCACCTTTAAAAAAAATAGACTTTATTTTTTAGGGCAGTTTTAGGTTCACAGCAAAATTGAGAGGGAGCAAAATTGAGAGGGAAGATACAGAGAGTCCCCATTAATGCTTTATCCCAACACAGGCAAAGCTTTCCCCACTGTCAACATCCCCCACCAGAGTGGAACATTTGTTACAATTGAAGCATATTATCATCCAAAGCCCATCAGGGTCATTCCCGGTGGTGTGCATTCCATGGGTCTGGACAAAGGTGTAATGACATGTGTCCACCATGACAGTATCATGCAGAGTAGTTTCACACCCCTAGGAATTTTCTGTGCTCTGCCTCTTCCTCCCCCCTTCCTCCCTAATGGTTCTCCACTTTTTTGTGTGTGTCATGGACCCCTTTGTCAGTCTGCTGAAGTCTTTGAACATCTTCTCCCAGATAACATTTTTAATGCATAAAACACAATAATAATTGAAATACAAAATAATTGAAATTCATAAAGTTATGAAAACATTTAAAAACAAAGTAATGTTAAAATATTTTTGCTCCTTTATTAGCACATTAAGTTACTAGATCTAGCAGCAAGTTTAACACGTAGTATAATTTAAAAGTAGTGGTGATGAGCATTAATGATAATTGGAAATATCTACAGAAACTCTAATATGCAATGAAAACATTAGAGTTGCAGGTACTGCTAATTTTACTGTGGTTTTATCCATTTATTTTTGGCCCATATTCATAAGGGAAGGAAATTGTAGATCTCAGAGAGAGGTTAATAAAAAAAGATGTGATATTTTCCCTCAACCAAGCTCACATTCCCAACACTGGTTATTAAGCTCTTGTCCTTCAAGTCTCCCCTGCCCCCATCCACCTGCCAGCGTTCTCTGTGATGCTGGGAATTGGCACACCATCCTTCCCGCCTGACAGCTGACCCCCTATTACAAGGACAATGGCCAAGGAGCAAATAAGAGGGAGACTGGAAGGCTGGAAGAGAGAGAAGCATCTTTATATATATATTTTAATTGATTTCAGACAGGAAGAGAGAGGGAGAGAGAGAGATAGAAATACCAATGAAGAGAAAGAATCATTGATTGACTGCCTCTTGCACACCCCCATCTGGGGATCAAGCTGCAACCTGTACCCTGACTGGGGATCGAACTGTGACCTCCTGGTTCATACATAGGTTGGTGATCAACCACTGAGCCACGCCAGCTGGGTGAGAAGCATCTTTTGTTTGGCCCACTCTCTGTCAGCGTCATGCCAATGATAGTTTCCATCCTAGTAGTGGCAGATGATTCTTGTACTTGGTTGGTCCCAGCTTCCAGTTGTTTCCACACCCTCAGAACCAGCCTCATGGTGTCCCCTTCAGAGACACCACAAGCAGGTGCTCTCCTCTCAGCTACCAAAACAAAGAACCAAAAGCTGGATGGCTTACAACAACAGAAATTTGTTGTCTCGCAGTTCCGGGAGCTAGATGTCTGAGAGGGTGGTGTTGGCAGGGAGTGCTCCCTCTGAGAGCTGTGGGGGAGACTCTCTCCTTGCATCTTCCAGTTCTGGTGCTGCTGGCAATCCAGTCACGTGGTTGCCCTCTCCCTGAGTCTTCACACTGTCTTCCCTCCATCCCTGCGCCCTCATCTCCCCTTTCTATAAGGACAGCATCAGATTGGATGAGGGCCCATCAGAATGACCTCATTTTAACTTGATTACCCTCCAAATAAGGCAACATTCAGAGGGCCTAGGGGTTAGGGCTTCAACACTTTTTTGGGGGGGACACAACTGAATCTATAATGCATTTCCTCAGGGTCTTACCTCTATGGAAACCTCCATCTTCTGTTTCCCTCAGTTTAAATTTTGTTGTTCCCCAGCCCTAGGTTGGGGGCTATTTCCTGCTATTATTGTTTCTGTGCTACAAGGAGTCTTCCTTTTGGCTTTCAGCCCTCTGAGACCTAATTAATCAATTTCGTATGTAACTTTCTCTATGTTGAAATAACTGTTGTGGTTTCATTTTCTTAACCAGGCCACATCTGGCCTGGATTCCTGAATCATCAACATAGACCCCAGGTTAAGAGGCTCTGATGTCTTAACTAGAGGCCTGGTGGATGAATTTGTGCACTGGTGGGGTCCCTCAGCCTGGCCTGCGACTCTTTGACATCCCCCAAGGGATCCGGATTGCGAGAGGGCGCAGGCCAGGCTGAAGGTCCTCACCGCTGCACAATTGGGGCCGGGGAGGGGCTGCGGGAGGGCTCCAGGGTGTGTCCAGCCCATCTCACCCAGTACCGATGGGCCGGACCCCAGCAGCAAGCTAATCTACCAGTCAGAGCATCTACCCCCTGGTGGTCAGAGCACATCATAGCTACTGGTTGAACGGTCTAACAGTAGACTGGTCGAACGGTCACTTAGGATTTTATATACATAGACTAGAGGCCAGGTGCACAAAATTTGTGCACGGGGGAAGGGTTTCCTCAGCCCAGCCTGCACCCTCTCACAATCTGGGACCTTTTGGGGGATGTGGATAGGGCCTAAACTGGCAGTCAGACATCCCTCTTGCAATCTGAGACCACTGGCTCCTAACTGCTTGCCTGACTGCCTAATCATCCCTAACAACTCTGCCTGCCTGCCTGATTGACCCTAACCACTTGCCTGCCTGCCTGATTGCCCCTAACTTCTCACCTGCCTGCCTGATCAACCCTAACTGTCCCTGCCTGCCTGCCTGATCACCCCTAACCACTTGCTTGCCTTCCTGATTGCCCCTAACCACTCACCTGCCTGCCTAACCACTCGCCTGCCTGATTGCCCTGGTCTCTGATTGTTTTGGTCGTTCCACCATTTCGGTTGCTGGGCTTTTATTATTAGGATACTTAATAATATCTAGTAATCATCTCAAGAAAGAATCAGGGATTTAGGTGGGCATTTATGACTATCAAAACTTATTAATACTTCTAAAGTTTTTTGTACCTCTTTCCTTGTTTTAAATGCCTCAGTTGTTCCTTTATCATATCATTAGAGCAATGCTGAAAGGAAGTGGACTCATGCTTTTGTCTGAGGCAGTGAGAAAGGAGGGAGCTGGTGGAGGTAAGGGGGTGTTTTGGGTGGATAGCAACCCCATGGGGTAGAGAGGAGAGGCAGCGCCAAGAAAAATGAAAGTAGTTGAGTCCCTGGGACTGGCCAGTGAAGAAGAGAACATGGTCCTGGACCTGAGAACTGGTTCTCAGAGTCCCACAGGGAAAAGTCTCGGTGTCCTTTCACCCAATTCTCCTGCTTCTAGGAAGCTATCCCAGGGAAATAATCCAAAAGAAAAAACATCTACCCTGACTCTTCCCAGCCTGTCTGGCTTATGGGTACAAACAAGAGTCCATTAGCATTGATATCCACTGTCCTTGGACTCCTAGTCTACATACACAACTCAGTGACCTCAACCCCCTGCCTTAAAACCCCAATCAGTTCTTAGAGTCTCCTGCAAGTGTTGCATACATGCTGCTTCTGTTCCGCTCCAGCCTGCTGGTGGAGTCCTCAGGCTGAAAGCCACTGGGGGGTGGCACTTTGCTTCTGTCCCCTCTGCTCCACTCACATGGAAAGGCTCCATCTGGGCCATTTTCTTGGGCATGGCAAGTGCTGCCAATGTCCCCTGCTCCCCCACCTATGGCCACTGCGTTTTCCCACCTGGACCTTCTGCTTCTGCCTATTCACCTCTTCTTTACAAAAGACCAGAACCAGTGCATCTGGCCAGTTGTAGAGAAAACACTGTGTCTTTCATTTCTCTTGAGTCCTCATCACTCTCCCCACTAGGCAAGAATGGGCCTGCTCCCCATTGCGTAGCATCTCATACGAGTTTCTGGAAAAATTGCCAGCACCTCGCCCTCAACTTTCCCTTACTCTTATGGACTCTGAGTAATGCACTAATATGTTCATCATAATATTAGGAGCACTAGTGAAATGCTGAAAGCAATCTAACAGAACATGAGTAGAAAAATGATTGGGTGAGTGAGGTGTGTGGTATAACCTCTCATGAGATCTACTGAGCCAACGACAATTGTGATGACTCCATAATAACATAAAAAAGAGCTTATGATTTAATTATAAATGATAAAAAGAATATGATTCAGCTATATAACAATGACATATGCCAATGAAATGAATAGAAGAGAAATTTGAAAAATGAAAATGAGTTCAACTTGGAATGTTGGTAGTTTGGGTAAACTTTTTCCTTTACTTGGTGTTCTATTCATTTATCTATAATGTCACTTATTTAATAAAGAAGAACAGTTATTAGAGAAAAGTAATAAAATGCTTGACCCTGCCTTGAGATCTTCTTCAAACATCCCTCAGGTTGCATCTGAGCTCCAGGTGGTGGCTCAGCCTTACTAGAGATAAGAGGTTGATCACATCTTCTCCTGAGAGTATTTCCAACTTGAAATTCTACAAGCTGTGCAAAGGCCCTGCTCATCTACAGCAGCAACATGTCATCTGAGGCTTCATGAGGGAAGAATAATGACATCTCAATATGGAGTGTTGAACATGAACATGCTGACAATTGCCATCTTCAAAGTCATCCGACTCCCACAACTTGAGTGTCTAGGAAAGAAAGCAACCTGATTGATTGTAAAGAGGCTGGAGCTCTTTGGCTAGTGCTGGTGCCTATTTGTTGTGTGAGCCTTGTGTTCCTCATGTCAGCCCCTGACCTACCATGCTGGCTGTCACAGCCTCGCCCCACGAAGAAATGGAGCTGCTCCTTCCTGTTGCTTTGCCTTCACATCCGGGTTTTTCTGTTGTCCTGCCCTTTTGGAGTTATGGCTCTCTCTAACGTCTCTCTCTCTAGCTCTATGCATTGCTTGCTATGATGGAGGTGGGGGTGCTGCCCTTCTGTTTTGACACACCCACGACCTTGGGAGCAGTGCAGGGTCCCACACTGGGCCGGACCTTGAGAACTCCAAATCTCATCCACCTGGAGCTTACCTCTGGAATTTGTGGCCACTAACTGCAGGAATTCCTTTAGATAAATCTATACTAATAAAAGAGAAAGATGCAAATTGATCGTCCCTCCATGACACCCACAAGCCACGCCCACCAGCCAATCAGGAGTGGGTATGCAAATTAACCTGACAGAGATGGTGGGTTAATTTGCATACGCAGGTGTCAAGCGCCCTGGGAGGCAACAGCGGCCACAGGCTCCTGGGACCATCGCCAGCCCTGGGAGACGAGGCCGGCCATGCCTAGCCATGCCCACGGGCTCCCGGGACCTTTGCCGGCAGACAACAGAGCGGGAGAGTGGGCAGAGGGTGGGAGGTTTGGAAGACTTGGCAGATCAGGAGGCCGCTGGACATAGAGCAGAGCGAGAGAGAGGGCGGCTTGGAGGGCGTGGCTCCCTCTGTCACTTCAGCTTCCTCATCACAGCTGTGGAAACTGACAGCAGGGAGGAGGAAGTCCCACCCCCACAGAATCAGCCAGAATCAGCCTTTGGTCAGACAGCTCTCAGTGGCCTGACAGCCAGGACTCTCATTCACCTGCATCTCAGACCGTGACAGTAGAGAGGTGGGACTATGTCTAAAGAACGACTGTTGATACAATGTAGCTCTGCAGCTGAAAGATGCCGGCATTATTGACAGAAAATGTCTGAAGAGCAACATGTGTCTGATCTTGAAAGAAGGCGGCACCTGGGACAGAATGTATTTGAAGACCAGCTATTGGAAAAACGTCGCTCTGATGCCAAAAAACACCAGCGTCATCGACAGAAAATGTCTAAAGACCAACGTGCCTTTGAAGTTGAAAGAAGGTGGTGGTGATGACAGAATATGTCTAGAGAACAGTCATCAACAAGTACTACCAATTCTGGTAGGAACTGCCTTCTCAGAGAAAATGGAGTCCATGAGGATGCAATTCTCGAACATAGTTGTGGTGGAAGGACTGTTCGATGTGAATTTTGCCTATCACTAAATTTCTCTGATGAAAAACCATCTGATGGGAAATTTACTCAATGTTGTAGCAAAGGGAAAGTCTGTCCAAATGATATACATTTTCCAGATTACCCGTCATATTTAAAAAGATTAATGACAAACGAAGATTCTGACAGTAAAAATTTCATGGAAAATATTCATTCCATAAATAGTTCTTTTGCTTTTGCTTCCGTGGGTGCAAATATTGCATTGCCATCAGGATATGGGCCATACTGTTTTAGAATACACGAACCAGTTTATCACCATACTGGAACTTTACATCATTCGGATGGTGTTTCTCGGAAGTTTGCTCAACTCTATATTTTGGATACAGCCGAAGCTACAAGTAAAAGATTAGCAATGCCAGAAAACCAGGGCTGCTCAGAAAGACTCATGATCAACATCAACAACCTCATACATGAAATAAATGAATTAACAAAATTGTAAAAGATGCTACATGAGGTAGAAAAGGAAGCCCATTGAAGCAGCAGCAAAAGGTATTGCTCCCACAGAAGTAACAATGGCAATTAAATATGATCGTTACAGTGATCCAGGTAGATATTATTCTCCCCATGTAACCGAGGTTGCTGTAATATTCAGAAACAAAGATGGAGAACCTCCTTTTGAAATGGACTTGCTCATTCATTGTAAACCAGTTCCCAATAATCCAAATGCCACTAAAATGAAACAAATCAATATCCTGTGTCCTACATTAGATGCAATGACATATCCTATTCTTATTCCACATGGTGAACAAGGCTGGGGAACAGATATTGCATTAAGACTCAGAGACAACAGTGTAATCAA
>NW_005372122.1:470084-472798 GCF_000412655.1 Myotis brandtii
AGCTGAATGCTCTTTTAAATGATATCTGTCAATTCCATTTATTTGGCAAAGTAATAGCTAAAATTCATGTCATTGAATTTCAGAAACGCAGACTGCCTCACATTCACATACTCTAATTAATTCCCTTTCAATGTGCACGAATTACGTGCACTGGGCCACTAGTATCAATATAAAGTTTTATCTATAGTTATATAGTTATATGTAGTTTTACTTTGATTCCCATGATTTCCAATATGCTTGACTTGGCATTTTGGCTTACCCATTTTGCCCTGCCTGTTGGATCTATAAGCCTGTCTCTGAACTCTGTAACTCTTGGCTCCAAGTACTACATGAGGGGCAGAAAGGGTCTGGCCGCCCTAGCTGGACTCTCCATCTCTCCTGGTTCAGGAACCCAAATGGACCCATACGTAATGATTCTCTCTGTGCTCCTTTGGCGAGACAGGGAACACAACACCTGCTCTCTGAGGCTTACTGAAGTTCTATGGCCTAAACTGCTCATGGGTGTGAAGTTATTTAAATACTTTGGGAGAAAGTACAAAATCTTACTACTTTTTAAAGGAACTGCTCAACACCTTGGACACTACGCTCTCATGTTCTGTGATTTTTCCAGGAGGCTCAGTCCGAGGACTCACCAGCAGGCCGTGAAGCCCTCTGACACGAGGGGACCTGGGTCCAAGACCGGGTCTGCCACATTCCAGGTGTGTGACTGGGCCTCACATGTCCTCATCTCTAGAATGGGGATAACACCCTGCCTGCCAAGGGTGTTGTGAGGATCAAATGAGGTGCCTCGAGAGTGTAGAAAAGCAGGCGGTTGCTATGTAATTATTGTAGGAAGTACAGTGGAGCATGGGCTAGGGTTAAAAGGACATCAAGATCCTATCAGACAGCACAGAGAGGTAATGACTGTGGCGGAGTCAGTGCTCATGGCAGCAAGTCCCGGAACTGCTGGGAGTGGGGAGGCGGCAGGGAAAGGGTTAAATTAAGTCCTCTCCGGGAAGGAACTGACATCAGGTGGGCTTCCCCAGCCCCTGCAGAGGGGTGGAAGGAGGAACAATAGGGACCTTCAGTCCTGCTTCTGGGCCTGCGATCCCAGCTGGATCAGAGAAAGAAGCCAGCTCTGGCACCAGCTGTCACCAAGCCCCTGGGAGAAGTCATGCTTCCCAAAGTCTTTCACCCTCGAGACCTCATCACAGGGGTGGGCTACATGCCCCTTCACCAGTCAGACCGGTGTGGTGGGAGAAAACCTGGGGAGGAGTGCTGCCCCCCCCCCCCCCCCCCCCTCGCGGGGGTGGCCCTGAGCTCTCAGGCTGAAGTCCCAGCAAACCGCAGGGAGGGGAGGGAGAGGGGCGCGGCCACAGGTCTGCTCAGGGCCTTCAGGATGAGCAGATTCGTCTGTGTCTGTGCGGTCTTTGCGGGAAGGAATCTCTCTGGCAGTGCTCCTGCCTTGCTTCAGTGACTTTTGATTTCCTGAGCTCCTTGCAACTGCCTGAACTTGTTTTCTCACCTGTAATAAATAGCTTGTTAAAATGACATGAAAAATATAGTAAAGAACTTGCTAATTATTCAATAAAGAGTAGCTGTTGTTGCCATCGCCAGTCAGCAGCCCGGCTGTGTGCACACGGCTGTCAGCGCTGCCTAATCCAGCACCAACGACAGGACCTGGACGCGGCCCAGTCCGAGGCTCTTTAGCTCCACCGCCTGGGAGGGGACGGCAATAAGTCTCGCTGCCTGTGTGCTGGGATCAGAACTGGAGGCAGCTGTCACGTCTCAGTTCCTGCCTCCTCCTTCCCCGCGCACCCAGGCTCCATGCTGATCCACCGAAGAACTGAATTTCTGCTGTTTCCTTGCTCAGCACTCTTGTCAGCACAGGACTGCAGGCCCTGGCTGGGCCCCAACCCGGGCAACCTACCTGGCTTTCCCTCCCTTCATCTCAATGGCTCTCAAGAGGCACAGACTATCCTCCTGGGGGCAACTGGGACCTGGTGGGGGCATTTTTATCACAACAAAGGGGAGCCCTCCTGGCATTGGCCAGCAATTTTAGACGCCTTGCAGGGTGTGGGGTAGTCCTACACAACAACATTTCCTCACTCAACTTTCAAATGTTCTGTGGGGCATTCATGTAAATGAAAGCCCATTTATTATTAGTTATCAGCTAAGATCTGACTCCATTTTATGTATAAACACACCTCATCCCCCTGTTTCCAATACTTTTTTTGGTATTTTATTATGGTGGTAAAAATATATGACATAAAATTTACCATTTTAACGTGCATAATTCAGTGGCCTATAAATACATTCACGATGTTGTGCAATCATCACTGTTATCTATTTCCAAAGCTTTTTCATGACCCCAAACAGAAACTCTGTGCCCATTAAGTAATAGCTCTGCATTCCCCCTGCCCCCAGCCCTTTAAAACCTCGAACCTACTTTCTGTCTCTGTGAGTTTGCCTGTACCTCATATGATATCTGTCTTTTGTTTTATTAAAAACTTTACTAAGAGTTTTCATCATATAGGAAAATCACCATCACCAGTGACAAGACCACATGTGGTATGTGAATCATCAGTAAAAGTTATGTGCATCGTTCTGTCACTGCTACATCCAACATGGCTGCAAGCGTTCGACACTTAATACATGTTCTAATGCAATCATGTCTGAACATTTGCATTGTGAAATACATAGTATTTTTTTAATTAAATCTTTATTGTTCAGAT
>NW_005372122.1:474025-475701 GCF_000412655.1 Myotis brandtii
CACTGGGTACACTGGCTCTTGGATCTCTAAGGAGGTGCTAATTTAGCCTCTTCCTGAGGCTACCCAGCAGGAGCTATTGAGAGTTTTGTAGAATCCTCTTCTTTGTTTGGGGTTTTGAGGTGCCCAGATGAGGCTCAGCTATGAAGCAATGTAAGCTGCTGTGGGGCCTTGGGCCTTCTTTTGGATGTTCTGGGTTTCTCTGACCCGGCTGTAGTTTGTTAGGTAGTTTTCAGATTGTGAAGGGCCAGGCCTTTCATATGCAAAAGCCTCTGCCACAGCTTGGGTGGGGCAGGGTCTCCGGGGATTAACAGGGTGGAGCAAACAGCTATGGCTGACACTCAGTTCTACCCTAAGAGGCCCCGCATCTCAGTGTCCCGATAATTGCCGCAAGCACCTCTGAGAGAAAGCCGTCCTCGAGTTCCACTCGCTGCCAGACAGCCCAGTTTCTCCCCGTATGAGTCTGGGTCCCCAGAGACTAGCCCGGAACTGGAGTTCAGAGCAGTCAAGAGCTTGAGACTCCCTCCCGATTGAATAAGACAACCGCGTCCTCAGTTGCCAGTCCTTTCTGCGCGCGGCTCCGTAGCTCTGCACTTTACTTCCGCACCTCCTCTGAGTCTCAGTGTGCTTTTCTCTTTCCTTCTAGTTGTAGAATTTCCACTCAGCCAGCCTTCCTGTGGTTCTGGATGATGTCCGTGTTTTGTTTTAGTTGTATTTTTGAAGTAGTTGTGCGAGGCAGCAATTTCCGGTGTTTACCTATGCCGCCATCTTGGTTTCTCAAAATACATAGTATTTTATTATATTTGATATTTCTTTTTACTCCTAGGTTAAGGTGTTATCTTTTTAAAAAATTATGTATAGGTAGCTCAAATAAGCTATTCATTTCATTTTAGGTCAGTAAAGGGGCATTGCAAAATGTTTATTATAAAAAGTGGCATTGGTAGAAACCAAGATGGCAGCATAGGTAAACACCTGAAATTGCTGCCTCGCACAACTACTTCAAAAATACAACTAAAAGACAAAATGGACATCATCCAGAACCACAGGAAGGCTGGCTGAGTGGAAATTCTACAACTAGAAGGAAAGAGAAAAGCACACTGAGACTCAGAGGAGGTGCAGAAGTAAAGTGCAGAGGTACGGAGGCACACGTGGAAAGGGCTGGCAACTGAGGACACGGTTGTCTTTTTCAATCAGGAGGGAGTCTCAAGCTCCTGACTGCTCTGAACATACGGGGAACTGGGCTGTCTGGCAGCGAGTGGAACTCGAGGACGGCTTTCTCTCAGAGGTGCTTGCGGCAATTATCGGGACACTGAGAAGATGGGCCTCTTAGGGTAGAACTGAGTGTCAGCCATAGCTGTTTGCTCCACCCTGTTAATCCCCGGAGACCCTGCCCCACCCAAGCTGTGCTCAGAGGCTTTTGCATATGAATGACCTGGCCCTTCCCAATCTAAAATTGTCTAACAAACTGCAGCTGGGTCAGAGAGACCCAGAACATCCAAAAGAAGGCCCAAGGCCCCACAGCAGCTTACATTGCTTCATAGCTGAGCCTCATCTGGGCACCTCAAAACCCCAAACAAAGAAGAGGATTCTACAAAACTCTCAATAGCTCCTGCTGGGTAGCCTCAGGAAGAGGCTAAATTAGCACCTCCTTAGAGATCCAAGAGCCAGTGTACCCAGTG
>NW_005372122.1:476964-498062 GCF_000412655.1 Myotis brandtii
AACTAATAATCTGAACAATAAAGATTTAATTTAAAAAAAAAAAGTAGCATTGGGCCCTGTGGGGCTGAAAATCAATAATTTCTCTCCTGCAGTCACTGACAAATGACCAGCTCGAGGAATCATGTCTCTGGGAGTGAGGTGCTGTTGACCAACTTTGAATACTGTCTGTGCTTACAATCTTACATAGCCAGCTCCACCTCCCAAACAAGAAATACTCAAACCGTGGAACTGATTATCTCTTTGGTCACCACTATCGGACTATTATGGTCTGGCCAATGCAGTGAGGGAGGGACTTTTGCCCCTGTCTTCAACATTGACCATTGCAATTACTATTATTTCTAACTTTCATGATGGACTTAGGCATCCTAACAAAGTTCACTTCAGTTCAGTTCACATTGCACTTTTCCCTTCTGCAATAGTATATTACCGATGAAAATCTGTTCTTACCACTTTAGTCTGCCTTTGTTTATCTTGACACTATGGAAAGATTATTGTCTGGCCCATTTCTTATAAAGCATCACCTTGTTTTTTTAAAAAATCAGTGAATGCAGCACCAAGTGTCAGGCAGATCTTGCTCATCTCCCAGCCATATGAAGCACTGCAAACATGACCAGCAGTGGAAGAGTTGTATCTCAAACTTATTTAAATCCTCTGTCGAGACTTTATGAGAAACTATTCAAGCAGAAAAAAAAGCTGATGTGGATTTCAAAATAATTCAGCTATAATTTTGGAGAGACAGAGAGCTGCCATTTTGAAAATGGGATAAACTCTATTATTAGTCACTCTCTTGGGAGGTAACAAAGGCAAAGAATTTAACTAAGATTAGAGCTAAGCAACTCCAGGGGGAACAGATGTCACCTCGGCCCTTTTCTGCTCTAGGTGACTGCAGTGGTTCTAAAACGTGGCCCCAGGAGTTTAGAAACTCTTGGATTCCTCCGTTTCTGATTCTGCAGGTTTGGTGGGGCCTGTAAGCCTACGTGTAGGTCTGATAGCAATCTCCCTTCATTCTGAAATTATCTGCTGGGAGAAAAGTTTTGGGCTGCTTCCTGGCAGCTCTCAGCTAAACTGTGGGAAGCCCCACTTTGTTTCTGATCACAATCCTGCTCCTTCTGGCTGGTAGCGAAGGAGGACGTGGGCAGGACGCTCTTGGCTGCCAGACTCTAGATCCCCAGTGTTTTTACTCTGAGGAAGCAAGAGGCTTACTCCCAGAACACAAACAACTCGGCCTTCAATATGATACATCACTGTATACTCTTTGGTCCATTGTTATAGGTTGAATTGTGACACCTCCCCCCTCACCCCATGTGACCTGATAGGGTCTTTATAGAGGTAATCAGTTAAAAAAAAGTTCATTAGTGTGAACCCTAATCTAATACAACTAGTGTCCTTGTAAGGAAGCTTGGGCACAGGTACACATACAGGGAGAATGCCATGTGAACATGATGGCCACCTATAAAACCAGGAGAAAGACCTGGAACAAATTCTCCTCAGAAGAAGCCAACCCTGCTGACACATGGATATTGGACTTCTAGCCTCCAGAGCTGGGAGACAATACATTTCTTTTGTTTAAGCTGCCCAGTCAGTGCCACTTTGTTGTGGCAGGTCCAGCAAATGAATACAGTTGACCTTTGAACAACATGGGGGTTAGGGGCACTAATACCCCACATAACCAAAAATCTACATAGAACTTAGGACTCCCCCCAAACTTAACACTAATAGCCTACTGTTGACCACGGAAACCTTACTGATAATATAAACCGTCCATTAACTCTTTTTTTTGTATGTTCTATGTATTATATACTATATTCTTACAATAAAGTAAGCTAGAGAAAAGAAAATATTAAGAAAATCATAAAGAAGAGAAAATACATTTACAGTATTAATTGAAAAACCACATGCATGGATAGTGGACCCATGCAGTTCAAACCCGTGTTGTTCAAGGGTTAACTGTACATCCACTTACCGCTGGAATTTTCCTTAGGCCCTACCCTCCTCTCCTGTCATCTGGCTTTTCCCTTTTCCTTCCTTCCCCCTCCCTTCTCTTTTGTTCCCTCCCCGGTCCCACTCCTATTTCAGCTTATTTCTTATGCACAACAGTTAGCTATTTCTTTGCTCCTGGTCTTCTAACCTCAACTCTCAGATGCTGTCCCCTCTCACCCTGTATATCTCAAGATGTTTTTCTAAACAGGAGGTCCCTTCCCTAAGAGGAACTCTAGTGGCAGTTGTCAAGACAATGGCTTTTTTAAATCTGCTACACATAATTGTTTTTAAAGCTCTTGAGATTATTCTGATGCGCATACAGGCTTGAGAACCACTGCTCTAAAATGATTTGTGTCACTGATGCTCACCTGGAAGAACCCTGTGCCTACACAATAACAAGGACCTGTCATTCAAACCAAAATTCATGTGACCAACCCACATTTGTAATGATGTTTGTATTCCTGAATCCTTTTGTAGAAAATGTACCACCAGCAGCAGCAGCAACAACAACAACAAGAAAAATCTTCATTTGAACTGGCATTGACAACTGTTATGGACAGAACTGTATTCCCTCTAAATTTGTGTCTTGAAGCCCTGGACCCCCAATATGATGGTGTATAGGGATGGGGCCTTAAAGAGATGATTACGTTAGAATGAATCTATATGAGTGGGCTCTAGTCTAGTATGACTGGTGTCCTCATAAGAAGAGAAGATAAGGACACAGACATATATACAGAAGAAAGACCATACAGGGACACAGAGAAAAGGTGGCCACCTGCAAGAAAAGGAGAGAGGCCTCAGGAGAAATCAATCCTACTGATGTACTTAGACTTTCAGTTTCCAAATAAAATATCTGTTGTTTAAGCCACCCAGTGTGTGGTATTTTGTCATATCAGGCTGAGAAAACTAATACAATAGCCAAGTCCAAAGCACTCTGCTGAAGTATAATGTGATTTTTTTAAAAAGAGAATGAAAATGTGCCCTGGCCAGTGTGATTCAGTTTGTTTGGCATTGTCCTGTGACTGAAAAGGTTGCTGATTCAATTCCTGGTCAGGGCACATGCCTGGGATGCGGGCTCGATCCCCGGTAGGGGGCATGCAGGAGGTACCTGATTGATGTTTCTCTCACATTGGTGTCGCCCTCTCTCTCAAAATCAATAAAAATATAAGAAAAGGAATGAAATGGAGACAAGCAATTTATCAGATATAGAGTTCAAAGTAATGGCTATAAGAATGCTCAAAGAAATTAGAGACAATTACAAGGAACTTAGTGGGAACTATAACAGCATGAAACAAGAAATAGAAACCATAAATAAGAATCAGTTAGAAATGAAGAATAACATATCTGAAATCAAGCATACACTAGAATGATTAAAAAGTAGATAGAATGAGGCAGAATATCAAATCAGTGATTTGGAAGACAAAGTAAAAAACAAACAAACGCCCAATTAGAGCAGCAAAAAGAAAAAAGAATTTAAAAGCAGGAAGGTAGTTTAAGGGATCTTTGGGACAACATGAAACATAACAATATCTGCATCATAGGGATGCCAGAAGGAGAAGAAGAAACAGAGCAAGGAATAGAGAACCAATTTAAAGGAATAATGACAGAAAACTTCCCTTCCCTGGTGAGGGAAAGTCACACAAGTTCAGGAAGCAATCAAGATGACTCCAAAGATACCCATAGTTATAAAGAAAAATAAGGCAATAAATAACTACCTATCAATAATCACCTTCAATGGAAATGCACTAAATGCTCCAATCAAAAGACATAGGGTAGCTGAATGGCTAAGAAAACATGACCCATATATATGCTATCCACAAAAGAGCCACCTCAGAACAAAAGATTCACAAGACTGAAATTGAAGGAATGGAAAAAAAATTCCATGCAAATGGAAATAAAAAAAGAGCTGGTAGCAATACTCATATCTGACAAAATAGACTTCAAAACAAAGGCCATAACAAGAGCCAAGGAAGGACACTACATTATACTACAGGGATTGGTCCAACAAGTGAATATAATCCTGGTAAACATATATGCACACAATATACGAGCACCTAAATATACAAGAAACAAACAAAAACAAACCTCTTGGAAGACTTTAAGGAAGAGATCAATAGCAATATAGTCATGGTAGGGAACTTTAACACCCCACTAACATCACTGAATAGATCTACCAGACAAAAAAATCAAAAAGGAAATAATGGCCTTAAATGACACACTAGATCAGATGGATTTAATTGATATTTACAGAACATTTCATCCCAAAGCTACAGGATATACAATCTTCTCAAGTACACATGGAACATTCTCAAAGATAGACCACATGTTAGGGCACAAAATAAGTCTTAAAAAATTCAAGAAGATTGAAATCATATCAAGCATCTTCTCAGATAACAATGGCATTTAACTAGAAATTGACTATAAAAAATTCCAAAACTTTCAAACACATGGAGACCAAATAACTTATTAAACAATGAATGGATTACCAATGAGATCACAGCAGAAATAAAAAACTTCCTGGACCAAATGAAAATGAACAGACAACCCAATATCTATGGCACACAGTACAAGCAATTCTGAGAGGGAACTTCATACCATAACAGGCCTAACTCAAGAAACAAGAAAAAGCTCAAATAAACAAGCTAACCCTACAACTAAAATAATTAGAAAGGGAACAAGAAAGGCCCAGAGAAAGTAGAAGGAAGGAAATTATTAAGATCAGAGCAGAAATAAATGACAGAGACTAAAAATCACAATGCAAAAGACCTATGAAACCAAGAGCTGGTTCTTTGAAAAGATAAGAATAATGAAGCTTTAGCCAGACTCATCAATAAACAAAGAAAGAGGACCAAATAAATAAAATCAGAAATGAAAGAGGGGAAGGAACAACTGACATCACAGAAATACAAAGGATTGTAAGAAAATACTTTAAATATCTATATGTCAACAAACTGGACAACCTGGACAAAAATGGACAAATTCCTAGAAACATACAATCTTCTAAAACTCAATCAGGAAGAATCAGAAAACCTGAATAGGCTGATAACAACTAATGAAATTGAAGAAGTAATAAGAAAAACTCCCAGCAAACAAAAGCCCTTGACCGGATAGCTTCACAGGTGAGTTTTACCAAACATACAAAGAAGAATCAACACCAATCCTCCTCAAACTATTACAAAAAATGCAAGAGAAGGGGAGACTTTCAAGCTCTTTTTATGAGGCCGGCATTATCCTAATTCCAAAACCAGATAAAGATATTACAAAGAAATAAAAATACACACCAATATTTCTGATGAACACTGATGCTAAAATCCTCAAAAAAAATTAGCAAATAGGATCTAGTCATACATTAAATAGATCATATACCATGACCGAGTGGGATTCATTCTGGGGATGCAAGGATGGTTCAATATTTGCAAATCAATAAATGTGATATACCATATAAACAAAGTGAAGGATAAAAATCATATGATAGACACAAAAAAAGCATTCGACAAAATCCAGCACTCATCTATACTAATAAAAGAGTAATATGCTAATTAGACCAGGTCAACCAGACATCTTCCAGACATCCAACTTCCTTCTGGACAAAGCCACAGTGGCGTGGGCCGAGGTAGAGGCGGTTAGGGGTGATCAGGCTGGCAGGGGAGCAAGCAGTTAGGGGTGAGATCAGGTCGGCATGGGAGGGTAGTTGGGGGCAATCAGGCTGGCAGGGGAGGGCAGTTGGGGGTGATCAGGCTGTCAGGGGAGCAGTTAGGTGGCGATCAGGTTGGCAGGGAAGCGGTTAGGGGGCAATCAGGCCGGCAGGCAGAGGCAGTTAGGGACGATCAGGCAGGCAGGTGGGCGAGCAGTTAGGAGCCAGCAGTCCTGGATTGTGAGAGGGATGTCCCAGATTGGGGAGGATGCAGGCTGGGTTGAGGGACACCTCCCCCCCACCCCCATGCATGAATTTCATGCACCGGGCCTCTATGATAAAATGCTTTTATCAGGAATGTCTGCTTTCAATCTCTTATTCAACACAGTACTGGAAGTCCTAGCCACAGTGATCAGACAAGAAGAATAAATAAAAGGCATCCAAATTGGAAAGGAGGAAGTAAAACTGTCATTTGTGGATGACATGATATTGTGCATAGAAGACCCTAAAAACCAAAAAACAGTAAGATTTAATAAAGTTGGCAACATAGCAGGATACAAAATTAACATCCCCAAAATGATGGCATTCTTACACACCAATAATGAACCCTCAAAAAGAGAAACTAAAAAAGCAATCCCATTTACCATTGCAACAACAACAACAACAACAACAACAACAAAAATAAGTTATCTGGGAATAAACTTAACCAAGGAGATAAAAGATCTGTACTCGGACAGGACAACTATAGGACATTAAAATAGAAGAAAATACAAATAAGTGGAAGCATATACCATGATCATGGATTGGAAGAATTCACATAATTAAAATGTCCATACTAACCAGAGCAATCTACAGATTCAATGCAATCCCTATTAAAATACCAATGGCATATTTCACAGATCTAGAAAACATATTCAAAAAACTTATATGGAACCAAAAAAGACCCCAAATAGCCACAGCAATCTTGAGGAAGAAGAACAAAGTTGGAGGGATCACAATACCAAATATTGTAAGTATACTACAAAGCTATTGGAATCAAAACAGCATGGTATTGGCATCAGCACATATAAACCAATGGAACAGAAGAGAGATTTCAGAAATTGATCCACACCAATATGCTCAATTAATATTTGACAAAAGAGGTAAGAACCTACAATTGAGTAAAGATAGTCTCTTCAATAAATGGTGTTGGGAATGAAACTAGACCACCAACTTCCACCATACTGAAGAATAAACTCAAAGTGGACAAAAGACTTAAATGTAAGTCATGAAACCACAAAAATTCCAGAAGAAGACACAGGCAATAAAATCTCAGACATCTCACGTAGCAGTATTTTCACTGATACATTGCCTAGGGCAAGGGAAACGGGAAAAATTAACAAATGGGACTCCATTAAACTAAAAAGCTTCTGCACAGCAACAGAAACCACCAACAAAATGAAAAAGGAGCCTACTGTATGGAAAAAAATATTCACCAATGATACATCTGGTAAGGAGTTAATTTCCAAAATATATTAGAAGTTACATAACTCAACACCAGGAAGACAAACAATCATATTAAAAAATGGGCAAAGGACCTGAATAGACACTTATCCAAATGGCCAATAGACATATGAAAAAATGCTCAAAGTCACTAATCATCATGGAAATGCAAATTAAAACTACAATGAGGTGTCACCTCACATCTGTCAGAATGGCTATCATCAATAATTCAACAAACAAGTGCTGGCGAGGATGTGGAGAAAAGGGAACCCTAGTACACTGCTGGTGGGAATGCAGACTGGTGCAGCCACTGTGGAGAACAGTATGGAGTTTCCTCAAAAAAAAAAAATGGACCTGCTGTTTGACCCAGTGATCCCACTTCTGAGAATACATCTTAAGAATCCTGAAATACCAATCAAAGAATATATGCACTCCTATGTTCATAGCAGCATTATTTACAATAGCTAAGATCTGGAAACAGCCCAAATCCCCATCAGTAGATGAGTGGATTAAAAAAAACACACAACACAACAATGGAATACTATGCAGCTGTAAAAAAGGAGGATTTCTTACTCTTTGAGACAGCATGGAGGGACCTGGAGATGATTATGCCAAGTGAAATAAGCCAGTTAGAGAAATATAAATATCAGATGATCTCACTTACTAGTACATGTGGAATCTGATGAACAAAATAGGTCCAGAGGTATGGAAGCATGGGACAGAGTAATAGATCTCAGTGTGGAGGAGGGGAGGAAGGGGACAGGAAGAAATTAGCCAAAGAACATATATGCATGTATGCATAACCCATGGATACAGATAACAGCCTGGGTAAGGCCTGGGGTGAGGTTAGCATTGGTGGAGCGGGGGAAGAGGGGGGCAAAAAGAGAGAAAATGGGAGACATCTGTAATACTATCAACAATAAAGTAAAATAAATAAAAGAATGAAAATGGTTATAAAAGACTTTTACTTAGTAAGGGTAACAGGAATACTATTTTGAAATATTAAACTGACATGTTTTCCATACCCTAGTCAATTACATACCCCACAGCCTTCCACCATGAATGCTAACCCATGAACTGCAGGGGAGGGGAGAGTGGGCAGTGCCTGGAATAAGGAGGCCATTGACAGGCTTTGATTTTCAAAAGCTGATGTTGTTGATTCTATATGGAAGTAATAGTTTCGAAAGCCAGGCTTTACACAGAGAGAAAATGTTTATTTTCTGAATTTTAAAAGCTGCCTTTATATATGGGCAGTTGTGTGGTCTGGCATTTAGACATATAAGCCATACGCCGAGAGAACTTAGGTTATTTCATAAGGGAAGTGCTGGCCGGACAGGAAAGATAAAGGTAAAATAATCAGACATCTGTGTCTAGGCTTCTTCCCCGCAAAGAGGGCCATGTTCTGGGTAGTTTGTGGGACCCCCCCAGCAGTGGCTTTGCTCCAGGTACAGACTGGGGAAATGTCAAGTCCCAGAGAATTGCTGCATCCAACATGGTGGCACCCAGGTGGTGAGTTAGAAAGGGCTTAGTAAAGGGCCTGGGCAGAGGGTAGAGACAGTCACACCCTGCCAGTGTTCCCTGGCGCCTGTGTGGCATAGAACAGATCAAGTCTGTGTGTTTCCAGCAGAGAATGTAGAAGGTTGCTGAGTTGAGAGCCAGCAGACCTACTCTCCAGCCACTCAGGGCACCTGGGACCTGCAGCAGAGGCTGCGGTGGGCAGCCAGGCCAGGGGATGAAGGAGGACATTGTTAAGATTCAGAGCATTTGCAACACTAGCGAGAACCAGATAGAGCCAAGCTGGCGGAGGAGACGCATGACCAGGTGGAGGAGAAACCAACTCT
The DNA here is from genome assembly GCF_000412655.1 of Myotis brandtii. Classification (NCBI taxonomy): domain Eukaryota; kingdom Metazoa; phylum Chordata; class Mammalia; order Chiroptera; family Vespertilionidae; genus Myotis; species Myotis brandtii. The sequence goes on from NW_005372122.1 coordinate 485,902, forward strand.
TGCACAAGGATCTGAGATTTCTCTCCAGGAGCTAAGCTCTAGTAAACTCTTTCCTACGATACCTGAAGCTCAAGCGGAAGTGAGTGGTGACAGGAATCTTGAAAGATGATTTACCTGAAAGAGACCAAAGTAACCCATTTAAAATGATGTTAAACTGGAAAAGAGACATATTTAGCTGGCAAATTTGTACACCCTTCCCCCAAACTCCACCCTTTGCTGCTTCAAGGAAAAGTGGAGTAACTTATAGAGAACAAAGAAGTAACCTTTCCTGGGACTTCTGCGTGCAGTAGATTGGGTTTTCAGCGCACGACACCATGTGTGTGATTTCTTCTGACTTTTCCAAGGATTTGACTCACCAGCTTTTGTCTCTGAGCGTCTTTGTAGGTAAATAAAATCAAGAGAGAAAGGATGACTCCTCCTTAAAGTCTAGATTTAAGATTGCTTATTCTCTGTGGTATGCAGTTACTTTGCTCCCTAATAACATAGTGTGTCCTAATAATATGCAAACATTTTGAATTTTTTGTTTGTTTATCTTAATGGGCTAATATAGAAAGTGGCAAACTTTCTCTAAGGATCAGATGGTAAGTATTTTAGGCTTTGCAGGCCACTTGATTGGTTGCAACAATTCAGTTTTGCCACTAGAGTGCAAAGTAGAAGGTTGCTGAGTTGAGAGCCAGCAGACCTACTCTCCGGCCACTCAGGGCACCTGGGACCTGCAGCAGAGGCTGCGGTGGGCAGCCAGGCCGGGGGATGAAGGAGGACATTGTTAAGATTCAGAGCAGTTGCAACACCAGCGAGAACCAGATAGAGCCAAGCTGGCGGGGGAGACGCATGACCAGGTGGAGGAGAAACCAACTCCTGCACAAGGATCTGAGATTTCTCTCCAAGAGCTAAGCTCCAGTAAACTCTTTCCTACAATACCTGAAGCTCAAGCGGAAGTGAGTGGTGACAGGAATCTTGAAAGATGATTTACCTGAAAGAGACCAAAGTAACCCATTTAAAATGATGTTAAACTGGAAAAGAGACATATTTAGCTGGCAAATTTGTACACCCTTCCCCCAAACTCCACCCTTTGCTGCTTCAAGGAAAAGTGGAGTAACTTATAGAGAACAAAGAAGTAACCTTTCCTGGGACTTCTGCGTGCAGTAGATTGGGTTTTCAGCGCACGACACCACGTGTGTGATTTCTTCTGACTTTTCCAAGGATTTGACTCACCAGCTTTTGCCTCTGAGCTTCTTTGTAGGTAAATAAAATCAAGAGAGAAAGGATGACTCCTCCTTAAAGTCTAGATTTAAGATTGCTTATTCTCTGTGGTATGCAGTTACTTTGCTCCCTAATAACATAGTGTGTCCTAATAATATGCAAACATTTTGAATTTTTTGTTTGTTTATCTTAATGGGCTAATATAGAAAGTGGCAAACTTTCTCTAAGGATCAGATGGTAAGTATTTTAGGCTTTGCAGGCCACTTGATTGGTTGCAACAATTCAGTTTTGCCACTAGAGTGCAAAAGCTGCCATAAATCATAAGCAAATGCACCGGCATGGCTGAGTTCCAACAAAACGTTCTTTATGGGCACCAAAAGTTGAGTTTTATATGACTTGCACATATCACAAAATATTTTTTTAATTCCTCCCCACCCCCAACCATTGAAAAATGTAAAAACTATATTTAGCTTGCAGGCTGTACAAAAGCAGTCAGTGGGTGGGATTCGGCCCTTGGTCTGTAGTTTGCCAATCCCTGGGTTTACAAAGAACCTTAAATATTTTATACATAAACTAATGCACTTTACTCCATCCCTAATTTTTCAAAATCAAGATGGCAGATAGGATTTTTTGAGGGTGAGGTGGGGAAAAGGGATGCAAAAATCAGTTATCAGTTTGGGTCCAGGCCTGGATATTTGATTAAAAGAATAAATCAGATGTTGTTGGTGTCGTGCAATTTCCCTTTTTTAAAGTCTGTTTCTGCCAATGGTGATGTTAGAACATGCTCCTTTGGTGAGGACATAATGAGATCACTGCCGTTAGCACTGACACATGATGCTGCGGGAGCAACCTTCACCAGCTGCCAGGCTTCGGAGAATCTGAAAAGAGAGAAGGTCAGTTTCTTTAATGTTATTTAACTCCTTACACTGCTGCTTACAGCAAGAAAAGCACAGGCACATTTGTGTGTGTGTGTGTGTGTGTGTGTGTGTGTGTGTGTGTGTAGTGGGGAGAGGGTGACAACGAGAAGGCAATGTAAGGGATGTCTTTCCTTTCATAACGGCACTAATCCAATGCTTAGATTCAGTTCTCTGCTGTGTAGTCTGCAGACCACCATTATTTATAATTCAAGCTTGGCCTGTAGACTCCTCCATCAGAAGTAAAACTGGCTGCTATGATCAGTCAGTAGAGCCCAAGGTTGACAACAATATAACCCAAGTTTCAGGATATTACAGAGATAAAAAACTGGGGATCATCTACCTACGGTGGCCTGGAAGGGAGAGGGAGAAAAACAGCTCAAGAAGGGATGGGAAAATGCCATTGGCCAGGAGTGCTGACACAGACCCCAACTTCTCACTGAAACACAGTCATCCCTTGATAAGTAAATCTTACTCTTTCCTTAAAATGTGCTAAATAATTTTTAGAGAGTGAGAGCCTTATATTTTTAAGTGGGAAAAGTAATAGTGCTTCTCTGGTGATCTAAAACCTCAACTATCTTTTTTTCCTGAAAATTAAAAATAAAAAAACCTTAGACATCTACAGTGGGGCCTTGACTTACGAGTGTCCCGACTAACGAGTTTTTTGAGATACCAGCTGTCTCTCACCGATTTTTTGCATTGACTTGATAGAGTAATTTGAGTTAACGAGCTCCTTAACGAGCTCGGTCTCGGAACGAATTAAACTTGTAAGTCAAGGCCCCATTGTATGTAAAACCAACTAAATATTTCTGAATAAAAAAGGCATTTTGAAGCCTCAATTGCATACCAGTTAACCAACTCTTTACTGGGTCTCTTTGTGGGACATATACAGCATTATGGAGCCACATAAGTTACAATTATGCTTTCCCTCTATGCCAGTGGTTCTCAACCTGTGGGTCGCGACCCCTTTGGCGGTCGAACGACCTTTCACAGGGGTCGCCTAAGACCATCCTGCATATCAGATATTTACATTACAATTTATAACAGTAGCAACATTACAGTTATGAAGTAGCAACGAAAATAATTTTATGGTTGGGTCACAACATGAAGAACTGTATTTAAAGGGCCAGAAGGTTGAGAACCACTGCTCTATGCCATTCACTACAATACAAGTCAATAATGAAATAACATGCCCAAAGCATTCAAGTTTCTATCTACACTGGACCCAGGTTGTTAGTGCCCTTGGGTGCCCTGGGGATCTAACATGGAACCATGAAGGTTTCATCCCCAGGAGAGAGCAGGAGGGTGACAGCACTCTGTACCTTCAGCTGGGCTCAGGGCAAATTTTCTTTTTTAAAAAATTCTTATAATTTAATTCTTTAAAAAATTTTTTAAAAAATTATTTTTATTTATTTTCATTTTTAAAATCTTTATTGTTGAAAGTCTTACATATGTCCTCTTTTTCCTCCCATTGACCCCCTATAGCCCACCCCCACCCGCCACTCTAGGCCTTCACTGCAGGGCAAATTTTATTGTTGGAAGTCTTACATATGTCCTCTTTTTCCTCCCATTGACCCCCTATAGCCCACCCCCACCCGCCACTCTAGGCCTTCACTGCAGGGCAAATTTCTTACACGAAAATTTCAGATTCAGATAGTGGATTTTGGGTGGATATTTTTTTTAAAAAGTAGCATATTTTCTGAACAGTGCAATTTCAGATAAAGATATCTATTTATGTAAACTTTTGTGTTTAAACTTGCCAATCATGATAAACTAGTCTTGGCGTCAACCTAATGCCAGGCCTTGAAAGGAGTTTCTACTAAGAATAAGGTCAAGGGAATCACACAGAAAGCAAATGAATGAACCACTCATGCCCAGCCTGTTGCCAGCTTGCAATAAGGCAACCCCTCTTAGTCCTCACCCTGGATCAAAAATTCAAGACTTGAACCAACCAAACAATAGTAATGTCATCTCTCTCTCTTTAAAAAAAATATATTTTATTGATATTTTACAGAGAGGAAGGGAGAGGGATAGAGAGTTAGAAACATCAATGAGAGAGAAACATCGATCAGCTGCCTCCTACACACCTCCTTCTGGGGATGTGCCCGCAACCAAGGTACATGCCCTTGACCAGAATCAAACCCGGGACCCTTCAGTCCGCAGGCCGACGCTCTATCCACTGAGCCAAACCGGTTAGGGCAATGTCATCTCTCTTAAGCTGCTTTCTGAGGCAGCTATAGCATGACCAGCATTCCACCCTCTCAATCCTCACCTTCTATGGGTACAGTTTGTAATATATCCGTACCGCTGCAACTCCAGAGATGGACGGGAAGGGTGCATGTGCCAGTGTGTGTGTGTGTGTGTGTGTGTGTGTGTGTGTGTGTGTGTGTGAGAGAGAGAGAGAGAGAGAGAGAGAGAGAGAGAGAGAAGAAGGAACAGAAGTATCCTACAAAGAACAATGAGTCCCCTCAAGGGAATACCATAGGTAAAGTCAGAGACAGGAGGAGGGTTGGTCCCCTTATGTATTTCAATTAATTAAAAAGAAACAGGCAGAGGAGGTGGAATAGGATTCCATTTAATCCAGTAAAGACAGAGTAGATGATGACTTCCTAGGGAAAGGAAATTGGGTTAGTAGTCATCTACATCGTCCCAATAGCCAACTGAGGGTTTGAGAAGTCCTAGTTATGTGAAATAATAGGTTTCCTTACCATGTAAACAAATCAAGTCAGGATTTTTGGTTAATTGTCATCAGTGACAGCTTAAGTTTGGGAATGTAATCAGAGCAACAGCAAAATGAAAGCCTTCATTTGAAGCTACAAAGCCCTAGAGCTGATACAGTGAAGAAGCTTCATTAGTGATGTGAGAAACCAATCTGAAAAGCTCTTGAAAAGTATAAAGAAGGAGATAAGTGTGAGGGATGATTAAGATAATAAAAATGGATGATAGAGTTTGGAGATTCAACCCCAGGTTTCGGGGGCTCCTTAAGAAACAGAACAGTGGAAACAGAAGCAATAATCAAAGTTGAAATTGAGCCAATGTCACCCCAATAAATTCAATAAAAAAGGATAAAATTGAAGACAGCTTTTTGAAAAAAGTATTGAGTATGTGAATAGAAAAGAATCATCATGATTCAAAATGAGTCTCTGCAAGCAACATCTCACTTCCTGGAAGAAGTTTTGAATGAGAAAGATAAAAAACATTATCTTATAACATATCACCAATGCATTTTTCTTGAAAAAGAAAAAAAGGCTTAATACTGCCAACTTAAAGATAAATCCAAATTAAGAACACAGGCTTGAGTAAATCATCCTCTAAAAAGTTCTCAAAGTAAAAATCTTTCTTGGTTTGGGCTCAAACTCAGGAATTCACATGGGCTGTGTGCTTTCTGGATAATTCTACTGCCTTGGATAAAACTCAACACATGGGGTCTTTCCTCAGCTATTCTTCTTTTGCTTCAACTCCTTCCTCAGGCCAGAAAACACATTTCTTTCTCTCTTTCTTTCTCTCTTTCTCTCTCTCTCTCTCTCTCTCTCTCTCTCTCTCTCTCTTCCTTCCTTTTAAAAATGTGTCACTTTTTTTAAAGTATATCTTTATTGATTTCAGAGAGGAAAGGAGAGGAGAGAGAGATAGAAACATCAATGATGAGAGAGAATCATTGATTGGCTGCCTCCTGCACACCTCTTACTGGGGATTGAGCCTGCAAACCAGGCACATGTGCCCTACCAGAATCGAACCCGGGACCCTTCAGTCCGTAGGCCAATGCTCTACCCACTGAGCAAAACTGGCTAGGGCAGAAAATACCTTTCTTGTTTCTATCCTCCTACCCATGGATAGCACGTTTCATTTTGTTTTGTTGTTAGTGTTATGACCACCTAAAATAAGAACTGATGTTGATATAGTCTAGCTAAAAATGGCTTTATTTTATATGTTTGGAACTCTGGGCTAAGATAATTAAAAAAAACACACACACATTTTTTTCTACCTTCTAGGCAGAGCTGTGTAGACCAAGGTAATATATATATTTTCATAGTTTTAGAACTCAAGTAATGATTTTTTTCTGAATCTAAAAACTTCTATTACAGGAGTTATTAATTTTTATTTTAATTAATTAATTTTTAAAAAATAGTATTTTTAGAGCAGATTTTAGGTTCACACTAAAATTGAGAGGAGGATATAAAGATTTCCCATAGACCCCCACACTCATAGCCTCTCCGGTTACCAACATCCAGAATGTCATATAGTCAGAATCATACAGTATGTAACCTTTTCATATTATGCATTTAAGGTTCTTCCACATATTATCATGGCTTGATATGTCATTTCTTTCTAGCTCTGAATAATTTTCCTCTGTCTGAATGAACCACGGTGTATTTATCCATTCACCTACTGAAGGGGATCTTGGTTGCTTCCAAGTCTTGGCAATTATGAATAAACAACTGTGTGCAGGTTTTTGTGTGAACATAAGTTTCATCTTCTTTGGGTGAATACCGAGGAGTGTGATTGCTGGGTCCTGTGGTAAGGGTATGCTGAGTTTTATAAGAAACTGTCATACTGTCTTCAAAGTGGCTGTACCATTTTGCATTCCCATCAGTAATGAATGAGCGTTCTTGTTGCTCCACATCCTCTCCACCATCTGGTGCTGTCGGTGTTCTGGATTTTGGCTATTCTAATAGGTGTGTAGTGGTATCCCATTGTTGTTTTAATTTGCATTTCTCTGATGACATATGATGTAGAGCATCTTTTCATGTGTGTTTTTTTTTTGCCATTCGTATTCTCTTCTATGGTAAAGTATCTATTAAATTCATTTAAATTGAGTTGGTTGTTTTCTTATTAAGTTTTAAGAGTTCTTTGTATATTTTGGTTAACAGTCCTGTATCAAGTATGTATTTTGCAAATATTTTCTCCCAGTTTGTGGCTTGTCTTTTCATTCTCTTGACATTGTCTTTCACAAAGCAGAAAAATTTAATTTTAATAAAGTTCAGCTTACCAATTTTTTCCTTCATATGGATCATGCCTTTGTTATCTTATCTATGAAGTCATTGCCAAATGCAAAGTCATGGAGATTTTCTCTTATGTTATCTTCTAGGAGTTTCATTGTTTTGCGTTTTACATTTACATCTGTGATCCATTTTGAGTTAACTTTTGTGAAGGGTATAGGGTGTGTGTCTAGATTTAATTTTTTGCATGTGGATATCCAGTTGTTCCAACACCATTTGTTGAACAGACTATCTTTGCTCCATTGTATTGCCTTTCCTCTGTCAAAGATCAGTTGGCTATATTTATGTGGGTCCAATTCTGGGCTCTCTGTTCTGTTCCATGGATCTATTTGTTTATTCTTTTGCCAATATAATTTCTTTTTATTTGTTTTAGTTTTGACAAACTAATATGCCACCTGGTGGTAATCATGTTCCTCTTTTTCTTAATATTGTTAACATATTTAGTGACCATATTACTGTTGTATCACACAGACTTCTGAAGTCTAGAGGTATAAAATGTTCAGGTAGTCACCCATAAGCCCCTGTGAAGTCCGTTCCTCCCAGGCATCTAAATGCTCATCTTCCCTAGGTGTTCTCCCTCTGTTCCCTCTGTCCTCCCATGCACTGGCCTTATTGACCCCTCTACCATCCTGCCAGCATCCTAGCTTCCTTCTGGCAGTGGGTGTGGAGGCAGCAGCAGCCCCTCAAATCTTTGTGTCACTTAAAGGACATCAATTCTCACAAAAATAAGTACAATGTAACCTCGATCTCTGATCTTAATTCATTCCAGAAGGTTGTTTGAGAAGTTAGTTGATCAAAATTTGAATCATGTTTCCCCATTAGAAATCATGTACACTGAATTAATTCATTCCAGACCCCAAGTGAGTCTTTGTTTTAACCTTCCTTATATGCAGTACCTGTCTAATGCACTGTTTAACCTGTAAACCAGCACTTCTTTTCTTAACTTTTTTGAACCACCCCCTACTTGCCTTAAAGGAGTCACTTTCAGCTTCTGTTCCAGGGGTGTCTTTCAGGAGGTCAGTATGCCGCATCTTCACTTTCTCATACATCACGGCCTCTGAAAGGCTGTCATGGGCTGCTTTTCGTTTATCCAAATCAACAGTTTTTCTACCTCTTCAATTGCCTGTGATCATTCTTTCTTTCACACCCTTAGAACATTAGCACTCTGGATGGTCTCTATGTTTTAAAATTGTGCTACACATTTATTTCGCCAACAACAACAGAGCCCCCCCAAACAAAACAAAACAAAACAAAACAAAACAAAACAAAACAAAACCCACACAACAACAACAGGACAAAAAAACACAAAACAACCAAAAATCTACAAAAATATTCACAGCACAATTTCCTGAAATGTTAACAACATGAGGTTTAGTGGTCAAGTGACTCACACTCTCTCCTTTGTTTGACCAAAAGAGATGCTTTTTGGTCATGCTGATGTATCAACATGAAAGGGTTCTTAGATCGAGAACCAGAGTTTTGTTCAATAACCAAGACATTTTTTTCCATAAACAACTTGGTTGAGAACTGTATTGTTCAAAATGAGAGATGTTTGAGAACCGAAGTTTGACTGTAGATGCTATCATTACTACCCCCATTTCATAGATGAAGAAACAGGCATGGAGAGATTAAGAAACTAGATGAAGGAAATAAAGTTAAGATCTAGTAAAACTCTAGATTCCTCAGCATTGTCTTCTGTTATTTGTGTTTTAAGGATGGGAGCTCATAGATCATAGGCTGTGTGTTGGCCAGGAGGAGGGATTAAAACATGTGAATGACACATGTATTGCAGTCCACCTCGGAACAGACCTAAAGGAGTAGGCCCAGCTGATGTTAGTACAAGGAAGTCCATGCCCAGTTCTAGAGTTAGGTGATGGGCTGGGAAGCAGGCCATTCTGGGAATTCCAACCAGAGGTGAGGGGCAGTCTTTGGGACAGGTGGAGGTTATATGACAAAGGAAAAGCCTGGAAACAAAAAATATAATGGAGCAACCAGTAGAGTTCTGGGGCAGGTCATTCCTCAGAGCACTAGTGAGCAAAGCAAGGGTTCTGACTACCAGGCATATTATTGATGCAGGATCTCAGATGTTAGGGATTTAGGGTGCTGATATATAGGCCCTTTTCTCTACCTGAGTTTGGGTCTGTTTGAGAGACAAGAATCAGGCAATGGAGGCCAAAGTATTATCTTTCTTACTGACGAAGTTTTGAGGAATGTGGCTTATATTAATAGGTGAGGGAGCTTCCTAACACTGAATCCCAGAATAAGGTGGACTTTCCCCCAGTCACAGCAGCACTTGGCCACCCTGGTCCTATCCTATGGGGGACAGGACTATTGCATCACACAGAAGAAAGTAGAGCAGGACTCGTGCTATCTATGGGCAGCTGGAAGCTGAGCTGATTATGCTCAACATGTTTTTTGTTCCCAAATAAGTTACCCTCCTCCACAAGGGTATACCAGTGGGCTTCACTACTAGTACATACAAGGAACCAGCAGAAGGAGGAAAAATTCCCCTCCTTGCTGCCTTCGTTAACATGGGACACTGGGGAGCAAGACAGAGACACCATCGGTAGAACTGATGCAAAGTGAAGGACAAGTTACGGAACTAAGGCAGAGGTTCACTTGCTTGAACTCAAACAAAGGTCAGGAAGTCAATGACAGTGTTGCAAGGTTAATTTCTACATATTGGGCCAAATTCCCAGCCCAGAAAAATCACCAGTTGCAACAGTCTCCTATTGGGTTGCTCTCTGTCCACTCTTGCCCCACTATAGTCTATTTGCCAGAAAGAACTTTCTTAATTCAGACCTCACCCACTAAAATCCCTTCAATGGCCATCCACAGCATGGCCCACCAGATGGCACAGCATCTGTCTCTACCTAACTCTCCCAGCTCATCTCCTACTCTTCTCTATCCTTTTTTTGGCTTTAGCCACACTGGTCTTATTTTGGTGCCTGGGACACTCCAAAAGTTGTTTCTGCCTTAGTGCTCTCTCATCAGTCATTCCTTTGGACTGTGTTCCAGTTCTCTGCTGCTGCATAACAGATTACCTCACAGTTTAGCAGTTTAAAACAACAACCATTTCATTATTTACCACAATTTTGTGGGTTAGGAATTTGGGCAGGGCTCAGATGAGCAATTCTTCTATTCCAGGTGGTGCCAATGTCAGTCACATGCTGGTATTCAGCTGAGGGTCTAAGACAGTGGTTCTCAACCTTGGCTGCACATTAGAATCACCTGGGAATCTTTTTAAAATCCTGATTTCTGGGCCTCAGCCTCCGGAAATTCTGTTTCTTTGTTACTAATGTTGTGTTCTCACCCCATAACAAAGAAACAGAATTTCCGGAGGATGAGGCCCAGAAATCAGGATTTTAAAAAGATTCCCAGGTGATTCTAATGTGCAGCCAAGGTTGAGAACCACTGGTCTAGGATGACTTCACCCACGTGTCAGACCCTGGGTAGGGATCAGGAAGGTTCTAGAAAGTTCTGGAGGGTTTTGGAGGACTGGACCCCTCTCTCCCTCTCGGCACTCTTAGGATCTCTCCACTTAGAGTCAGGAGTCGGACCTATTAACTGGATTTCTGAGTGAGACCTAGGCAGCAATATATTGTGAAGCTGTCCAGGTGACTTCACTGCAGGCTAGGTTAAAATACATGATTTACAATATTTCTTCCATTTTGTAGGTGGTCTTTTCACTTTCTTGATAGTGCTCTTTGATGCACTAAAGTTTTAAATTTTGATGAAATCCAATTTCTCTACTTTTTTTCATTGCTTTTATTGTCATGTCTATGAATCTACTGCCAAATCCAAGGTCATGATGATTTACCCATATGTTTTCTTCTTGGAATTTTATTGTTTTTGTTCTTACATTTAGGTCTTGGATCCATTTGGATTTAGTTTTTGTAAATGCAGATGGGTAGGCATTGGAATCTTATAAAGCTTTTGTAATGATTCTACTGACAGCCAACGATGTGAATCAGTGCTCTGAATAGCTGAGGAAGAAGGGCCGCATAGGAGCTGTGGCCTCTTACGGTGCCTTAAATCATCTCTGCGAGCATGTTACGAGGCCACGTGTGTTAGAATCACTTAGTGTGCTTGTTAAAAATGCAGTTTTCTGGGCCCCAATCCAGACCAGTGAAACTGAGTCACTGGGATTCGGGACCAGGAACTTGGATTTGAGAACACACTTCCATGTTTTAAAATGTGGCTCTTGCATGCACTACTTGAGAACTACTGCTCTAAATTCCCCACTATGAACCTCAATAATATTTGTATGGAAGCTATAGAAAGTAGGAGGTTGAACCTAAAATGTTTTGATTCTCTAACATAATTTCCTTCAGAAAAGAACTATTATAAATTTTTACCTTGTAATTTGCACATTTGCCTAAAAATAGGGAGTATAGAGTGCAATTATGTAATATTTTAACAATGTACAGATTGTCTACCTAAAACATTCATATACTCATTCCATAAAGGTACCAAAATAGTTTTATCCAAATGATTTTGTATCTTTAAGAAATTAAACTTCTTTCCTGTTTTTAGCAGAGTAATTTTTTTTTCTTATAGGATTCCAAACCTCTCTAATGTCAATAAAAGACATTTAATCCTCTCTCCATTTTATTTTTTGGCATTTCCATGGTAGGCAGCTTATTCCCCTCTAGTTGGTGCTCCTAGGCTGTGCACTGGGCTGAAGTGACATTAGGAGTACCACCCATCATGAACACACAATACAATAAGATGATAAGTTATAACTTATACACCTGAAACCTACAACTTTATTGACCCATGTAACCCAATAAATTAATAAACATTTATTTAAAAGATGCAAAAACAAACAAACAAACAAAATATAAAAGGGGCAACACAAAGGAGTTCTTTAAAGTTTTAGAATGGTTCTGTATCCTGTCTAGTTATGGTGGTTACAAGACTACATGTGTGTGGTAAAATATTCATAGAATTGTGTACCAAAAATAGTGAATTTTACTGCATGTAAAAATTTCATAAATGTTTCAAAGGAATACCGTGGTCGGCAAACTGTGGCTCGCGAGCCACA
>NW_005372122.1:498132-508281 GCF_000412655.1 Myotis brandtii
TGGAAGAGCCGGTATTTTGTGGAAGAGCCACACTCAAGGGGCCAAAGAGCCGTGGTTTGCCGAGCCGCAGTTTGCCGACCACTGTACTAGTATAAAATATTAACACATATCTTCATATAGTGAAGCCATGGCTAAATTCTTTTGCTTGTTTATTCTGTATTTTCCAGAATCCATTAACAAAATTCATTACTTTTATAATAATAAGTAAATGTAATTTTCAGGTAAGTATCAAAATTCTCTAATGTACTGGTTTGACCACAACTAGTGGCATTTTGTAATAGCCAACACGTAAGCAGAACTTCTGGGTAAGATTTCAAAGGAGATCATGATTCACTTTGCTTTCTGGATCCAAAAAAAAGACAAGAAGCTAACAAAATTTTGCCTTTATACAATTAAAAATCAGAAGAAGAAGAAAAGGGCACCATCCATGAGAAAAAAATACTTGCAGCTTTATCAGTTGCATTTGTTTATTATTCTGAAGATATTTTTATCTTTTGAAGTGACTACAAATTGGAAAGCATCTAGACTTTTTGATTGTTTCAAAGAAAACCACATATGTAAGTGTAACCCCTTGTGCGAGATCTAGAACAAAGCATGCTGGAGCAGAGAGGCAAGAGAGCAGAGGAAGGGTGAGCTGGTATTGACTCAGGGACAGGGTATGGTTTGGGTAGGAGCACTGGATCAGTTGTCCACCAAGGTAGATACACAGTATAAGGCACAACGTCCCAGATGCATGGCAAGCTTAGGCTAAATTTTACTAAGGATCAAAACTTGTATGTCCAGACCAGGGAGTGGTGTATGACAGCTAGCGGTTCCAGACATGTGCCTCCAGCTAGAGCAGCGATTTCCAACTGGTGTGCAGCAAGGACTTTCCCTTAGACTGTCAAATGAAAAATGACAACAGCCAACACAATAATAGCTGTCCGGTGTGAATGAATCAAAATTATACCTATTTTTTTTGTCAGATTGGCAAAAGATATATTTTTTGGTGTGCCGCAGAATTTTAATGATTTGTTAATCTGTGCCATGAGACAAAAAAAGGTTGAAAATCGCTGAGCTAGAGGAATATATGTACATTTGTAACATTAACCCCTCAAGGGCAGGGAAGGCAGGAAATAGGCAGTGAGCTTTGACACTCAGGGGAGCTGACAGAGGCATTGGGAGCAAAGCCAAGCAGGCCAGGTTCAGCGCAGGACACGGGCCCTGGGGGCAAGTGGGTGAAAAGCATGGGAACTGGGAATTGAGGCCGAAGCCCAGGCAAATGAGCCAAGCAGGAGCCATGTTTCAGGAACCCAGTGGCCACAGCATCTACTGTCATACTTGCTTGCCTGGAACTCCTAATCAGAAACCTGGGCAATGCACCACACGAATGGCTGGATGTACCCCTTACAAGTAGCAATCCATGCTTTGGAAAGGGATTACTTTGAAAAGAGAGGAACATCAACAAATCAAGGTTTTACAGTATTTCAAAATGCCATATTGAATTGTACCTGAATTAATTATGGTTTCAGGAGAGGGAGCTTTTTAGAGTCTAAGAGAGCACCTTGGTCTCATTTGATGCTTGTACTGTTTCTCTATCTCCCCCTCCCACCCCTACCCCCCGGACACACACACACACACACACACACACACACTTCAGACACTGGATACTCACAGGGAAAGTTCTCTTCTCATGGACATTTTCAGTACCTGTTTACTAGCATACTGTGTCTTCTTCCAGAATTATACTTCCTTCCTCCTCAGGCCTATTCTTCAGCCCATCATTTGCAGATTTACCCAAGTGATGAGTAATGTCATTCTCTTCCTCATTTCCCTGGACTGTCTTCTCTAGCTCCTGCTACTGGGTCTCCTGATAGTTTCCACTCCTAGGTCTGAACCTAACTTAGGAATTATATCCATAACTTTATCCCCTGCACCCAACCCACTCTGAGGAGCAAGCCCAGGGTGCCAGCCCAGGCTCCATGCACAGGGCTCCTTCCTCCCAGTGTTGACCTAACTCACACTGTTGGGATTCTGTCGTGGTTCATTTTCTATAGTTTTCCCAATTTCTCTACCTACTGCCTGAAGCTCCCTGAAGAGGCTGGGTTTTGCTATGAAGCAACAGAATTTGGTAACAGTCCTGATTGCCTGTCTAGTTCTTGCTAGTTACATCCTCAGAGGCAGGAGAACTAAGAAGAGCCCTAGTCACTAGCTGGTCATCTGGTGCTTCTTGGCTAATCTTACAGAGTGACACTCCGCTCCACCTGTGTCTCCATTACTGCCACGAAACTCTTCTTGCCGCACCCCACCCTCCTGATACTACTGCTTTGCTTACCTACACCTGAGCTTGCCATGCTTTTTAGCCCTTCCTACCTCCTTTCAGAATGTTTTTTTTTTTTGCTGCTGTTTCTAATTAAGTTAATTATTTTATAGCTTGGACTGTGTAAAATGCCCCAGCTGTCCAGTTTTTCTGCTGTGTTGCTTGTGCTCATAGTGGTCCCCATAGCTTGTAAGTAAAAGCAATCCATACTGGGAGGCATCACATTGTGATGAGTAATATGTTGGCAAGTAGGGTGTCTAGCTCAGACAGAGGCCGGCATCCAACTGCAGAATGGCCACCTACTCAGGCAAGTCATCTCCTAGAAGGTGAACCTCTGGCCTGGTGTTTGTCCTGACTGTTGCCTTGGCAGAATAGCTGCAAATGACTGTGAAGTTTATGCACCGCACAACTCCAGGGAGTAGCATTCCTATAGACTTCAACAGCAGTGTCTCTCCTGTGGTTGTGGAGTATATGACCTGCAAATGAACTTGGAGATTCTGAGCCTCAGTCACCAGGCGATGCCTGTCCCCAACTGTCCTTACTTTGCTCAGAAGCACTGACACCTCCTGGGTGGCAGAATAATACTGGAATTGCTGTTTCAGGAGGGGCTCAGGGACCCAGACTTCCTTTCTCCCCCCCACCCCGCCCATTCCCTTGTGCTGGTTTGGCCCTAGGATACTACTCCCTCCTCTACTGAAGGCCTCTGAAACACAGGAAAGATCTTACTCTTAGGAGGTAGAGTGCAATTGGCATTTTAAAAACCAAAGGCCAAGGAAACTAAGGCGAAAATAAACAAATGGGACTATCTATATATATAAAAGCCTAAGCAACCATTATGACCAGACAGCTGGACAACCGGCCGGTAGCTATGATGCACACTGACCACCAGGGGGCAGACACTCAATGCAGGAGCTGCCCCCTGGTGGTCAGTGCGCTCCCACAGCCAACCTCCTGTGGCCGGCCAACCTCCCAAGGTCCCTCCCCCCGGCCGGCTGGCCCTGATCGGCCCCGATCACCGGCCAGGCTGAGGGACCTCATTTGTGCACGAATTCATGTACCAGGCCTCTAGTATCAAAATAAAAAGCTTCTGCACAGAGAAAGAAACCATCAACAAAATGAAAAGGGAGCCCATTGTATAAGAGACTATATTTGCCAATGATACATCTGATAAATGGTTAATCTCTAAAATATATAAGGAACTCATGCAACTTAACAAAAGGAAGACAAACAATTCAATTAAAAAATGGGCAGCTCTAGCTGGTTTGGTTCAGTGAGTAGAGCATCGGCCTGCGGACTGAAGGGTCCCAGGTTTGATTCCCATCAAGGGCACATGCCCAGGTTGTGAGCTCAATCCCCAGTAGGGGGTGTGCGCAGGAGGCAGCCAATCAATGATTCTCTCTCATCATTGATGTTTCTATCTCTTTCTCCCTCTCCCTTTCTCTCTGAAATCAATTAAAAAATATTTTTAAAAAATGGGCCACGGACTTAAATAGACACTTTTCCAAAGGAGACATACAGAAGGCCAAGAGACATATGAAAAAATGCTCAGTCACTGATCACCAGAGAGATGCAAATTAAAACGATGATGAGGTATCGCATCACACCTGTCAGAATGGCTACCATCAACAAATCAACAAATGACAAGTGGTGATGAGGATGTGGAGAAAAGGGAACCCTAGTACACTGCTGGTGGGAATGAAGACTGGTGCAGCCACTGTGGAGAACAGTATGGAGTTTCCTCAAAAAATTAAATATGGATCTGCCATTTGACCCAGTGATCCCACTTCTAGGAATATATCCTAAGAAACCCGAAACACCCATCAGAAAGAATGTATGCACCCCTATGCTCATAGCAGCGCAATTTACAATAGCTATAATCAGGAAACAGCCCAAGTGCCCATCAGTAGATGAATGGATAAAAAAGCTGTGGTACATTTATACTATGGAATACTATGCAGCAGTAAAAAAGAAGGATCTTTTACCCTTTGAGACAGCATGGAGGGACCTGGAGAGTATTATGCTCAGTGAAATAAGCCAGTCAGAGAAAAACATATATCACATGATCTCATTTATATGTGGAATCTAATGAACCAAATAAACTGATGAACAAAATAGATCCAGAGACATAGAAGTGTGGAACAGACTGTGGAATCTCAGAAAGAAGGCGGGGGATGGTGGGTGGGTGGGATGTAATCAACCAAAGACCTTGTATGCATATATGCATAACCTATGGACACAGACAATAGTGTGGTGAAGGCCTGGGATGGAGCGTGGGGGGGGGCTAGAAGAGGTCAATGGGGGGAAAAGGGGACATATGTAATACTTTCAACAATAGAGAATTATTAAAAAACAAAAAAAACACACACCACCCAATAAAGATGAATATATATATGCCAAAGCGACCATTACAACCTGTCGACTGAACGACTGGTCATATGAGGATGCACTGACCACTAGGAGGCAGATGCTCAATGCAGGAGCTGCCCCCTGGTGGTCAGTGCACTCCCACAGCCAACCTCCCGCAGCCAGCCAACCTCCCTCAGTCCCTCCCGCCAGCTGGCCAGTCCTGATCGGCCCCAGTCACCGGCCAGGCCCAGGGACCCCACCCATGCATGAATTCGTGGACTGTGTCTCTAGTAAATAAATAAAACACCAAAGGCCAGCCTGGCTCGTCTGCGTACTTCTCCTTTTGGACCCTTCATCACAAAGGGCCAGTACAGCACCCCATTCCAACACAGGCACTATCATCCCTTTCATTGCTAGAATAGGAACTGAACAAAAAGATGAATCCTCCACAGGGTGTTCTGTCTGCTCCTATCAAAGACTGGTATTCCGAGTCTCACAATAATGACTGTGATTAAGAAGAAAAAAACAAAAAACAGGCTTCCATCTTGACTCTGATGACTCCTGGAACTAGAGCGGGAAGCAAGGATGGCAGTGGCAGCATTTTCAGAGCTTTTCTGGGAAGAGATCAGCCTCTTTCGGGAGCGAGCGAATGAAGGCAGAGTCTGGCTGGTTCGCTCAGCTCTCAGTCATGCACCCCATTCATAAACCCTCCTGCTCCTCCATCCCCCTGCAGCGAGGCTGGTGGTCGGTGAGCTCTTCTTTACTTGCTGACGTTTATTGAAAACCATAAATTGTTGGTGATGAAGTTTTCCTAAAGAGAGGAAGTAAAGAATACAAAGAAGGAGTAGTGAAAAACAGGGGCTACTACTATATGGTGCCCAAAAGAAATAGATTTCTGGCAGTTCTATCAGGGAAACTTGCTTAAGTGCAGCGTTTGCAGAATCTGAACAGAAAAGACCACACACAAGCGATTGTAAAGACACACTTTTTTTTTTCAGTCAATCTCCCAACCCTAGTTCCAGGAAAAGGTTCATCTGATTTCTTTTACTATATATCAGAATTGTCTTTTTAAGAGTTTCATATTAAGTGAATCATACAATATGTACTTTTTTGGGGTCTGGCTTCTAAAGAACATAATTATATAACTCAACATAATTATAGTCATGTGTTGCTTAAAGACAGGGGTATGTTCTAAGAAATGTGTTGTTATGCAATTTTACACAAACCAAGATGGTATAGCCTACTGCACACCTAAGCTAGATGGTATAGCCCATTGATCCCAGGCTCCAGCCTGTACATCATGTTACTGTACCGAATACTGCAGGCAATGATAGTACAATGGTAAGTATTTGTGTATATAAACATATCTAAACATAGAAAAGATACAGTAAAAATATGGTATAAAAATAAAAAATGGAACACCTATGTAGGGCACTTATCACGAATGGAGCTTATAGGACTGGCCGTCAGTGAGTGAGTGGTGAGTGTGAAGGCCCAGGACACTACTATGCCCTGCTGTACTAGTAAATGTTATAACACTGTACACTTGGGCTACACTAAATTTATTTATTTAGTTAGTTTTAGTTAATCCTCACCTGAGGATATTTTTCATTGATTTTTGTTTTTAGAGAGAGTGGAAAGGAAAGGGAGAGACAGAGAGAAACATCGATGTGAAAGAGACACATCAATTGGTGTCCTCCTGCATGCACCCTGCAACCGACACCTGTGTCCTTGACCGGAATCGAACCCAAGACCCTTTAGTCTGCAGGCCGACGCTCTATCCATTGAGCCAAACTGGCTAGGGCTAAATTTATTTAAAAATTTTTCTTTCTTCAAAAATAAATTAACTTTAGCTGACTGTAACTTTTTAACTTTATAAAAAATCAATAAAATATATTAAAAAAAAATTCTTCTTTCTTCAAAAATAAATTAACTTTAGCTGACTGTAACTTTTTAACTTTATAACCCTTTTAACTAAAAAAAATTTGGACACTAGCTTAATACAGAAACACATGGTACAGATGTACAAAAATATTTTCTTTCTTTATGTCCTTATTCTATGATCATTTTCTATTATTTTTTTTTTAGCTTTTAAACTTTTTTGTTAAAATCTAAGACACAAGCACACTCATTAGCCTAGGCCTAGCCAGCGTCAGGATCATCACTATCATTGTCTACCACCTGCACATCTTGCCCCACCGGAGGGTGATCAGGGGCAGTAACCCCTGGAGCTGCCCTGCCCTGTGATGGCAGTGCCTCCTCCTGGAGCTCCTCCTGGAGGACCTGCTGAGGCTCTGCCTGAGGGGGTGTCACTCTTTTCAGAAATATGTCCATGGTGGTTTGCTTGGTTCCTTTCTCTTTTTTTAAACCATAGATTTGCTTGTAAGTAGATAATGCACCACTAACAGTCCTCAGCTTTTCGGTGTTGGGATCCATGTTTTCAAAATTTTAAAGGAGCTTGTTGAGTTCTGCCCCAGATTCTGCTAAACACTTTCAAAGATATATATTTTTAATTGATTTCAGAGAGGAGAGAAATCTACCTCTCGGGAGATAGAAACATCAGTGATGAGAGAGAATCAGTGATTGGCTACCTCTTGCACCCCCCCTACTAGGAATCGAGTCTGCAATCCAAGTATGTGCCCTGACCAGGAATTGAACCGTGACCTCCTGGTTCATAGGTCGATGCTCAGGCACTGAGCCACCCCGGCCAGGCTCTGCTCACCACTTTACTATGAACTTTCTTGAGGGTTCTCCTTGTCCTCCTGCAGTTTCCTTTTCTCTTGCCTCTTCTTCAGCTGTGCATTCCTGCTCCAGTTCCAACATCTCCTCATTCGCCAGCTCCTTAGGAACCGCCTCGAGGAGCTCCTCAGTGTCACCCTCATCCACACCCAGGTTACAGTTGTTTGCTGTCTCAACCACACCTTGTTGATTTGTGCAACCTTTGCGCTACAACCTTAGAATGGCTGTGATGTCAGTGGGCGATAGGAACTTTTTGGCTCCATTTTAATCTGATGGGACCATCACTGTCATGTGTGGTCCGTCGCTGACTGACACATCGTTGTGCAGTGCATGACTGTCCATTGTGATTAATCCGTGTTGTTTTGTGTATCAACAATTCATTCCTTTTTATTGCCAAATAGTATTTCATCATAAGAATATATGACATTTTGTTCAGCCATTCATCAGTTGATGCAAAATTGGATGGTTTCCAGTTTTTTGGCTATTGCAAATAAAGCTACTATAGATATTTGTGTACAAGTCTATATGTAGATACATAGTGTGTTACAAAAAATGGATACACACACTTTAAAGGCAGTGTTTATTAAAATACATTTCATTTTTAAAATTGAGCTATCAGCTGTTAAAGTGTGTATACATTTTTTTGGGGGACACCCTGTATGTTTTCATTTCTCTTGGTTAAACGCCTAAGAGTAGAATTGGGTTGTCTGAAAAGTGTGTGCTTACCTTTAAAAGAAACTGCCAAACTTTTCCCAAAGTAGTTGAGTCACTTTATTTACATTAGTGATATGTAATAATCCCAGTTGTATTATCAGTCTTTTCAATTTTAGCCATACTAATTGGTGTATAATGGTAGCTCATTGTGATTTAATGACTTTGGACAATTTTTCATGTGCTTATACATCTTTTATTAAGTGTCTGCTAAAATCTTTTGCCCATTAAAAGTAAGTTGTTTTATTATTGAGCAGTAAGAATTCTTTTAATAATCTGGACATCTAATTTTTAAAATTTATGAATATTTTCTTCCAGTCTGTGGCTTATCTTTTCCATTTCTTAATGGTGTCCATCAAAGAAAGGCCATTTTTAATTTGATAAAATATAATTTAATCTTTTTTTTTCTTGTAGTATGTATTACTTGTGCCCCATCTAAGAACCTTTGCCAATCATAGGGTCATTTTCTTTTTCTAGAAGATTTGTAATTTTAGCTTGTATATTTAGATCTCTGTTCCAGTTCAGGTTTTGTGTGTATGGTGTAAAGTATGGGTGAAGGTTATGTTTAATCCATTTGATATGGTATGGGTTGAAGTTTACCAAATTGTTACTATTTGTTTAATCTATTTTTGATTCCTCTGTTTCTCCTTTCCTGTCTGCTTTTGAGTAAATAAAATTTTGTTTAGTATTCAATTTTAATTCATTTATTAGGCTTTTAACCTACACTTTTTTATTTTTTTAGTGGTCACTCTAAAAGTTACATTATGCATCATTTACTTATCTTAGAGTTAATATTGTACTATTTCACATAAAATATAAATATCTTACAAAAAATTAGTTCCATTTGCTGCAGTTGTTCTAGTTATTATGTCTACTTAATAAGTGACCCCAAAATTTAGTAACAAACAGACATTTATTATGCTTGTGGATTCTTTGGGTCAGTAAATAGGGTTCCTGGACCCAATTCCAACATGGGGTCAGCACACAATCTTGGACATCAGCAGGTGTCTCAGAATTGAACTCAATTCTGACACTATATACCCTGAGATTGCATCAGATTCCACAGGTTAAGGATTCAGTTCTGCAAGACTATACTCCCCCCCCCCCCCCCCCCCCACACACACCACTACCACCTATTTCAGATGTTAACCACAAGCCTAGGCTCTTACCCGTGCTTCTGACCAACAAGTTCTAGATTGGAGGTTCCAAAAACTCCTCCCAACTCAGAATGGCAATCACAAGTCCAGGTTGTTACCTGTACTTCTGACCATCTGGCTATAAATCAGAGGTTCTCTCGACCCTTTCCTTGGTTTTGATTAATTTGTTAAAATAGCTCACAAAACTCAGAAGAAAATTACTTACTAGATCACCAGTTTATTATAAAAGGATATAACTCAAAAACAGCTGGATGGAAGAAATACATAGGGCAAGGTTTGTGGGAAGGGGCACAAGGATTCCAGGCCCTCCCTGGGGATGCCTCTCTCCTAGGACCTTCACCAACCTGTAAGTTCTCCAAATCCTGCCCTTTTGGATTCTTATTGGGGCTTTATTATATAGTCATGACTGATTAAATCACTGGCCATTGGGCAATTGATTCAGCCCCTCTTCCCTCTAATTACATGGTTGGTTCTCCTGGCAACCAGCACCCCCATCCTTAGATGCTTTGTAAAAGTTACCTCATTTAACAAAACAAAAGACACCCTTTTCCACTCTCAAGACTTAGGACATTCCAAGAGCTGGAGAAGCTGTGAGTCAGGAATTGTGGATGAAGACCAAATATGCAGGAAAAATATATTTTGGTCATGTGACTTATCCTATATAATAAAGAGGTAATATGCAAATTAACCCTCATGCCCTCACAAGATGGCTGCCTATGACCAGGCCGGCAGGGGGGTTAGTGAGGGACGACCAAACAACTGTACAAGCAGGCTGCATGGGGTGACAAGGCTGGCAGGGGGGTTAATGGGGGAAGGCCAAATGACTGAACAAGCAGGCTGCGTGGGGCGACCAGGCCGGCGGGGGGGCCATGAGGGGTGACCAGGCCAGCAGGGGGG
>NW_005372122.1:508429-521107 GCF_000412655.1 Myotis brandtii
GGGGTGACCAGGTCAGTGGGAGGGCAGTTGGGGGTGACCTGGCTGGCAGAGGGGGGCAGTTGGGGGCGACCAGGCAGGCTGGCAGGTGAGTGATTAGAAGCCAGCAGTCCAGGATTGTGAGAGGGATGTCCAACTGCTGGGGATCGGGCCTAAACAGGCAGTCAGACATCCCCTGAGGGGTCCTGGATTGGAGAGGGTGCAGGCTGGTCTGAGGGGATCCCTCCCCCCCCTGTGCACAAATTTCATGCACCAGGCCTCTAGTATCTCTTATAAGTCACAATATTGCAGTCAGGAATTTGGAGAAAGAAGAGTGAGGATAAATTGTCTCTGTTTTTTAACGTCCAGGAACTCAGCCAGAAGACTTGAATGCTGGGGCTGGAATTATCCAACGGCTCATTAATTTGTATATATGGCAGTTGACTCTGGCTGTTGGTTGGTACCCTAGCTGGATCTGTCAGCTGGAACACCTACACATGGCCTCTCCATGTGGCTTGAGCAGCAGCATTAGGGCTGCATCAGAAGGATAATTATTTTGAGAGAAACATAGAGTCAGGTGAAAACTAAACTACCCTCTCTGACCTCACTTTGGAAGTCACGCAGGGTATATTTTGCCACATTCTATCTGTCAAGGCAGCTGCAGCATAGACCAGGCCATATTCAAGGAGAGGGACTTAGACTCCACTTTCTTATGGAAGGAGGGTCAAGGAACAGCTCAAGGACCAGAAGTATTGTTGTGGCCTTTTTTGAAAAATATAATCTACCACAGTCTGTCCTCTAGCTACAACAATGCATCTGTCTCGCACGCCAAATATACTAACTTCTCCATGACTTCCTAAAGTCATCATTTTATGGCATCAGGCTCAGTCTCCATGTCTAAGATCTCGTCACCCAAATCAGGTCCAGCTGTGGAGAGGCGCCTTGGGTGTACACCTATCATATCTTGAGCTGAAGCCCTGTAAATTAAAGGCACAGTTAAGTTATCTGCCCCCCCCCCACACACACTAAACAAATAGTGGTGGGACAGACACATGCTAAGTAGTACAGACATTGTCATTCAAAAGGGGAGAGAACATGGGAGGCACACAAAAATCACTGGTCCATGGTAATTCTGAAATCCTACCAGACACATTTCCATTTCCTTGATCAGATTTCCACCCTTTTGTCTGAGAATGAATTTCCATTGTTCTGCTCTTTAAGTCATCCTTTCCTTTTCATAAGAAATACCTAGTGCTTGCAGCTGTCGTTTTTCAGCTGTTTCTTGTAGTGGTTTGAGGTCTATGGGCTTCTTTTCATTTTTATGTCTCTTTTAATTCAAGCCGGTAGTGTTTTCACTACAATTCTCTTTACAACTTTGAGATCTTTCTATGAATTTATTATAGATCACACTAGGGGCCCCATGCATGAATTCATGCATATTGAAAGAAACTGTGGGCCATGAGGCTGAAGTGGGCACAAGGGCGAGTCTCGGCCCATCCTCCGCACCTCCGTCCAGCCCCTCCTGCTGCTTCCCCTGGTCCCCTGTCTGCTGGCAGCCCTGCTCCCACCACCGACGCTCTCATGTGCTGATGGCACAGAGCGATTGGGGCGGTGCCATCAGCAGGTACAAGTGGCAGCTGCTGCCCTGATCGCCCCTCAGGAGCAGGGGGAGGTGGAGAAGCGCTCAGGTGCAATTGGGGCCGGCAGCCACCACTCACACCTGCTGATGGCACTGAGTGATCAGGGCCAGCATCGGGTGCTGGCAGCGGGTGCCAGCGGTGGCTCCAGTGCCAGCAGCGGGTGCAAGCTCCGGGCGGGACCACAGTGCATGGGAACAAAGAATTTTCAGTAACCACCAGAGGCTCACCATGATGACAGCGACTGGTTCTCAGCCTTGGTCTGGCTCCCTGCTTACCTGCTCCACTATCCCACTGTGGCTGATGCCTGCCATGTTCCATGCTCTGCCACCTGCTGCTGATGCCTGCCATGTTCTGCGTGCATCCTCTGGTGGTCAGCGCATGTCATAGCAACTGGTTGTTTGGTTGGTTGTTCCGCCATCCGGTCTATTTGCATATTGCATATAGACTAGGGGCCCAGTGCACGAATTCATGCACCTTGAGGGGAACTGTGGGCCGTGAGGTTGAGGTGGGCACAGGGGTGGGTTTTGGCCCATTCTCTGCACCCCTGCCTGGCCCCTCCTGCCACAGCCCCCAGTCCCCTCTCTGCCAGCAGCCCCGCTCCCACTGCCTCCTCTCCCACTTGTTGATGGCATTGGCCCCGCTCCCACTCACTAATGACGCGGAACGATTGGGGCTAGAGCCAGCAGTGGTGCAAGTGGCAGCTGCTGCCCCGATTGCCCCTCAGGAGCAGGGGGAGGTGGAGAAGCCCTCAGGGGTGATTGGGGCCGGCAGCCACCGCTCACACCCCCTGATGGCGCCGAGCGATCGGGACCAGTGCTGGGTGCCAGCAGTGGGTGCAAGCACCAGGCAGGACCACTGCGCGCAGGAGCAAAGAATTTTCAGTAATCACCAGAGGCTCACCCCGATGACAGCGACAGGCGCCCCGTCTTGGTCTGGCACCCCCGCTCACCTGTTCCACCATCCCGCTGTGGCCAGTGCCTGCCATGTTCCACGCGCGCTCCCTGGTGGTCAGCGCACATCATAGCCACTGGTTGTTTGGTTGTTATACCGTTTGGTCTATTTGCATATTAGAGTTTTATATATATAGAATTATACAAAAGTCATACACTGAAATTTCATCAAAATAAATTATTCTTTTTTTGTAGATTTCTGTAAGACTGCCAAAGGCCAAAACCCTTAAAATTCTTAGACACATTATTGTAACAGGAAAATATTTGTAGCACGTTCTTAAGAGAGCCTTTGTTCTGATGAATTCTTGGAGGTATCCACTTAGATCTTTCTGAGGTCTTAACAGATTGGGAATAAAAATCGTATTTTTTAACCCAGTAAGTTCTGGATCCTTCATATTTTCTATATATTTCACTTGAAAATGGAATAATTCATTTTTTAGCTCATCTCTGTCCTCTCTCATTTTACTATAGGAAGCTAGAAGAATCTAGGCAGCACTTACAACACCCAACCTGGAATGCTTAGATGCATCAGAGATTATTAGATACGCTTTACATTTTACACATTATCACAGGCAATAGAGTTGCAGGTTTTTCTACTAATATATAACAAAGTTCTTTTCTTCAATTCCCAATATTTCCTCTACGTTTCTTTAAGTCCTTAAGGACAAATTCCTGAAGAGTCATCAGACTTCTGTTAATAGTTTCTGAGGCCCTTTACACTTTCATTAACACTCTTCTCAAGATCCTCCCAGCCTCTACCCACTGTGTGGTCCCAAAGCCATTCCCACATGCCTTTGTTTAATTAGATTGTTTTGTTATTACAAAGCACCCCATTCTCTGTTCCAGTAAGTTTGGTTGCATAACAAATTAACCAAAAATTTAGTGACATAAGTAAACATTTATTATGCTCATGAATTTTGTGGATCCAGAGCTTGGATAGGAGACAATGGGGATAGCTTGTTTCTGCCTCTTAATGTTGGGAACTCAGCCAGAGGACTTGAAAGGTGGGGCCTGGAAACTTCCGAAAGATCTTTCATTCATATGCCTGGCAGTTGATGCCGGTTCTTGGCCGGGACATTGGCTGATGCTATCGGCTGGAACACTTGCACCTGGGCTTTCCAAGTGGTCTGGGCTTCTTTGCCGCATGCTTTCAAGGGTTTCAAGAGGGAGCCTCCCTAGAGACAGAGAACCAGGTGAGAGGCACACTGCCCTTTATGCCTTAGCTTTGGAAGTTGCAGTACATCTGCATCAGTGATATACTCACAGGATTTTAATATATAGAAGTGACTGAGGGATGACATTGAGAAGTCAATGTCATTGAAAGAAGAATTTATTCCTTACAGTTTTTAAGAGAAGGGAGCATGCCATGCTATTCAAGACCAGGTGGGGAAGCACCAGGTTTGGTTAGGAGGCAGAAGCGCTGCAAGGGGAAAGCATGGCTGAGAGTTCTTACTGTGTTTTCTGTAGAAAAGGCCAGGAAGGCCAGGGAAAACAGTTTAGGATTGAAGAGTTTGAATGTCAGTGGGCTCTGGACTGTAGGTGTGGCTTTTAGTTGTCTGCTAGTAGTATCTGACTCTAGGTGATTCAGAGCAGGGAAAAATTAGGCTGTGTGTGTAAGAATTAGATAAAGGAGGTGTTTGAGAATATGGACTCAGGCATGGTTGGTTCGCATATAAAGGCATGTTTCCACCCGATTTTTTATTATCTTGGGAATTGGTGAGACCTACGAAGAGCAGTCTGTCTTCAGCCAGCACAGCACCCTAAGGTGTCAAAACATAGAATAAAAACAACTAATATAATATTTTTAACCACATTCTAATGATTAAGGAAGTCATAAAGTCCAGCTCATATTCCAGGAGAGGTTAGACACCAACTTTTAAAAGAAATTATCTAGAGTCTGGAAGGGCATGTGGAACTAATATTTTTGTGGACATTAAAAAAAATATATAAATTACCACAACTGTCCTTTTTACTATTGTTGCCAAGTATTTTATTTCTGGATAGGTTATGAAACCAACAATACTGTGCTATTCTATTTGCTTTAAACAGTCAGTTGCCTTTTAAACAAACCGAGAGAAGAAAAAGAAGATAACACTTTATATTTATTCTTTTATTTACCCTTTCCAATATTTTTCATCTCTTCCTGTAAATCCATAATCTGTAGACCCGGAATCAGTTCCCTGCAACCTGAAGAGCTTTATTTGACATTTACGGTAGAGAGTGTTTACTTTAAAAAGTTATTTTAGCTTTTGTTTATCTAATAATTTTTTATTACAGTCTCATTTTTGAAGAATATTCTCATTGGATGTAGAATTCTGGATAAAGAGATTATTTCTTTTTACCATTTTAAAGATGTCATACCCTTAGCTTATGGCCTCCATTATTTCTCATAAAAGTCAGCCATATTTTGGATCATTGTTTCTCTGGATGTAACATCTTTTCTCTCTCTCTCTGACTGTTTTTTAGGTTTTTCTGTTTGGCATTTTCAAGAGTTTGGCTATGATGTTCTAAGGTGGTTTTTTCTTTGTATTTCTTCTTCTAGGGGTTTACTGAGCTTCTTTGATTTATAAGTTGATGCTTTTCATTATTTTGAACAAATTTTGATGATTATTTCTTCAATTTTTTCTTTTTCTTTTCCTCCTTTCTTTCTGTACCTCTATTCACTAATACCTTAGATGACTTTATATTTCCCCAAAGATCATTAAGGCTCTATTTATTTTTACCCTAAATGTCTTTTCTGTTTTTTGGTTTGGACAATTTGTATTCATCTGTCACTGATCATTCCTTCTGTCGTTATGCACATCCAGTAAACTTTTCATTTCAGGTATCATAGTACATGAGAATTTTTAATAATTCTAGAATTTTTATTTTATTCCCATTTATAATGTTCATTTCTCAGCTTAGATTCCTCATCTGTTTCCTTGTTATGTCTGTTTTTTCTTTTAGATCCTTGAACATCTTTACAATGGGCATATAATAATTTAAAGTTCTTTTCTGCCCATTCCAACATCTGGGTCATCTTGGAGTCTTTCTGTTTTTTAAAAATTATTATCGTAAGGCACACTTTCTCATTTCTTTGTATATCCAGTAATTTTTTATTATATGCTGGACAGTGTGAATGATATGACATAGATCCTAGATTATGTTATCCACCACTAAAAGTGATGAGTTTTGTTTTCGATCCTGTCAGGTTGTTTTCATTCTTTGTTGAGATTATTTTGACTTTATCTTTAGTTTTAGAGCATTGCCCTTACTCTAGATAGGAGTCAGCAAACTTTGGCTTGTGCACTAAATCCAACCTATGGCTTATTTTTGTGGAGCTTATAAACCAGGAATAGTTTTTTACATTTTAAAAGAAATATTAAAAGAAAAAAATAGAAGAGCAAAAAGAAGAATAGACCAAGATTGCGTGTAGCTCACAAGTCTAAAATATTTGCTATTTGGCTCTCTATAGAAAATATTTGTCAACCACACCTCTAGGGTGTGGGGCATTTTTAAAGGTTTGGCCTTCAGGGTCTCAACTAAATAAGTGCCCAAGATTCTTAATGAGGTCTCTCTATTATGTAATAGGCTGAAACTTCAGCTTCCTTCAGAGGCACAAACTCTGCTATCCATTCAGTTCTCCACCCCACAGCAACTGTTCTTTGCTAAGCCTAATGGAATCTCACTTGGTACATGCACAGTATAGCCAACTACTCACAGGGGAGCCTCATGCAAACTTCTGCGCTTCCCACCCCATCCCAGTGGACTCTGTCCTGGAAAATCTAGCTACTCTCATAGCCCTAAACTCAAATCTCTGTCTCCTCAGCTCAGTGAGATTGCCATGTTCTCCTCAAGCTCCGTCCCTGCACCCTGAACAGGAACGTTCCCCTCAACTGAAAGCCAGGGCCACTGAGGGCTTCACCTGATGTGCTTCCTTTCTTAAGAATCGCAGTCCTTCTCTGTCTATTGCACAATATTTAAGAACAGTTGCTTCATACATTTTGTCTAGTTTTATTTTATAGTTGTGTGTTTTAGGGAGGCAATTCCAGTGTCTATCCTTTTGTCTAATGTGGAAGTCTTTGGTTGATATGTCCTTTAAGTCTATTGTAATTGAAAGGCTTCCCCTTTATCTTTTTTTAAAAAATATATTTTTATTGATTTCAGAGAGGAAGGGTGAGGGAGAGAGAAATAGAAACATCAATGATGAGAGAGAATCATTTATCAGCTGCCTCCTGCACGCCCCCTATTGGGGATGGAGCCCACAACCCGGGGGTGTGCCCTTGACCCCAATCGACCCTGGGCCCCTTCAGTCCGCAGGCTGACGCTCTATCCACTGAGCCAAACCGGCCAGGGCCCCTTTTATCTTTTTATCCATCCCCGCTCTCTGAGATTTATCTGTTGAAGGAACTGTATTATTTGCTTGATTTTTTTTTCATGGCTTGAATTTGCTGTTTTCTTTTCTATTGTGTCATTTAATTTGGTTTCTGATTTCCTGTAAATTGGTAGTGGAGTTTAGAGGCTTGATGAGATTTGGTTTTGATACTTTTGGCAATACTTCTTCACAGTAGCTGTGTGTTACTCTATCAGGAGGCACACAAGATCCAGTGATCTCTCTTTTTTATATGTTACTAGTGCCCCGGTGCACAGATTCGTGCACATTGAAAGGAAATTAATTAGAAGGTGGCCGGTGGGGCGGACCTGGGCAAGATGGCCTTTGGAAACTGGTGTCCTTAGGTTAAACAATATTCAGAGACTAGTTGCAATATTTTAAAAGGATTTTTAGACATTAGTTTATCCTTTAGAAAAAAGGTTTATTCACTATAAAACTCAAAATGTTAACTATATATTTTTTAAACTTTTGATTAGAATTTTACCATTCAATATAATTGAGCATTGATTGGGCACCTGCTGTGTACTAGGTTCTTCATGGCAGGGACATTGGCTATCCTAGGAAAACACACATAGGGAATAACCAATAATTGAAGTTTAATGAATAAATTCTTTCAAAACATGAGGGCTATGGAAGAAAAGCAAGAAGATGAGAAAATGTTATGGCATTTCTTGCTGGCATGGACCATGTCTACTTATTTCCGTGTGCTCAGCACCAAGCTCAGTGCCCGGTGCCTGGCAAGCACTCCCGTGATTGATTGAATAAAACGGAATTGACAGGAAGCTCTGGATGCTGACGAGGCTGGGAACCACTGCACCACAGACTCCCTTTCTCCGGTCACAGAGTTTTAAGCTCCTTTGGGAGGCAGTGAATCAAAATGTTGTATATTTGAGCCTATTTTTTAGAGAGATGACCCATAATTTTAATCAAACTCTGAGATGATTCTATAACCACCCTCCTGCCCAATTAAGAAACATTATCTTTACTAAAATATACTCCTGAAAATAGGTTTTTACCAAGAAAAAACATTATTTTATTCACTCAATCACTCCCTCAGACCTAGATTTTAGGAAGGAAAGCTTTCTCCCTTCCCAAGTGCTTCAGAGGTTATTGGTGAAGAAAGAACCCCAGGTGGAGGGTATGTGCTAATAAGACTCACCAGCCGGAAGCATCACCTATTCTTGGGTGTTCTGAGCGGCTTAGCAGTGTGCGTGAACTGTCATCGTGGGCTAGACATCTCCAGAAAGGTTCTCTCTGAGGTCACACACGCTGTGGGAACAGTCCCTGCAGTGACTCAGCCACTGCAGGGGATGCATGAGCCTGTGGGAAAGATCAGGCTGGGTACCTGCCAGGCCTGGCTTGAGAAAATTGCGCATATCACAGCCTTGCTGCCCACAGGCTCCCGGGTGGGCTGTCTCAGGGTGGTTCCATTCGCACTAGCGGCTCTGGGCGTGGTACCCTACCGGTCATGCTGCTGCAAATCATTAATCTGCACACACACACGTCCATGATCAACGGGGCCTTTTTATAACAAGCAAAAAAAAATCTCCCAAAACCCAGAAATTAAAACTCATAACTTAAGTTTTGAGGAAAGCTATATGAAAATGCATCTTACAAATAAAGAAAAGAAATACTGACATAGGTTTTTTTTAAAAAAAAAAATTAAAATCAGTTTTTACCCCAAAAGCGCTGTCGAGAAACCTTGAGAGAACCAGCAGGCCATCTTGCGTTCAGTGTGCTGCTAGGCTCTGCAGGCTGGTACCAAAGAGGATGTGGAAATGTCCACTAGATGGCGGCCCAGTCCAGGCAAATAGTCCCCATCCTTGGCAAGGAGGCAGATTTTGGCATTAATGCCAATATCCTGCAGGCAAATTAACACAAGGCCTATTGATTCCTCACCTAGATATTTCAGTTTCTACTACAAGAATTCCCTTTTCTCTGCCACTTTATATTCAGCTTAAGAAAAAGCATAAAAAAAAGCCAACCACTGATGTTTCCTCATTTATTTGACTGTGTTTCTAAAATGATGTGTGTAAACTCATCTTACACACTTAGGGAAATGACCTGCCACTTTATATTCAGCTTAAGAAAAAGCAGGGGGGAAAAAAGCCAACCACTGATGTTTCCTCATTTATTTTACTGTGTTTCTAAAAAGATGTGTGTAAACTCATCTTACACACTTAGGGAAATGATTCTCAAATCATTAGCAATGATTCCTACCATTTATCTGTGTCGTAGGAAGAGCCATGAATGTGGAGTTGAAAAAGGCATTTTGGGGACTTGGCTCTTCCTGTGGCGTGGGGCCTCAGTTTCCTCACTGAGGGTCACAGTAATACTTACCTGACTAGTTATAGAACAACGGTGACAAGAAAGAACTCTTCTTTATTCGTTGGTGATGCAGGCTAAAACATTTACTGCTGAAACCAGATGCAGAATTTATTTATTTATAGGGGAACAGAAGGTGAGTGGAAGGAAGAATAGCAAAAGTTTGAAAATGAGTGAGCGTTCATATTAGTGTGCCTACTCTTTTGTATGTTTAAAATATTCTATATAATAAAACCCTAATATGCAAATCGACCGAACAGCAGAACGACCGATCACTATCACACGCACTGACCACCAGGGGCAGACACTCAATGCAGAAGCTGCCTCCTGGTGGTCAGTGCGCTCCCACAGGGGGAGTGCCGCTCAGCCAGAAGCTGGGCTCATGGCTGGCAATCGCAGCCACCACTACCGCTGCAGGTGGGTGGTAAGGAGCGAGAGCCCTGGACTGCAAGAGGGATGTCTGACTGCTGGCTTACATCCCCCGAGGGGTCCTGTACTGTGGAGGGCACAGGCTGGGCTGAGGGACCATCCCCCCCCAGTGCATGAATTTTGTGCACTGGGCCTCTAGTTCCGTAATAAATGACTAGAACCAATTCTTTCAGTACAAGGTTGGTGTAAGGATGGAGGGAGGTATTGTAAAATGCTAAACAATTGTAAGTTATTGTTTAACTCTTCTGGACTTCAATTGTCTGTATAGTGAGGGATTTGGACTAGCAGAGCTGTAAGATCCTTCCACCATCTAATTTTTATGATGGTCTAATGCCAGCTTATCTTGTAAGTGGCATTACAAGAACAGGCTCTCCTCAGGCAGGTCTCTGCTCTCCTGGGGATGCCTTCCTTGGCCATCCTATCTAAACCCCTCACCCTGTGACCTCACCCTCAGTCTTAGATTTATTTTCTTCATATTATTTGTTACTCCCAGTGTTATGGACTGACTGTGTCTCACCGCCCCCCTCCCCCTGAATTCATATGTTGAAGCCCTAGCCCCCAATCTGACTCTATTTGGAGATAGGGCTTTTCAGGAGGTAATTGAGGTTAAATGAGATGATGAGAGTGGGGCCCTGCCCTGGCTGGTGTGACTCAGTTGGGTGTCTTACCATGCACCAGCACGGAAAGGTTGCCAGTTCGATTCCTGTAGGGGGTGTGCAAGAGGCAACCAATCAATGTTTTGTTCTCACATCGATGTTTCTTTCTCTCTCTCCCTTCCTTTCTCTTACAAAATAAAAAAATAATAATAAAAGAGTGGGGCTCTAGTTCAACAGGACTGTTGTCCTTATAAGAAGGGGAAGAGACACCAGGAATGCACAGGCACAGAGCAAAAGCCATGAGAGAACACAGCAAAAGGTGGCCATCTGCAAGCCCAGGAGAGAGGCCTCAGCAGAAACCAACCCTGCCACCACCTCGATCTTGGACTCCCAGCCTCCCCAGAGCTGTGTTTCTGCTGCTTAATCCACTTAATCTGCGATATTTTGTTATGACAGCCCGAGAAGACTAGTATAACCAGAAGACATCTTTCTTGTTTATTTCTGTGTTTCTAATCTGACTCCCCAGCCAGAATGCAAACATTGCAGGACAGTGCCTGGCACAAGGCAGAGCACCAGTGAGCAAGCTGAATGCACCTGGATGGACTTAAATGATTTGAGGCACTCATTCTACACTTATTTATTTTGTAGGGGAAGGTCCTGTGTCAATTAGACTTGCCTCCCATTGAATTGTGAATTTTATAAACGTGAAGGCACATGAGATGCTGAAGGGGCAGTGTCACTAAAAACCTTGTGGTCCTGCCCTGTCAGCCACTCTTCACCATGAGCACCTCGGGCCCCTTAAAAAATTCAGCCAGGGTTTAGGAACCAGAATGTTCTGCATCTGGGCATGATGCCAGGTTGTCAAAACACACTCTAGCCATGATCAAACCCCCTGTCCTGTTTGTTTGGACCTACTATATAATTTCACTGGAATTTATATCATCAGAAGAATAAAAAATCAGGCTTAAAACCAGGACGATCCCGTTCCCACTCTCCTTCCAGGACGTTCGAGGACAGACTTCCCCTGTACGGCCGAAGGATCTTCTCTGAAGATAAGACTGTTAATCACAAGCATTTGCCACTGTCACAATTTAAAATAATACTTAGTGTCACATTTTATTTATTTGCGTCTTCTACATCTTGTTTTTAAATAAACTTTATTTTGAATTCATTTTTGATTTACAGAAAACTTGCACAGATAGTAGAGAGTTCCTATACACCCTTCACCCAGCTTCCCCTAACGTGACCATCTTACATCGCGATGGAACATTTGTCAAAACTGAGAAACTGGCATTGGTGTGTTAGTGTTGACCAAACCCCAGGCTTTGTGTGGATTTCAGCAGTTTTTCCATTTCTGTCCCTTTTCTGCTCCAGGATCCAGTCAAGTCACACACTGCACTGAGTTGTCACATCTTCTTAGCCTCTTCCAGGCTGTGAGAGCTTCTCAGTTTCTCCTTGTTGTTAATTATCTGGACGTTCTTGAGAAGAACTGGTCAGGTATTTCTTAGAGTGCCCCCCAATATGGCTTTGCCCGATACCTTCCTCACGATTAGAGTGGGGACCTGGGGATTTAGAAAGATGCTATTGGCATGGAGCACTGGTCTCATCACAGGATGGCCTCAGGGCATCTTGGGTGATGCTAACCTGACCACCTGGTTAAGATCACGTTTGCTGGGTCTCCCTATTCTAAAGTTACTCTTTCCCCCTTCCTTGTCTATTCTTTGGAAGCAACTCACTAATCCCACCCCAACCTCCTGGAGTGGCTTGGTGTCTATCTTATATAATAAAAGGGTAATATGCAAATGTTTCCCCCTTCCTTGTATATTCTTTGGAAGCAACTCACTAATCCCACCCCACCTCCTAGAGGGGGTTGGTGTCTATCCTATATAATAAAAGGGTAATATGCAAATAGACCGAACAGCAGAATAACCGGAATGCCTGTGACCCCTTGCCCTGCCTGGCCTTGCCCCCCAGTGGCCCCCCATCACGATCAGAGGTGGGGCTTGCCAGCAAACCACCCAGGGCCCCCCCTGGCCCAGCCGGCCATCCCCAAATGGCCCCCATCGGGGCAGGCTGGCTGGACCCCCCCAGTGCACAAATTTGTGCACCGGGCCTCTAGTCTTGTATAATAAAGGGGTAATATGCAAATTGACTGTCACACCCTCACACAAGATGGCCACCCCAATGTGGTCACAAAATGGCCACCACAAGATGGCCAGCAGGGGAGGGCAGTTGTGGGTGACCAGGCCTGCAAGGAGGGCCGTTAGGGGCGACCAGGCTGGCAGGGGAGGGCAGTTGGGGGGGACTAGGCTGGCAGGGGAGGGCAGTTGGGGGGGACCAGGCTGGCAGGGGAGGGCAGTTGGGGGGGACCACGCCTGCAAGGGAAGGCA
>NW_005372122.1:521856-523297 GCF_000412655.1 Myotis brandtii
CCCATTTATTTATTTATTCAATTATTTATTTCCATCATTATTGACACTTGTAAAAACTAATGATTTTGTGCCATTGGCACAATTCAGTCTACATGTAGACAGATGCTGAATGCTAAGTTGTTAAGAAGTGAACATTAATTGAGGTGCTTCTTAAGGTGAGAGCAAGACCTGTCCAACTTTTCCCACCAGGCACCAGCTCCATGCTCTGCTCAGAGCCTCTGGGGGGCTTAGCTCCCTGTGCTGCGTTTCCTGACCTGGCAGGTCTGGTACCTGGTGACTGCAGCACCACCCTGCCCTCATTTGGGTCCCCAATTTTCACTCCCTTCCACTTTATTTATCTATTTAAAAATTTATCTTTATTGCTGAGAGTATTATTTATTATTGTTCTTATTTTTAATCTCCCACTCCAACTCCCTTTAATAAACTGTTTTTCAAATTCTTAAGGAAAGTTTATTTAGAAAGTTACAGAGGTAGTAGGAGGGCCCTTGGCACTTAGGAGAAACAGGGAGAGAGATGAACCTTGAGTGAGCATGAAAGAGGGAGGAGAGGTTTGGGCATGCTCTGGACAGAGAGCCCCTTCGGGGGAGAAAGGGGCTGGGGAAAGGCATGGGCGTGCTTCAGAGAGAGAGAGCCACCTAAATCAACTTTTAAAAAAATTAATTTTATATTAACATAAAAGTTGCAAACATTAGACAGTTCCCATGTACTCTTCAGTCACTTTCAGGTTCCCTCATTATTTACATTTTACATTATCATGGCACATTTGTCAAAACTAAGACAAGCGACATGGCAGTACTTCCCCACTGACCTGAGTCCCAGGGGCTAGGCCTGCCCACTTGCTGACCCTCCCCTCAGGCATCCCAGTCCAGTCTAAAGCCCAGTTCTATTTGCCCAACCTGGATACCCCATCAAATCCCATGTTCAGACAGAAGTTGCTCCCAAGACATCTATCTTAAAGGATTAACTAACATGCACCAAATACCCTTTAGGTTTTGGGGAGTACTTCCTGGTCTTTAATATTTCTTTCTTTTTATTTATTTATTATAATTTTTAAAATTAATCTTTATTGTTGAGAGTATAGATGTCCCTCTTTTGTCCCCACATTGGTCCCCTCCACCTGGTTCCTGCCTCGCCCCAGGCCTTCGCCACCCTATTGTCTGTGTCCATAGGTAATGCATATATTCATATAAGATCTTTATTTAAACTTTTCCCGCCCTCCACCCCTTCCCGCTGAGAATCGTCAGTCTGTTCCCTTTCTGTTCATTAGATTTCTTTTTTTGTTTATTTTGATTTTTAGATTCAATTGTTGATAGATGTGTATTTATTGCCTTTTTATTGTATATATATATATACTAGAGGCCTGGTGCATGAAATTCGTGCATGGGGCAGGTCCCAATCCCGGGAATTGGGCCTAAATCAGCAGTCGGACATCCCTCTCACA
>NW_005372122.1:523540-525050 GCF_000412655.1 Myotis brandtii
CTACTGTCTGTGTCCATTGGTTATGCTTATATGCATGCATACATGTCCTTTGGTTACTCTCTTAACCCCCTTGCCCTCCACCATCCCTCTGAGATTGAGTGATCTGTTTAATGCTTCTATGTCTCTGGATCCATTTTTGTTCATCAGTTTATGTTGTTCATTATATTCCATAAATGAGTGAGATCATGTGATATTTATCTTTCTCTAACTGGCTTATTTTGCTTAGCATAATGCTCTCCAGGTCCATCCAGGCTGTTGCAAATGGTAAAAGTTCCTTCTTTTTTACAGTAGCATAATATTCCATTGTGTAGATGTACCACAGTTTTTTAATCCACTGGTCTGCTGATGGGTACTTAGGCTGTTTCCAAATCTCAGCTATTACAAAATTTGCTGCTATGAATATAGGGGTGCATATATCCTTTCTGATTGATGTTTCTGATTCCTTGGGCTATATTCCTAGAAGTGGGATTACTGGGTCAAATGGGAGTTGCATTTTTAATTTTTTGAGGAAATGCAATACTGTTCTCCACAGTGGCCACACCAGTCTTCATTCCCACCAGCAGTGCACGAGGGTTCCTTTTACTCCCCATCCTCAGCCAGCACTTGTCATTTGTTAATTTGTTGATGATAGCCATTTTGATAGGTGTGACATGGTACCTCATTGTCATTTTGATTTGCATCTCTTAGTTAAGTTTATTCCTAGGTATCTTAATTTTTTGGTGCAATGGTAAATGGGATTGTTTTTTTTTGTTTGTTTGTTTCTCTTTCTGTAAGTTCATTATTGGTGTATAAAAAAAGCCATAGATTTCTGGGTGTTAATTTTGTATCCTGCTACATTGCCAAAATTGTTTATTAAGGCTAGTAGATTTTGGTGGAGTCTTCAGGGTTTTCTATATACAATATAATGTCATCTGAGAATAATGACAGTTTTACTTCTTCTTTTCCAATTTGAATGCCTTTTATTTCTTCTTCTTGTCTGATTGCTATGGCTAGCACTTTGAGTACTATGTCAAACAGGAGTGGTGAAAGTGGGCATCCCTGTCTTGTTCCTGTTCTTAGGGGAAATGGTTTTAGTTTTTGCCCGTTGAGTATGATGTTGGTTGTAGGTTTGTCATATAAGGCTTTTATTATGTTGAGGTATGATCCCTCCATTTCCACTTTCTGGGAGTTTTTATCAGGAATGGGTGTTGAATTTTTTCAAATGCTTTTTCTGCATCAATTGATATAATTATGTGATTTTTGTCTCTCAATTTGTTTATCTGATGTGTAACATTTATTGATTTGTGGATATTGTACCATCCTTGCATCCCTAGAATAAATCCTACTTGGACATGATGTAAGATTTTTCTAATGTAATGCTGGATCTGATTTGCTAGAATTTTGTTGAGTATTTTAGCATATATGTTCATCAGGGATATTGGCCTGTAACTCTCTTTCTTTGTGGTGTCTTTATCTGGTTTTGGGATTAGGGTAATGCTGGCTTCATAGAAAGAGCTTGGAAGTGTTCCTT
>NW_005372122.1:525511-541468 GCF_000412655.1 Myotis brandtii
TTTCAATATCTTGCTCTCTCTCTTCTGGCCCCTCATAATTCAAATGTTGGTACACTTGAAGTTGTCCCAGAGGCTCCTTACACTATCTTCATATTTTTGGATTCTTTTTCTTTTTGCTCTTCTGATTGGTGTTTTTTGCTTCCTCATATTTCAAATCATTGATTTTATTCTCTGAATCCTCTACTCTACTGTTGAATCCCTGTATATTTATTATTCTTTATTTCGGTCCATGTATGCTTAATTTCTGACTGGTCCTTTTCCTTTTTTTTTTTTTTTTGCATTCTTACTTAGATCTGTGAAAGTATCACTAAGTCTCATTGAAGGTCTCATGAAGATTCTTGAGTAACCTTATAACCATTGTTTTGAACTCTATATCCAATAGTTTGTTTTCTTTCATTTCTTCCATTTGTAACATGTTTCTTTGTCTTCACATTTTGGCTGCTTCCCTGTGTTTGTTACTATGTATTGGGTAGAGCTGCTATGTGTCCTTGAATTGGTAGAGTCGTCTTGTGTAGTAGGTGTCCTATAGTGCCCAGTGGCTTAGCCTCCCCAGTCACCTGAGCTTGGCACTCTAGGTGCATCCCTTTGTGGGCTGTGTGCACAGTCTTGTTGTAGTTGAGACTTGATTGCTGTTGGTGTCACTGGGAGGAATTGACCTCCAGGCCAACTGGCTGTGAGGACCAGTTGTGGCTACAGTGGGAGAGCTGCTGTGGAGGAGCCACCCTTATGGGGCAGGACTTGCTTCCCTGGGGCTTTGGTGCTCATTGAGTCTGCCCCTTGAGTGTGTTACTTATGGATGTGTAGAGTTGTAATCTGATATGTTCTGATGCTGACCACTGGGTGCACTGGTTCTTGGGTTTCTAGGGAGGTGCAAAGTCAGCCACTGCCTGGGGCACCTGACAGGAGCTACAATGAGATCTGCAGATTCCTCCTATTTATATTGGTTTAGAAGTGTCCAGGCGAGGCCCAGCTGTGAAGCAAGGCGGGCTTGTGCTGGTGCCGGGTCTTGGGCCTTTTATTGATAGTGTCTCAGGGAATCACCAGGGTGGAGCAAACAGAAGTGGCTTTCAGTCAGCCCTGCAACTGGAGAGTTCCCAGCATAGGACCCTGTAAGCACTTCCATCTGGGAGATAGCTGCCCCTGAGTTCCTGCTCAATGCCAGACAGTCCAGCTCCTTCTTGTATGTGCCTGGGCCCCCCAGAGCCTTGCCCTGATGCTGGAGCTCAGAGGAAGTGGAACCCCAGTCATCCCTGCAACTGGAGAGTTCCCAGCATAGGACCAATGACCCCTGTAAGCACTTCCATCTGGGAGAAAGCTGCCCCTGAGTTCCTGCTCAATGCCAGACAGTCCAGCTCCTTCTTGTATGTGCCTGGGCCCCCCAGAGCCTTGCCCTGATGCTGGAGCTCAGAGGAAGTGGAACCTTGTAAATTCAGTTCATGTGCTGGCCCTTTAAGAGGAACAGCTGGGTCTCCAGCAGCCTCTGTGTCACTGAGACCCAATCCCTGCTGGTTTTTACTGCCTGTAGTTACGGGGACTTCTTTTCCCAGCACTGGGTGCCTGGGCTGGGGATCTGGTGTGGGGCTGGGACCCCTTGTTCCTCAGGGGGGTCTCCACAGAGATGAACTCCCAATTAAAAAAGTGGCACAAGCGAGTTCTGGACCAGCCCATTCAGTGCCTCCGCACCCACTACTAGTCTCAGTGTGCTTTCTTCTTTAATTCTCTAGTTGTAGGACTTCCATTCAGCCAACTTTCAGGTGGTTCTGGATGATGATTGTTCGGTATTTTAGTTGTAATTTTGATGTGGTTTTGGGAGGCAGTGAGTACAGGCTATGCCGCCATCTTGGTTCTCCAATATTACTCTCTTTATTTTTATTTTTTAAAATATATTTTGTTTGATTTAAGAGAGAAAGGGAGAAGGAGAGAGAGATAGAAACATCAATGATGAGAGAGAATCATTGATTGACTGCCTCCCACACGCCCTATACTGGGGATCTAGCCTGCAACCTGGGCATGTGACCTAACTGGGAATCAAACCGTGACCTACCAGTTCATAGGTTGATGCTCAACCACTGAGCCACACTGGCTGGGCCCCTTTTTTGTTATGTACAGGACGATGCTCCAACCAAGACACACCAGCCAGGGCTCATCTTTAATATTTCAATGAACCAATACATGCATGTAACTTACTGTTGCCCTTTTTGGTTTCATAACCTATAGTCATGCAGTTATTAGCTTTCATCTTTCAGAATATAGTGACTAAAGATATTTTCTTTCCCATATCCACTTCTATAAACATTTATTAATTACCACAGCTTCTCTGCCATACAGTCAGGATTTGGGGGACTAAAAAGGCCTAGACCAGCATGCAAGGAAGTTGAAACAGAATGAGGGAGAGAAAAGGCCCATAATCAGACCTATGATGAAGGCAGAACACAAGAGGGAAGTTTCAAAGGCATATAAACTGAGTGTGTCACTGTTCTGTAAAGTCCTGCAGGGGCTTCCAAATACCTTCAAGATTAACAGTGCTCTTGGAATCCAAGTCCTCCAAGATGTGTTGCTATTTTCCCTCTCATCTTCTGAATGCCAGCCATGGAGCACTTCTTTCAGATCCTGGAAGGTGACACGCTTATCTCTGGACACTTGCCCCTGCGGTTAAGGTGCCTGGACACCATCACTCCTTCCCTGACAACTGCCGTGCATGTTCAGAAATGCGCTCAGACCTAGGCCAGGTTAGAACCTCTTGTCACGCCTCCCAAAGCATCCTGATGGCTCCTTTCCTAACAGCCATTACATTTCATGGTGACCACCATATACTGCCTTCCTGCCCTTGGTGCCCACATGCTCCCCGGCAGGAACTCCATACCGTGTTCCCTGCCAGGTCTCCTGTGCCCAGGACAGAGCCTGGGCCACCCTGCGTTCAAGAAATATTGTGGAATGAATAGAATGAGAGATAAGTGGATAAGAAGTGTAAAGAAAGTGTTTCTAGGGTTTCAGAGGGGAGAATGGGGATTTAGTTGGTGAGATCAGGACATTTTCCTGTGGGAACTGCTATCCGCGCCACCTGGCGGCATGGAAAGGCTGAGGGGCCCAGACATTTCTGATAACAATCAGCAAAAAGGAGAGTGTGGAAGCAGGAGAGAGGGACAAGTTAGGGCAACAGAGAGTAATCCAACTTGGCAAAAGTCTGGGAAGGATACGAGGCAGAAAAGGAAAAGAGCACATTATACCAGGAAGGCTCTTTTGTAGGTAGGTGAACTGAATTGCCATTTAATAAATATTTTTCTTCCTTTTTTTGTCTCTAGATGTGTCCCACATGGTTGTCTCCTCAGTCATTGTCCACAGGACTCGGAGAACCAGTAGGAAAAGTGGCACAGACTCAAGGCCTGGCTTTCTCTCCAATGGTGTGAAAAGGAGCGGGTACTTCCTGGGGCCTAGCCCTGTGCTCCTCTAGTTGCCTGGATAGAGCCTCATGGGGTACCCACGTTGGGTTAAAATGGAACAAGGCACTTCATGAAATACTGAGCCTCCCACCACTGCAAACATTTAAGCCAAGGCCTGATGACAATCTGCCCCCAAGTACAGTGATAGGTGGTCCTGCACTGGATCAGAGTTTAGACTAGACAATGATTTACTTTACGTTAAAGTGTCCTTCTCATGTAAGATCAGAAGAAGAAAACTAGTGGGGTCACTTCTGGAAGGAGCTTGCCTGCAGGTTTGGGGCTTGGGAGGACGTCGGCAAGAGAGAAGGAGGGGGCTTCATCTTGTTGGGAGAAGTGAGAGCTGTAACTGTGGTGTGAGTGAGTTCACCGAGGGAAGGAGTGTGAAAAGACAGGGAAGAGAGCCGAAGGCAGAAACAGGAGGTGCTCCTGGGACGGCGGCAGGTGGGGGATGTGCAGAAGTTCACAAAGGAGATGCTATTCTGTGCGCTCAGGTCCACCAAGGACAGGGTGGTGGGTGGTGCTCAGAGGATCATTGCCTCACCTTTGAGAAAGCAGTTTCAAGAGAGTCTCGGGGAGAGACCAATGGAGAAGGTGAGGGAGAGTAAGGGAGGGGGGATGGCGAAGGTGACTGTAGTTTTCAGAAGTTGGGTGGTTAAGAGCTGGGAGCAGAAGCCTGTGGAAGAAGTGGGTGAAGGAAAAGGGCTTTGGTTTCATTTTAGTAGAGAGTAACCATGATCCTTTTTAAGGAGGAAGGAGGTACAATCAGGCAAGAAGCCAACGACGGTGGGCAGAGAGGTGATAGACTGTGGTTGGTGAGAAGCGCTGGGTGAGAGGTTGGCTTTGGCAAAGAGGACAGTGCCATCCTTCGCAGAGGCAATGGAAGAAGGTGTTTTTACTGTATAGAAGTTTACTGAGATGGTATTGAGTTTGGGGCTGGACAAGTGTTTGTGAGGTCTCCTTAAATCAGCTTTTGTGATGTTACTTTCTATGAATCAATCAGAATAAAGTGATTTTCTTTAGAAACAAAATTCTACTGTGACTATTTATACTGCCATGCTGCTGTGGTTGG
Organism: Myotis brandtii; assembly: GCF_000412655.1. NCBI lineage: Eukaryota > Metazoa > Chordata > Mammalia > Chiroptera > Vespertilionidae > Myotis > Myotis brandtii. The sequence continues at coordinate 530,021 of NW_005372122.1, forward strand.
AGGAACACAGAAAACAGTAACTACCTCATAGAACTGCGTAAGAGTCAGATTTGATAATACAGGTGAGCCATTCACATGGTGCCTGCTGGGCACTTGGTTCCTTCACCCAGGCACTCAGCTTCATGCTAGGTTTTGTAGAGAAACAAAAGAAATGACACATGGGAGAGAGACCAAGATGGCGGCATAGGTAAACACCGGAGACTGCTGCCGCAAACAACCACTTCAAAAATACAACTAAAAGACGGAACGGACATCACCCAGAACCACAGGAAGGCTGGCTGAGGAGAGACTCTTCCTGTCGGTGGTGGGGACAGCATGGTCATGGAGGTGAGGTTTGGGGAGGATGAGAAGTAAGATGGCTGATGCCTGGGTGAACCAAGAGGATGGTCCACACTTTGCGGATCTCAGGACGATTTGGGGGATCCAAGGTGTTCTGGAATTCCCAATAAGGCTGAAGCCAGAGAATATACTCTTTTGAGGTTCCTATTGTGGGGGTCATCTCCGAGTTTCAAACTTGCAAACACAGAACCGCCTGGCAGTTGTGATGCCACATGAAAGCTGAAGCCATACCTCCCCCTTGGTCCCTCTGGCCAGCTGGACACCTCAGATGAGAGCTGCACTCAGGGCTGCACCATCTGCTGTTGGCTCACCTGCTGCTACACCCTAGCAGCCAGATCTGATGGCCCAGATGGCAACCACTGCAGCTGGTGTGGCTGTGGGCTCTGCTGTCGGCCCCACACTAGTTCATGCCATTGCTGGGGCTTCTGTGAGGAAGTAATGCTGAGTCCTCCAGGCCTCAGGGAACTCAGCCGGCTAACCACCAGCAGCAGCAACAACAGGCTAGTGTGGTCACCATGAGATGAAACAGTGTTTGGCATGTGCCCAGAACCAGGGAGACCTCAGCGAAGTGCTGAAACAGTGTGATTCTACAAATAGATTAGCTTAATCAAGATGTTAAGATTGAAGACATGGGAAATCATCTCTTATGATCAACTTCATTTAGTATAAAAATATAATAATCATAGGGAAAGTATAAAAGTACCAGTTAAACCTCTCCTCTAGCATTATTACTAGTAGTTTCCTTGCCTCAGAATTGCAATGGACCCGGCCAGTGTTGCTCAGTGATTGAGCATCGACCCATGAACCAAGAGGTCACTGTCTTGATTCCTGGTTGGTGCACATGCCCAGGTTGTGGGCTCGATCTCCAGCAGAGGGCGTGCAGGAGGCAGCTGTAGATGTTTCTCTCATCAATGTTTTTATCTCTCCTTTTCTCTCTCTCTAAAAACCAATAAAACATTTTTAAAATTGATTTCAGAGAGGGAAGGGAGAGGGAGAGAGAGAAACAGCCTATCTAATAAAAGAGTAATATGCAAATTAACCATCACTCTGCGACAAAGATGGCGGTGCCCATAGTGGCGGGGGAGAGGGGGGGACGCTGGAGGCGTTGCCCTGGCGATGCGAGCCCAGCGTTCTGCACCCTAGCCACGTGGAGGGAGGGGCCAGGGGCCCAGCATCCCATGCTCTGGCCATGTGGAGGGAGGGGCCAGGGGCCCAGCATCCCATGCTCTGGCCGTGTGGAGGGAGGGGCCTCTGGCAAGAGACCAGGGCATGGGACGCTGGCATCATTGCAGGCCGGGCTGAGGGAGCCCCCCCCCCATGCATGAATTTTGTGCACCAGGCCTTTAGTCAATGATAAGAGAGAATCATTGATCGGCTGCTTCCTGCACACCCCACACTGGGAATTGAATCTGCAACCCGGACATGTGCCCTGACCAGGAATCAAGCCATGACCCCCTGATTCATAAGTTGATACTCAACCACTGAGCCATGCTAGCTGGGCAAAACGTTAAAAAAAAAGTATTGCAATGGAAGAAGGTGTTTTTACTGTATAGAAGTTTACTGAGATGGTATTGAGTTTGGGGCTGGACAAGTGTTTGTGAGGTCTCCTTAAATCAGCTTTTGTGATGTTACTTTCTATGAATCAATCAGAATAAAGTGATTTTCTTTAGAAAAAAATTCTACTGTGACTATTTATACTGCCATGCTGCTGTGGTTGGAGGAACACAGAAAACAGTAACTACCTCATAGAACTGCGTAAGGAAAGAGGAACAAATGTAACCTGAACAATAAAGATTTAATTAAAAAAAAAAAAAGAAATGACACATAGGTGCTGTTTACAAGGAGCTCGTGTTCTAGTTGGGAGAGAGAGCAAAGGTGTGCCACACAGGCCTACCCCACATGGCAGTGGTGCCCACCTGCTCGCCTGTATACTCGGCCCCTCTCTGATTGACACATGCCAACCCTGGTACAACTTAGGCACAGTTGTGGATACAAGAATTCAGTGGAGGGAGTTGGATTGGCTTCAGTAATTCCAACGGCTTCAGGAAGGTCCCATTTGAGGTGGGTCTTGAAATAGGGAGGTGGGACTTCGAAGGCTCACAGCTGGAGAATTAGGATAGGTCAAGACACAGTTTGTTTTAATGCATCTGGAATGTATGTAATACTAGTAATGAAAATAATATGAATAGTGATGATGATAGACACATAACGAGAGTTTCCAAGGTGTCAGAGAATGTGCTAAGCGCTCAACGTGAATCATCTCACCTCACAGCAATCCTAGGAGATAAATCATTAGAGTCCTTTTGGCTGCAAGTCACAGAAACCTCAACTCAGTTCAGAGATAAGGGTTCTCTTGGCTCATGTAGCTGGATATCTGGACGTAGGGTGGGCTGCGGGCAGGGTTTTGTCATAGTCTGGCTCCATCTCCCATTTCTCAGTGTACTTCCTAGTACTGCCCTCCCCACGCATCGGCTTCATTTCCCTTCAGACAGGAAGGCAGCACATCTTCTACCCTCCTGGGGAGAGGGAGGTGACATCCCATGGTTTTCTACCAAGAGGCAAGGAGCTTCTTTTCTAGAAGCCACAGCAACTTTTTCCTGGAGTCTTGCTGGCATTAGTCGTGACTGTTCTTAAACCAGCTGTCAGCAGTGGTGATGGAACTAGTATTAGCCCAGAGCGTGGCCCTCTGGCTTCATCCCCGATGGCCCAGCACTGCCGGTCTGGGATGGGCCCAAGACTGGCATTTCTAGCAAGTTCCCAGGTGATGCTGCTGCTGATCCTGCAACTACTGTTGACACATGCTGGTCACACTCATCTGCTGGCATGGCACAGAGGTCAAGCTAAATGCCTTCCATGGCCATCATCACCTCTGCTGTGCACACGAGGAGACTGGGGCTCAGAGGGTGCAAGCATCAAAGGTCACATTGCCTGTGTTCCAACCCCAGCAGCCTCATGGGAAAGCATGTGAGCTTCACCGCTAAGTGGAGGCCCTTCTAACCGCAGTCGGCCTCAGCAGTAGGTGTGAGAGGGTCTAGACAGGCTGCAATTATACTCCGGAGGGTTTTCAAAGCCAGACAAAGGAGCTTAAAGCTGAAACCATGGGCAATAGGGAGCCATCACAGGTTCCTGAGGGGAAGTGTTTTATAAAGATTGGTCCAGAGGTAAAACTTTTATTTATTTTTGATACGCAATGCAATTAATAGTTATGTCAAAAGTCTTTTTTTGTCCCTGAATTACAATGAAAGTTGACTTTATTCTCTTTTATATTTTATTTAAAGTCAGATTGAGAGCTGACTATAAAGTAAAAAATTTCCCCTCTGTGTGAGTTAAGATTCACAACTGTAAGCAACAGAATTCAGCTCTAGCTGCTTTAAGCAGAAAGGGAACTTACTAGAAAGCATTCAGGCAACTCTCAGAATTACAGGGAGGGCTAGAGAACCAGAGTTTGAGGCTAAGCAGCCAGGAACCGTGCCCAAAACCATGCTGTGGAAAACTGGAATCTCTGTAGTTGAACTAAGCACCAGACACCACTGTGCTAAGTGCTAGGGCAGGAACACAGACTTACTGAGATGGCCTCCCCTCCCCTCTTCCATGCCAGGAACATGGTCTGGTTGCTCCTGCCCTGCTGCCCATGGCACCAACGGGAGTGAGAGCCCCTCTGGCCTGGTGCCAACCTTACTTCCTTCAGACCCCATGTCCAGAGCATGAGCTTCCAATAGCGGAGTGTGAGTACCCCCGCTCAGCCCAGCTGCAAGGGAGGCGGGAACGGAGAGAGAAGGACATCTTCAGCTTCTGCTGTGGAAATCCGACTGACTCCTATTCCGACTAATAAGAAGGTGTTATGGGCTGAATTGCAACCCCCACCCCCAGCCCCCAAATCCCTGTGTTGAAGCCCTAACCCCCGGTGCTTTAGGATGTGTCTACATTTGAAGATGGGGCCTTTAAAGAGGTGGGTAAGTTAAAATGAGGCCATTAGGTGGACCTGATTCAATCTAACTGGTGTTCTTATAAGGAAGAGGGACGTTGGACACAAAGAGAGACACAAGGCATGCACGCACAGAGGAAAGACCATGTGAGGGCACAGTGAGCACGCAGCCATCTGCACATCGTCCCTATGGCGTGTGTGTGCGTGTGTGTGTGTGTGTGTGTGTGTGTGTGTGTGTGTGTGTGACACCACACCTGCTGACACTTTGATCTTGGACTTTCAGCCTCCAGAATTGTGAGGCAATAAGTGTCTGTTGTTTTAGCCCCCAGTCTGTGCTATTGTTTATGGCAGTCGAGCTGACTCATGCAGAGGGGAAGTGCCCGACCAGGGAAAGGGCTGGGATATTGGAGAGTTGAAATGGGTCGCAATAGCACCCATGCTCTCCCACCCCAACGCGTCTGAGGCTGAAGGAGGATCTTCAGGAAGAAAGGCTGGAAGGATGAGGAAGGACATTGTTTTAAATAGGAGCACGTTTGAGGGCCCCTGCAGACGACCCCCCTATGCACCTTTAATCTGCATGGAGAAGCCTGGGAGTCCTGCGCCTGTGTACTCTCGGGAAACTCCAAATCTGGAAGGACCCAATCGGATTTGGCAAGCACACGTGCCCCTGGCAACCGAAATTCACAAAATTCACAAGCTCCACGGTGCACACCCGCGGGCCTGGGCTCCTTCCCAGGACACGAGGCCCCATGAGCCTGGGCTGCCTTGCCAGCCGTACAGCTCCCTGGGAGAGCCGGCAGAACCTGTGCTTTGACTCAGGGGACCTGCTTTCTGAGCTGAGGTTTGTGTCCTGTGGCTTTTGTGCTTCCCTCATTTGTCCAGCTGTCATCCTCACCTCGCCTTCTTCTTTCATTTCCTTTTTACAAGTAGGTACCACCTCTTGCTTATATTCAGCCACAAACAAAGAGCTGGGAGACCAAGGAGAGGAGCACAGAGTGGCAATGCAACACCCCCCGCCCCTCCCTGTGAGGGGCCAGAGATTCAATGGGAGCTGCGTGTGGTCCAGCATCGTGAGTGGGGAAGTCGACAGAATAGAATCTAATTTCCTCTGCTCGGCCTTTGGACTCCACCTGGTAACACCAGAAGAGCCTGTAGCTGCTGAAGTCCTTTCTAAGCTGCAACCTAGCTACACAGGGGCAACTGGAATATTCCACCAGCTAGTGGAACCAAGGGAAGGAGAGAGATGGTGGTGGGAGGTGGGTCAGAGCGGACTCGGGGTGTCACCCAGCAATAAAAATGTGTATGCTGCCCCCATGCTTATATCTATCTGGCCTCCTAAGGTCTGACTTCCAGGACCTTCAGAGCAACTGCCCTGGAGTCCTGCATCACAAATCGTTGTGCTTTGTCCCAACAGATAGGCTGGGGCTAATTGTCCTGTCTCTGCCTCGCACATGCTGTGTGACCTTGAGTGAAGCATCTGATCTCTCTGGGTCTGTTTCCCTCTGTGAAATGGGGTTGATAGCATTGACCTGTCCCAGAGAGTGAGCACAGGAGGCGTCGCTAATAAAACTTGTCATAAAACTCTTTGTTCTTCCAAGGCTCCTGGGTCTAGAAAAGAGAGGATCTGGAGGCTGTGACCACAGCCCGGGGAGGTAGGGGTTGCTCTGAGTTAGGGGGCCGGCTCTCTGAGCAGCACAGCAGAGAATGGGGTCTGATAGCAGCAGCAGGCTGTGCAAGGCCTCACAGAGGACCGGTGGGAGGGCAAGGCAGCTTGGCCTCTGGTGTGCGGGCCTTGCCATTGACCCACTCAGGACATCTGCAACAACTCACAGAAGTGACAGCAGCTTCTTCCAGTTTCTGCCTGTCAAGTCCAAGAGTCTTTCCAGCAGCGCTCAGATGGAAGTTGCATGCAAATCACGAAAGAAAGCCCGAACTTGGCTGGGAGTTTGTCTTTGTGCAGAGAACAATGGACAGAGAAAGAGTGCTGTGTCCTGCGGTGTTCAGACTGCGTGGACACAGTTCCCCGCGGAGGGCCAGCCTGCCCAGAGCTGTGTGTGTGGGTGCATACATGTGTGAATGTATTGTGTATATATGTACTGTGCACATGTCTGTGTACATGCATATGGATTGGATATGTGTGTCTGTGTACATGTGTATGTGCAGAAATATGTATCTTTGTGTGTGTACATGGATCTGTGCATGTACATGTGCATATACACATGCATCTGTACAGTGTGTGTGCATGCATGGATGTGAGTAGACATGTGTTAGCCATATGTGTATATAGAGGTGCATATTGTGTGTGCATGTATATTGTGTGTCTGTGTATGTTATGTACACTGGTGTGTGCAAGTGTACATGTATACAAATGCATGCATACACATGTGCATATACGTTAGTATGCATGTATGTGCATGTGTATACTAGTATGAATATGTATTTGTGACATGTACATGGCAGCAATTTTCAGCTGGTATGCCACAAAAAAACTTTAAAACATGCAATACCTGCCTTGGCCAGTATGCTCAGTGATTAGAGCATTGGCCTGTGCACAAAGGGTCATGGGTTATATTCTGGGTCAAGGGCATGTATCTGAGTTGCAGGTTCCATCCCTGGGCCCAAATCTGGATGCATAAAGGAGGTAACCAATCGATGTGTCTCTCTCACATTGATGTTTTCTCTCTCTCTCTCTCTCTCTCTCTCACTTTCTTCTTCCTTCCCTTCTACTTTCTCTAAAAAATCAATGAAAAAAATATCCTCAGGTGAGGATTAACAACAAAAACAAAAAGATAGCAGCCAACACAACCAAAATTATACCTATTTTTTGTCAGATCAGCAAAAAACATAGTATATTTTTTGGTGAATAGCATAATTTTGAATTTTAGTAATTAGTTTATGTGAGACAAAAAGGTTGAAAATCGCTGGTGTAAGGGGCTGGCTGGAGGACATGCGCATGTCCACAAACCTTACCCCAGGCCTTCGCAGCGTTGTGCTGGAGTCAAAGAAGCAACCACACTCAGGCCCAGCAAACACCGCCGACACTGAGGGGGCCGTGGGTGGCAAGGCTTGGATGTGAACAGGGGCTGCCATAGCGGGTCAGAGCGCTGTGGTTGCTGGAAAGTTACTGGCCAGCCGTTCCGTCTTCATAAGCCAAAAGCTGTACATGCCAGTCAGTGTTTTATGTTTAAAATCTGAGAAATGCTGTGAATGTGCCAGAACCATTTTAGTTTGTATTTTGTGTTTTTGACAATTAGAAAAGTCTCTTGAGTTTCATCTTATCAAGATGTTGTTTTAAAAATATATTTTTCAGAGAAGCTCTCTGAATCTCCTCTTACGTTGCCTTCCTTGTGATATTTCCTCATATTAATAATTACGATGCAGTGGGCGAAGCCCAGGACTGAGAGCTGGCAGCCTCAGGGACTCAGTCTCTGCGCCAGACAGTTGTATGGGAACCCAGCAGCTCCCTAGAGCTGTTCAGCCATTGGGAGGTTACTGGGCCATTCCAAGTCTCAGTGTTCTCACCTCTGAAATGGGTATGCTGATAGTAACAGCCTCATAGGATTGCTGTAAGGATTAAATGAGACATTGCCAAGCTTCCCGATCTGTGTGCCAATGTGCAGTTTGCTGGAAGGTGCCAGCCACCAGCCTTAGGTCACGAGCAGTACCTGGGGGGCTGGCAACATAATGGTGAGCATCACGCACGGTTCCAGGGACACCTGTAAAAGGGTGGAATTCTGCATAGCTATTTCAAACACAAAACGATATGGTTAAGAAAGCAAGCTGGAGTTTTTCATGAAACATTTGGAACTTCTTTACAAATCAACATTGGAGACCTACCTTTTTCCTTCTATTTTTATCTTAATTACAGAATGTAAGCTGAGTGTAACGGATGGTTTCAGATGGCACGCTGGAGGGGTGTAGCTTACCCAGCCCCCTCCCCACCTCCGTGGGCCATGTCTGAAGTACTGTTTCCCTTGAGCACCACAACGTGTAGCTGCTGGGAAGCCCTGAGCACCATGTGCAGAGCTTCCTGACAGAGCGAGCCGTCCGTGTTGGTTATGTCGTTAATGTATTGTTGTCGTCATCATTGTACAGACACCGGAGCTAGCTGTCATAACCTGTGAGTTGGAGGCATGCTTCCATTATAAACTACCTAATGACTCTGAAGGAGTCTGTTTATCCTTTCTATGTCTGCTTAAAATGCAGTAATATTACCTGCTCCTCCAGCCCAGCGGGCAATGTTATGAGACTCAGAGGAGAAACTCGACATCAACGATGGCAGAGAAATAACAACTCTCTTGCTGGTTCAATGATTTCTCTTTCTCCAACTCAGTGGTGTCCAACCACATGTGACTATTAAAATTTAAATTAATTAAAATGAAATATACTTGAAAATTCAGTTTCTCAGTCTTTCTGGCCCCACGTGGCTGATAGCCATCATATGGGACACTCAGCTCAACTACTCATAGAAAACGTTCACCCTTTCTCTTCTGCTTCCTGCCCCACTGGTGGATCAGGTAGGGAAGATTTAAGTTTTTTTCTACTGTCTTAACCCATAATAGGTGTAAACTAGTTAAAATGCTGAGCTCTGTTTTGCTTGGTAAAGGAAGATGCCATTGCTAGTAGGACATGGGCCTGGATGGATTTGGCTGGACCTCCCTGCAGCCTCTTCCCTGACCTTTGCATTTTCAGGTGCCTGGAAGGGTTGGGCGCTGTAAGCAATAACGAAGGAAAAGAAAGCTAACAGGTGCAACGAGGGTTACATCCACGTGGCTTCGTGGGAGCATCATGTTCTTAACATCCTGATTGCCATCTTGATCTTTATCGTCACCAAAGGTAAGCATCAGACTTTCTGCTGAAGTCACTTCCAGGGACCTTTTGTTTCTTTCGTACTAAAGAAACCCAAGTGGTGGCAGTCCCTAACTGTGACCATAGCCATCCATTAGCCTCCACCCATAATTGGGCATCTGCTTCCCAATGGGAATGGTTTCACTGAGGATTCTGAACACAGTGTGGCTAGCTGTGCATTCCAGGGCCCTGCTGGAGTCATTGCTGTTGCATGCTGATGCACAAGAACATCTTGGTGAAGAAATAGAGGGATAGTATTGCGAAGTGTCTCAACTGTGGTTAAACTATGTCCACGACACTTCCCCATTTCATCTAGGACATGAAACTGTGGGCCAGCTTTTATTTGCATGGTTGCTGTGAGGGGAATCTTCTCCCTGAACCATTCTGGAATAAAATTGTATTTCTCTTGGCTCTTGGTTATTATTAAGTCTAATCGTCTAGGGCAGTTTGAGAAAACATTGGCTTTCTCCATTACCTTTGGGGAAAAGTCAAAATATATTAATATACTCCGGAAACTTCAATGACCACATTTTCTTTTTATTGATAGAAGTTGCAAGGGAAAAACTGATATAGTGCAGTTAACCACATAACTAAAATTTCTTTTATTGCCCTTTAAAAATCATGGTGCTGGCAATATTTGTGATAGACAAAAATTTTACACATAGGCTTTTTAAAGGCTTATAAATGTTTAGAAAGTAAAACTGGTTTGGCCCAGATGGTGTGGTTCAGTGGTTGAATGTCAACCCATGAACCAAGAGGTCACAGTTTAATTCCTGGTCAGGTCATGTGCCTGGGTTGTGGGCTCAATCCCTAGTTGGGAGCATGCAGGAGGCAGATGATCAATGTTTCTCTCTCATCATTTTTGTTTCTATCCCTCTCTCCCTCTCCCTCTGAAATCAATAAAAACATATTTTTTCTTACTTATTTGGATGTCTTTATTTGATTATCTGTTTATTTGCTATAGCTTTTTTTGTTTAAAGAATTGCATATGTCTCCTTTTTCCCCAATTGACTGCCTTGCCCTGCCACTCCCGCCCCCTAGGACAAGCCCCCATCACCCCAGTGTTCGTGTCCATTGGTTAGGCTGATATGCATGCATACAAGTCCTTTGGTTGATCTCTTACCCCCCCTCTCCCCTGCCTTCTCTCTGAGGTTGGATGGTCTGTTCAGTGTTTCCTAGTCTCTGGATCTATTTTTGTTCATCAGTTTATGTTGTTCATTATATTCCACATGAGTGAGATCATGTGGTATTTATCTTTCTCCGACTGGCTTATTTCGCTTAGCATAATGCTCTCCAGGTCCATCCAAGCTGTTGCAAATGTAAAGGTTCCTTCTTTTTTACAGCAGCATAGTATTCCATTGTATAGATATACCACAGTATTTTAAATTTACTCATCTGCTGATGGGCACTTAGGCTATTTCCAAATCTTAGCTATTGTAAATTGTGCTGCTATGAACATTGGGGTGCATATGTGCTTTCTGATTGATGTTTCTGGTTTCTTGGGATATATTCCCAGAAGTAGGATTATGGGGTCGAATGGGAGTTCCATTTTTAATTTTTTGAGGAATCTCCATACTGTTCTCCACAGTGGCTGCACCAGTCTGCATTCCCACTAGCAGTGCAGGAGGGTTCCTCCTTTTTCACATCCTCAGCCAGCACTTGTCATTTGTCGATTTCTTGATGATAGCCATTCTGACAGGTGTGAGATGGTACCTCATTGTTGTTTTGATTTGCATCTCTCAGATGATTAGTAACTTTGAGCATGTTTTCATCTGTCTCTCAGCCTTCTGTATATTCTCTTTCAAAAAGTGTCTATTTAGGTCCTTTGCCCATTTTTTGATTGGATTGTTTATCTTCCTTTTGTTAAGTTGTATGAGTTCCCTGTAAATTTTGGAGATTAAACCCTTATCTGAGACAGCCTTGGCAAATATATTCTTCCATGTAGTGGGCTTTCTTGTTGTTTTGTTGATTTTTTTTTTTTTTGCTGTGCAGAAGATTTTTATTTTGATGTAGTCCCATTTATTTATTTTCTCCTTAGTCTCCATTGCCCTAGGAACTGTACCAAAGATACAGTTGTAAAGATATTGCTATGGCATATGTCTGCTATTTTTGCTGCCTATTTTGGAGTCTTCTAACATTTTTATGTTTTCCCATCTTACATCTAAGTCCTTTAACGATTTTGAATTTATTTTTGTATGGTGTAAGTTGGTAGTCTAGTTTCATTTTTTTGCATGTATCTGTCCAATTTTCCCAGCACCATTTATTGAAGAGACTGTGTTGACTCCATTGTATGCTATTGCCTCCTTTGTCAAATATTAATTGAGCATAATGGCTTG
>NW_005372122.1:542910-544424 GCF_000412655.1 Myotis brandtii
CTTTTTCATTTCTGATTTTGTTTATTTGAGTCCTCTCTCTTTGTTTCTTGGTGAGCCTGGCTAGTCAATCTTGTTTATCCTTTCAAAGAACCAACTTTTGGTTTTATTGATCTTTTGTATTGTTTTTTTGGTTTCTATGTCATTTATTTCTGCTCTGATCTTTATTATTTCCTTTCTTCTGCTCACTATGGGCTTTTCTTATTGCTCTCTTTCTAATTCTTTAAGTTGTAGGGTTAGATAATTTATTACCATTTTTTCTTGTTTTTTGAGGTAGGCTTCCCTCTCAGGACTGCTTTCACTGTGTCCCATAGATTTTGGATTGTTTGTTTTCATTGTCCTTTGTTACTAGGATGCTTTTTATTTCTACTTTGATCTCTTTGGTTACCCAATCATTGTTTACTAGCATGCTATTTAGCCTCCAAGTGTTTGATTTTTTCATTGTTCCTATGGTAGTTGATTTCTAATTTTATGCCATCAGGATCTGAGAAGATGCTTGATATGATTTCTATTTTCTTAAATTTGAACAGACTTTGCCTGTGTCCAATATGTGGTCTATCTTTGAAATGTCCTGTGTGCACTTGAGAAGATTGTATATTCGGTAGCTTTGGGGTGAAATGTTCTGAAGATGTCAAATAATTCCATCTGATCTAGTGAGGATTGATGTTTCCTTGCTGATTTTTTTGTTTAGAGGATTTATCCAGTGGTATCAATGGAGTATTGAAGTCCCCTACAATGACTGTATTGCTGTTGATCTCTCCCTTGATACCTTCCAGAATTTTTTTTATGTATTTGGGTGCTCCTGTATTGGGTGCATATATGTTTACCAGAGTTATATCCTCTTGTTGAATTGCACCCTTTAGTATTATGAAGTGGCCTTCCTTATCGCTTGTTATGGCCTTCACTTTGAGGTTTATTTTTTTAGATATAAGTGTTGCTACCCCAGCTTTTTTTTTTCATTTGCCTGAAAAAATTTTTTCCATTCCTCCACTATCAGTCTTTGTAAGTCCTTTTTTCTGAGGTGGGTCTCTTGTAGACAGCAGATATAGGGGTCATACAGCTACCCTATGTCTTTTGATTGGAGCATTTAATCCATTTAAGTTTAAGATTATTATTGATAGGTACTTGTTAGTCACCATTTTTATTCTTTATACCTGTGTTCCTTCTTCCTTTCCTATTTCTTCTTTTTACAGCAGTCCCTTTAGCATTTCTTGCATTGGTGGCTTGGTGGTAATAAACCCCCTTAGCCCTTTTTTGTCTATGAAGCTCCTTATTTCACCTTCAATTTTGAATAATAGCCTTGCTGATTATAGTATTCTTGGATTCAGCCTCCTGTTGCTTATCACTTTGTATATTTCATCCCATTTCTTTCTGGCCTGATGTGTTTCTGTTGAGAAATCAGTTGGTAGTCTAATGGAGATGATCTGTAGGTAACTTTCTGTCTCTCTCTGGCAGCCTTTAAGATTCTTACTTTGTCATTGGTGTTTGCCAATTTAATTATGATGTGTCTTTTTTTT
>NW_005372122.1:545514-556945 GCF_000412655.1 Myotis brandtii
GGTGCTAATCTAGCCTTTGCCTGAGGCTATCCAGCAAAAGCCTTCCTGCAGGGCTTGGGCGGGGCAGGTCCCACAGGATCAACAGGGTGGGTCTAGCAGTTATGGCTGCTCTCAGTCCTGCCCTCAGAGGCTTTGGTTCTCAATGTCCTGGTAATCGCTGCAAGCCCCTCGGAGAGAAAGCTGCCCTCGAGTTCCGACCGCTGCCAGACAGTCCCGCTTCTCCCATATGAGTCTGGGTCCCTAGAGACTCGCCTGGAACAGAGCTCAGAGCCTGAGACTTCCTCCCGATTGAAAATGACAACTACGCCCTCAGCCGCCAGCCCGCTCCGTGTGCGCCTCTGTACCTTAGTATTTTACTTCTGCACCGCAGCTCCTACGAGTCTCGGTATGCTTTTCTCTTTCCTTCTCGTTGTAGAATTTCCACTCAGCAAGCCTTCCTGTGGTTCTGGGTGATGTCCATTCCACCTTTTAGTTGTATTTTTGAAGTGGTTGTTCGAGGCAGCAAACTCCGGCATTAACCTATGCCGTCATCTTGGTTCTCCGAAAGATATGATGTGTCTTGGTGTCAGTCTTTTTGCATTCATCTTGTTTGGGACTCTGTGTGCTTCTTGAACTTGTGTGAGTTTTTTCTTCCTAATATCAGGCAAGTTTTCTGTCATTATTTCCTCAAACAGGTTTTCTATTCCTTGCTCAGTTTCCTCTCCATCTGGCACCCCTATTATGTAGATGTTGTTTCGTTTTCTGTTGTCCCAAAGCTCCCTTAGGCTCTCCTCCTGCTTTTTACGAGTTTTTTTTTTTTTCCCAGTTGCTGTCTGCTTGGGTGTTTTTTTCCTACCTTGTTTTCTAGCTCACTGATGCAGTCCACTGCTTCTTCTAATCTACAGTTGATGCTTTCTATTTTGTTCTTTATTGCAGCTATGTCATTCTTCATTTCCTCCTGGTTCTTCTTCATTTCCTCTTGATTCTTACACATGTTGTTGAACTTGTCTTCCATCCTTTTCTGCGTCCTTATGACCATTGCTCTGAATTCTTTCTCTGACAAATTGCTTGTCTCCATTTCATTTACTTCCTTTTCTGGTGATTCCTCCTTTTCATATGGGGGCTGTTTTTTTGTCTCCCCATTTTTGCTCCTCTCAGGGTGTCTGGTTATGTGGCTCACTCTCTACCATGTTGACCGAAAGGCACAAAATACAACTCAACAGGACACAACACAGAGGGGACAAAACACAAATGTGTTCATGACACCAATAATGCCAATAAAGGTGACCATCAGAGAAAATAGAATTAGGGGAGGTATGGGGGCTGTTTTTTTGTCTCCCCATTTTTTCTCCTCTCAGGGTGTCTGGTTATGTGGCTCACTCTCTACCATGTTGACCGAAAGGCACAAAATACAACTCAACAGGACACAACACAGAGGGGACAAAACACAAATGTGTTCATGACACCAATAATGCCAATAAAGGTGACCATCAGAGAAAATAGAATTAGGGGAGATAAAAGAGCGCAAAAATGATATTGAGAAAAGGAAAAAAGGTAAGAGAGAAAATAAACAGAAGCAAAAAGAAGGGGGAAATATACGTATATGAGGAGAAAAAGCCACAAAACAAACAAATAACCCAAACAATGCAAACAACAAACACCCAGAAAAAAAGGAGGGAACTGCATCTGAAGAGACAGAGCTTATTTCCAGAAAGTAAGATAAAGGAATTGAATGAATGGGAGAGTGGCCATGGTTCAGTATAGAGGAGGTAAAAAGAGAATGAGTAGATAAGAAGAAAAGTAAAAAACAAAATAATCAAGAAAAAAATTCCCCCTCTCTTTAATCTTTCTATCTATATATTCATCTATTTTTGGAAAAGGAGAAGAGAGTAGAGAGCAAATAGGCTTGAATTTGGTGAGTGAAACTAATTAAGCAATTAAGAGAAGAAGAGAGCAAACAAGGAGAGGAAAAACAAAAACAAAACAAAAAAGAAAAGAAAAATAATTAGCTAGTGAAGAAAGAGAAAAGAGAAGGGTGCATGGACTTGGAGCAGGGAAGAGGAAATTAGATATATGATTAAGCCAACAGAGTCTACTATAATAGTAAAGTGTCAATAAAGCAGATAAAGAAGATCTATTTTTAACAAGGAGTAAAAAGAAAGGAGAGAGAAAAACTAAAGTAGGAACAGGAGAAGAAAAACGGTATGAAAAAGGAATCTGTGAGGAAGAAAAGATTGGCAAAAAAGGAAAAAATAAGATTAAGTAAAATAATGATAAAAATAGAATGTAGAACACTAATCCAAAAAATAAAAGGTTAAAAAATAATAATAATAAATAAATAATTAAAAAATTAAAGTGAAAAAAATTATTTTTTTCTTTTTCCCTCTTTCTTAAGTAAATGATAAAAAATAAAAAAGTGAAGTAGTGAAGTGTTGTTCACTTCAGCTGAGTTTTAATGTCCCATGAGGGCTGGTTTAAGACCCCTCTCTACTGTCTTTTCTGGCACTTCTCAGTTTCCTGTTAGGCAGTCAGCACCGTGTTGATCCACCACTCCTCTGTGTCTGTCTCCATAGCCTTGGTTTCAGGCATGCGAAACCAATCTGCCCACTTTGTTTGTCTACTTGCTTTCAATCATATTTACACAAGCATCTATTTATGACACGGACTCTAGGTGGGGGTGTTGCTGTATTAGTTTCTGGGACCAAATGGCCCCTCAACCCAGTCCCTGAGGGCTCCCTGGGGGTATTCAGAAACCTTGTGTCCATGCAAAGTTCCAGGCTGGGGGCGGCTGTGCTGCTAGGAGGGGCTGGCTTTTCAGGAGAAAAATGGCTGTTTAGGGTTTGAGGAACCAGACTGTCCCAGAGCTGGATTCCTGGTCGCCTCTCCCTGCTTTGCTCCCCAGTCTCCACAAAACCACCTCCACCTGCACTGCAGCCTTGGTGAGTATTTGTAATTGAAAGATCCTATGTACTGGTTTTATCGAGTAAAAGCAAGGAAAATATAAAGAGAGTAACCGCGCAGCTGCACAATTCTCTCCACCTGGCTCTGCGTGGCCAGTGCAGAACTTTAGGCTGCCTTTCTGGGCGCAGCCTCCCATGGCTGTGGACTTAGATCTAGATTCCCCGGCTGCTAGCAGCCCTGTGGACCCCCTTCCACAGTCAAGCGTACGTGTGTCTCAATGAGACGTGGACTTGGTGCAGCACAATTTCCTTCTGACACTCTAGTCCCAGTGGTTGCATGTCTCTCTCTCTCCAGCCCAGATCCCTGATCTTACATTCTCCAGGTGTCCTTTCTGGCCATGGATTGTGTCACCAGCTGTGTCTAATTCGCCAATTCCAGGTGGATGTTATTTGATTTAGTTGTTTCTTCTATCTGCTCCATGAGAAGGCTCAGGACATGTCTGCCTATTTGGCTGCCATTTTGTCTCCCCTCTGGGCAAACTTTTTAGGAGCCAGCAGCCAAGGAGGCTGGAGTCTCAGTGTTTGTGGGTTTGTAGCCAAGGCAGCAGGTCCCTGGCCGGTGTGGCTATAGGTTCTCAGGTGGTGTTTGAGGGCTCCCCAGGTGGAGGTGAGGCTGGGCTCCCTGTCACAGCAGCTCTCCACTTCAAAATGGCACAGCCTCTGTGGCAGAGCGGGCTGCCCTGGGAGAGATTGCAGCAGTAGCAGAGGCTGCCCAGCTAGGGGAGCCTGGTCTGCCAGCCCCCAAAAGGCCTGCGGAATATAACTGCCCCTCATTCATACACACACACGCCCCATGCGTTCATGCACTCCCCTTTCACTCCCTCAGTCACTCACACTCTCTCCCTCACTGCTATCCTGTCAGCTGCCATCTTGGATCCTATCAAAAACATATTTTTTAAAAAACTGGTTTGGTTATATTTTTTAAACACCAAAGGTACTTTTAGTAAATAATAGGTACAGAAAATAAATGATCAGCTGTTCTCTCACCTTCCTGTCTGATATTTACTAGGAAAGCACAAACATTTTAACACAAATCCTGGCAAGCATTATTTCATAATACAGTGTTTCTGACCTATTATTGGTCTACAGAATTACTGATCTAAAAAATTTCAAAATTTAAAAGCCTAGTTCTGCTAGTTGCTTAGCTTTCATATACTCAACTTCTTTGTGACCCAGAATTCATTTGTTAAATGGGAATAAGCCTTCTTTCTACTATTTACAGAGATGTTATAAAGTCAAATATGGGATAACCGGTGAGAAAGTGCTCTGGAAACATTGGAACGTACAACATGAATATAGTTTAAGTTTGTTCTCAATTTCACTCACTCTGCTTGGTTACTTAACAAATAGAAAACCAAGAAGTGGTTCTTTCTGCTGCTTGAACAGGGCCATGCACTTTCTCTGGAAAAATTGGGAGAGGGTGAGAGAGGAAGTAGTTGAGGTGGTGCAGGTGCCCTTCTCATTCTTACAGATGAAGAGTTCATATTGGCTCTCCACTTCATGGAGCCGCTGCCCCCAAATACCACTGCTCAGGGAATTCCTATGGGAAAAGCAGAGGAATATGGCAGGCATGTGAACTCCACCCTCTAGGGCTGTCTGAGGACCAGTTCTCCAAGGCAGCAACAGATGTCTTGCCAAGAAGGAATTGGCAACATGAGTGTGAAGGTCTTTCTTTTGCTTTTGCTTCCTCCCTCCCTCCCCTTCCCTCCATTCCCCCACCTCTTCTCCTCTTCCCTCCCCTCCCCTCCCTTTCCTTCTCTTCTCTCCTCTCCTCTCCTCTTTTCTTCTTCTTCTTCTTCTTCTTCTTCTTCTTCTTCTTCTTCTTTCTCTCTCTCTCTCTCTCTCTCTCTCTCTCTCTCTCTCCCTCCCCCTCATCCTTGCATCCCTGCTAGGGGTGTTCCATTTCTCATATAGCACTCCAAAGGAGCATTTGAGTGTCCAAGAGGAACTCATCAGGGCCAGTAGAGATATCCTGGGTCAAACACACTTTATCTAACATACTCTGGGCACAGTTAAGAGAATTTTGCTCTGCAGTTTGGATCACACCAATGAAACTGGGAAAGTTGAGCTGTAAATATGGGGACACACTGCAGTATTTAATACCCTGGCAAGGACCCTGGGACTCTGGGATCCTGGGAGACATTGCTAACACACTTAGGATGATTTGGGGAAGCTTATATAAGATAGTAGAAGAAGGGATCAAGAGCTTCAGTGAAGAGAGCATGCCATGTAAGGCTGGAAAACTCACCAGCCAACCATGTTTCCTGGGAGAAACTGGAGGGCATTCTGTTCACAGAAGTAATAAGAAATGAACCAGAGAGAAATTGATAAATTGAGGGGGACTGTTCTCTGACCGTCAGGGCAGATTCTGTTAGGTGATTGGGCTTTCACAGCAATGGAGATGGTAGGGTGGCTAAATGATAGAGCCAAGTAGAGACACTTAATCATCAGAAATAAGATAAAGGAGGTGATATCAGAGTGACAGCCTGGGGACCTAACCCAGGAAGAGTGACAGTGACAGTGAAGAGAACATGGCATTGTTACATAAATGTGCCAACGATGGCCCCTGCGTATTGTCACTAAGCTGTTTACTTCCTCAGAGCAAGCTGAGACCATTAGCTCAAAAACATGCCAGAGTCAAATTCAAAAGTTTACATTTAATGAATCCAATTGCTTTAAATATAGTCCAAAGTAGATTTTTTACCACTTAGAGCCTGCTTACTTGGCATACCCTTGCCTGACCTCAGCTAGCCACACACAGGACAACCCTTGGGGTTATAAAATATGCCAAGCCTCCCCTCTGGTGGTTGCCTCTTGTTTCTGAAAGGTCTCCTAATGTGAGGTACTTCCTACAATTTTGTCAAAGCACTGCCCAAAGCAAGCTCATTGTGTGCTACTGCCCCCTCATGGTCAGATCTTTGTCCTGGACCATCAGAGCTCACTACAGGCATTTGGAAGGACAAGACAGATATGCACTTCTTCCATCATCTGGTCATAAGGAACCAACCAACCCCATGCGGCCAGAGGTAGAAGCAGAGGGAGAGGCACCGCTACAGAACAGTGGTGGGTTCAATGGAGGTTTGGACCATTGACACCTGCAGCTTTCTGATGCCCTCTGGACTTGCATATGCCCAACCCCAGGTGCCCACTTCCATCTCATAATATGCTGCTATTACATTGGGAAAAGGGAGTAAGAAGGGATATGTTTGGCTCCCACATAATCCACCAGGGAATCTCTTGGTACTCTCCTACCCAATTCTGATGCCCAAATGGAAAAATCCAGCCACCACAGCCTGAGCAAAGTATGGTCACCAGGGACTCACACTCCTCATGGATGACACGGATGATGCTCCAAGCCACCACGGCCAGCAGAAGTGCTATTTGAGAGTGAGGTGAATCTGGAACGGGTTATAGAGGAAGAAGTTGAGTGTCAGTTGTGACCTGGAGTCCAGCTGCAGCAGCAGGGCTGTAGTTTGTCACATTGAATCTCTAGGAGCACTCCCAGATGGGGGTAAACTTACTCTCTGAAGGAGGTGATTGAGCAGCACAAAGGGTACATGGGAGTGGCTTTGGTGTGCTGCTCGGTCCTCCTTCAGGCCCTGGTACACCCTCGCTGCTGGGCGTGCTGGCTGGTGCAGGGCATAACTGCATCCTTCTGAGGGAGCTGACCTCCATAGAAGGAAGCCTCCTCACCCAAGGTTATACCACCTTCCCATGTCAGCACAGATCCCGTGACTGGTTGGTTCTGGAGTACAAAGACACAGGTCCTTGCCTTGACTTGGGCTATCTCTGAAGGGCCATCCCAGGTTCAGAGCTCCCTGTGGCCCATCAAAATTAACTTTTCCCTTAGCCAATCCTACTTCTCTCACGCTCCCTCATTT
This sequence comes from Myotis brandtii, assembly GCF_000412655.1. Lineage (NCBI taxonomy): Eukaryota > Metazoa > Chordata > Mammalia > Chiroptera > Vespertilionidae > Myotis > Myotis brandtii. The sequence goes on from NW_005372122.1 coordinate 552,335, forward strand.
ACTGTTGACAAGAGCATTCCTCAGTCAACTTCCTGCATCCCAGCATCCATCTCAGAGTTGGTTTCCCAGGGAAGCCAAGCGTGCTATTTTTTTTCTCTTATTCTTTTATCCTACTATTTTTCCTCTTTCTTCCCCATTTCCCTTATGCATAGGATGATCATATATCTCAGTTTTCTAGGGACAGTCCTATTTTACTCCTGTTAATCTGGTGGCTCATCTGGTCAGTATCCTCTTTAATTCTCAAAACGATCCTGATTTAGACTCTTTATAATGTGATCCTAATTCATCAAGCTCATCTCTTCTTCATCACACACACATTCTTTACACATTATATTTTACTAGGTGCTGGGAATACAGCACTGAGTAAGAGATTCCAGTCCTCTGAGCCCATGTTCCAAATTCCTATTGAAATTGCCAAAATAATATTATAATAAAATGACATTATTGCTGGGAACTAGAGAAAGGTGCCATTCTCATACATTAAACTTCAGGAATTTTTCCAAGACTGAATTGAGGGGAGGACCTGCCTAGACAGGTGTTTCCTTTGCATTCATTTCATGCATTTTCTTTAGTTGAAAAACTACTTAGGGACCAATGGCAGTCACCCCACCAGCCCTAACTCAAAGTAGCCAGGACTGGAGATAATGTGGGGGAGCTCTCAGCTCTACCTGTGTCAGAGCCATGCACTGGGCACATGAGAGTCTCAGGGTGAGGGGACTGCTCCCACACTCATATTAGTCCTCTGTTTGAGGATGTCTCCCAAACATGGGGTGGACACTGCAGAGGTTGCCCTAATGAGGGAAGAGGAGCCCCTAAATAAAAGGTCACTGCTTCAGTTAACACTGGGTTGTCATAATAAACATGAAAATAGAACTCCCAAAGGAGGGTGAAGCTCATTAGTACAGCCGCCTTCCTATTCTCCATAGACCACTGCAGAATCTAGAAGAATAAAATGTACAATAGTTCTGTGTCTCTCCTTTCTTTACTGAGTCCTGGAGGAGTTGAATGAAATCCATACAAGACTCGATCTCAACTCCCATTACCTGAAAACATAATAAAAATAGCTAAAATATATCCTTATCACATTTTGTAGATAAAGAAACAGAAACACAAAAATGTTAAGTAGCTTGTCTAAGATATGGAAAAATAACACTTTAAAACAACTATCATCACAATGAGAGTAGAGAATTCACTGGGAGCTAACCCTTAATGTCAACATTCTGTGAAAGGATTCTAACAATTCTTGGGGATTATTACAAAAAAGAACTGTGATATTGTTGCAAAAAAATAACAATATCCACATATCATTTCCCCAACTGACAACTGTATCTAAATGAAGAGCTGGAGACTATATCGGATATTGTTAAAGCACATTTTCTGAGAAAAATGACTTTAAGTCCTTGTCAAAGTTTTATATCAAACTTTTCATAAGGGAAGAATGTTTTGAGCTAATCATTTTAAAAGCTTTTCTCTTGGGCCCGGCTGGTGTGACTCGGTGGTTGAGCATTGACTCATAAACCAGGAGGTCAGGGTTTGATTCCCAGTCAGGGCACATGCCTGGGTTGTAGGCTTGATTCCCAGTAAGAGGCATGCAGGAGGCAGCAAATCAATGATTCTCACTCATCATTGATGTTTCTCTCTCTCTGAAATCAATAAAAAAAATTTAAAAATTAAAAACAAAGAAAATACAAACTTTTTTTCTTGAAAGAGAAAGACAGAATTAACAAGAGAAAACTATAGTTCAATTTCTATTTTCCCCACTTGAATATAAATGTCACAAGGGCATGGACTTGGCATTGTTTGCTCTGGTGTCACCAGCAAAGTTAGTGTTCAAAAATTTGTAATAAATGAATAAATGATTGACCCAGTTGGTTTATTATACAAATGCAAGGATGGGCCAACATTAGTAAATGTATTAACATAATTAATCACAATGATAGAAAGAGGAAAAAGTTCTATACTTATTGAAAGAATTACTAAAAATGTATTTAATACAATTCAGCATTTATTTGTGATCAAAATTCTTAGTATCCTAAGGGAATCATATATTTAATAACATCCGACACAACAGTTAATTTAATAATGGCATATTACAAAAATAATATTTAGGTGTAAGACAAGGTTTATCTCTAATACTTCTTTTTGCCATTGTGTTAGAGGTCTTTGCCAATGCAATAAAACAAGTAAAATAAATCAGGTGTATTTATTGAAAATAAAGAGACAAAACTACAATTAATTAAGTAATATAATTGTCTATTTGGAAAGTCTAACTGAATCGTTAAAGGAGGGGAAATGGGAGACATCTGTAATGCTGTCAACAATAAATAAATTTTTAAAAAACAATAACTAATAAAGAGTAAGTGAGATGACTGCATAATAAACAACTTCCCTACATGTCAATAATAGTTAGTCAGAAAGTATAATAGACACTATATTCAAAAACTACTCAGAAATAATTTAAACAAAATTTTTGCTATACCTTTATGAAGAATACTGTAAAGTTTTAGAACATAAAAGAAAATGAATAAATTGAGGAACATATGGTTTTCCTAGTTTGTGAATATATCATAAATTTCCAGTTACTATTTTAAAATATCAATATTTATTTAAGATCTACATATGTGTATATTTCACATTTTGGGGAAATTATGGATTATTTAATAGATGCTATTGGTACAACTAACAATTTGGTGACAGAAGTTTGATTTCCACCTCATAACATAAACCAAAATAAATTCCAGATGGCATATAGTTGGTATATAAACAGCAAATATGTTTTGAATAAAAGAATACATTAATTAAATATGTAAATGTATTTATAACTCACCTTAGATTTGTTAGTCTTCTAAAATGTTGGTATTTGCTGTTGAAACTTGAACCAAGACCACAAGACCACTTGAACCAAGACCACAAGAAACAAATCTATTTACTGATGGAAAAAAATTTAATAGAAAAAATCATATGAAAATATAGGTCAATATTTGAATTATTTTGGAATGAGGAAAGACCATCTGAGAATGACATAAAAAGAGAATATTATATAGAAAAAGATAGGTGGATATAACCACATACAATTAAATACAATTTTGGGGGTGGGTGGGCTTGATTGATTGCCTAATCCAACTGCCATTCTCTGACCCCATTTCTGAGGCCTATCACACAGACGATGGAAGAGTGGGTACTTGCTCTCTCAGTTACCCATTTGACTATACATAGTCTATATGACTTCGTTATAACAAAGGAGACCTAAGGATTATTTCTGGAAAAGCTTTTACCTTGGTCTACAAAGGGATAGAATCTTCTAGTACCTCTTGTGTCATGCTTTGAATGTGTGGCTGATGTCTGCTATTTTATCAATCATCTTACCACCAGAAGATATTAAACATGGGACTGAAAACTCAACATGCAAAAGCTTAGGTGGGGTGAAAAGGAAAAGAACCAGGGTAGGTTATGGCATTAGTGAGGGCTACACCTACCCTGGGGCTTTTTGTTATGTCAAGCAATAAATTAAATATCATTATCGCTAAGCCAGCCACTGTTACTCAGTTATTTTGTTACTTGCACATGAAAACATTCTAAATGAAATACATCTATATCTGCCACTAAAAAATTACCACAAATAAAATTAAAGGCAAAGATTGGGGAAATATTTCATATATATATTATATTAAAATGCAACATCTTTAATACAATGAGAACTTGCATCGCCCCAAAGATATACAGTGGCCAAAAAAATGAATAAAAAATAAATTCCCCTTAGTAGAAATTTATGAAATAGAAATAAATACAAATAAAAACACCAAAAGACATTTCCAATACATCAAATTGGCAAATTTTTAAAATAAGAAAATAATTCAAAGGTTAAGAAAGGTTGAGGTGGGGGAGAAGAGATTGTAAATTTAGTCTTTTAAGAAGACAATTTGCCAATTTATAGCAAGATTAAAAAACATGCATAGCTTTGCTTTTGTAATTTTATTTCTAGGACTTTATCTCAAGGAAAGAATCATAGTACTTGGAAAGCTACAACTACAAAGATGTTCATCACAGTGTTGTTTATAATGGTGAAGAATTAGAAACAACAAATGTTCCACAATAGCAGAGTGGTTAGGCAAGTTATAGTACATCTTTTCTGGATAATGAAATACTATACCAATATTAAATGTTACTGGAGGAAAATATACAATGGTATGGGGAAAATGTTATATTAAGTGAGTCAAAACCAGCATATGAACATAGGCACAAAAGAAAGGTTGAAGAAAACCCACCGAAATATTAATGTTTTTTAATGTTAATGAGGTTAAGGCTGGATATGAATCTCTTCTGTTGTTGATTTTGTTTTTATATATTTTTGCAATAAATATACCTTTGCATAAAAGTTTCCATTTAAAAGGGGCTTCAAAGAGGCTTTAGTTCTATGGAATACAAAATTTTGAAATCTCTCTCTCTCCCGGTTCCCCAGCCCTTTTCTGCCACCTCTGCCTCGGATCCTTCGCCTCTTTGCTTCCCTGTCCCCAGCTTCGCGCAACGCGGGCTCTGGAGAGCGCAGCTCCCGCCTCAGCTGCGTAGACCGCGCCCTGCAGCTCCAGGAGCCCGCACCTCTGCGGAGGCGCC
>NW_005372122.1:557060-560604 GCF_000412655.1 Myotis brandtii
GGCCTGCCAGCTGCGGCAGGAGGAGGCCTCGCGGAGCCCCGAGCTCTGACTCCTAGGAAGTCGCCTTCGCTCCCGGGTAAAGCCGCACTCGGTTGCTTTCCGTGCCCCCTCCACTGCGGTCACCAAACAAGTTCAAAGCACCTCCTAGACCTAATTCCTTGTTTGGAAAAAAAAAAAACCACTGAGCGCTCACTGCAGGAACCAGCCCGGTGCCAGGCCCAGGAGCTGCGAAGACAGGAAAGTCGGAAGCCTGCCTCCAGGAGCTCCCAGAGGGGCGGGCGGGGCGGGCGGGAGAAAACCATCCCGGTGGGACTCACAGGACCCAGTGAGACAAAGTCAGCCCGCATCGCGCTCACTTTACCGACGGGAATGGGGAGGGAAACAAGCGTTTCTTGAACACCCACCACGCGTCAGATGCTTTCCCTTCGCTGTTTTCTTCTCTGGAAGGCAAGTGCCGCTCTGGGGGACTAAACCCCACCCCCATTTTACCAATAAGGAAACTGAGGTTCAGAGGAATAACACCCCCATTTTGCCGGTTAGCAAACGGAAGCTCAGAGGAGTCCGATCAAGTTCCCCAGACCTCGCCAGTAAATGCGAGGCTCCAGTCGGGGCCCGAGAACCCAGAGCTGGGAGAGTTTCTCCCTGGTCACGCGGCCGCTGGGAGCGGAAAACATTGGAGCGCGGGGACTCGCCCAGGGTCAGAGCTGCGGCAGGTGCGGGAGCTGTTTCAGCCCCTGGTCAGCGCCCCCTATGGGTCGTGGCCAGCATCGCCCAAAACACGGTTCAAAGAGCTACAGGTCCCTGGGACAGTCACCGCGCGGGTGACCCGCGAGTTCCATCTCTGCTCCCCTTGGGGAACCAAAGCGAGTGGAAGTTAAGTCGCCCCTTCGAGGGCGGGGCGAAGCTGCCCGGGCCCGTGAGCTGGCTGTTTTCCCAGCTGGTTCTGAGGTTTCCCTCGGCGCTATGTTCTCTCTTGCCATCTGAGGTGTGTGGTGTGGGTGGAGGTGACAGTCCTGTGTGTGTGTGTGTGTGTGTGTGTGTGTGTGTGTGTGTGTGTTACGTTGGAGGAGGAGATGCCTAGTGCCAAGTGGAATGAAATTCTAGCTGGTGCCATACTTATAGCTGCACCCCCAACACACACACTCTCACACAACATTCCCCCCCCCTCTCTCTCTCACACACACACACACATACACATTCTCTCTCTCTCTCTCTCTCTCTCTCTCTCTCTCTCTCTCACACACACACACACACACACACACACACACACACACAGCCCAGGAGGGGGGAGTTGGGAAGACAAGTGCGTTGTGGAGAAGGGAGTTGGTTCTGGAAGCCGAGGGAATGTTTCTGGGGACTTGGAGGAAGAGCGACCTATGTGAGTTTGTCACCCTCCCCTCTAAGAGACGGATGGCCTCTTAGGGAGGAGAGCAATCCCCCCCCCCCCCCCCCCCCCCCCCCCCCCCCTGAGCACCAGCCCACGTGAGCGCGTGTGCATGTGTGTACGTGAGTGTACGTGTGAAATGTGGCGGCGAGTGTACGCTCTGCAAAAATATGAATAATCAACACATCGCTCACACCTCCGCCGAGAGCCAGGAGGGAGCGGAGGTCCCGCGGGCTTTCCCCTGCCGGCGGGCAGAGGCGGGCGCCAGCAGGGAACGGGGACGTTTCAGAGGAGCCCTTCCGCTCTCTCCTCAGCTGAGCGGAGAGGTTCTCGGAGAGGACGGGGTGGGGGCGGGAAGGCACAGTGTACTTTTTCTGGCTGAAGGTCTTACATCGCGCGCCATTGCGATGTATTGGAACTGGAGCTCGGAGCGAGTCTTTGTATCCTCTTCGCCAGCTGAGATGCCACCCTGGTTTTGTACAGCTGTGGAGCGGGGGCAAAGAGCCCCCTAAAGTGCTGCTGTCAAGTTTAAGGGCGAGAAAGTGTGTGGCAGTGCTGGGTGACCCTCCTGCCTGCGTTCGTTTGCACTTCTTCTTGCGTTGAGACCTGCTCGTTTGGCCTTCGGGGTGCAGCCTTGCGCGGTGCGGTGACGGTGGCCTCCGCTTTGTGCACAGGTACCTGGAGGCGGCTGGACCCGCCGGTTTACACCAACACGGCCAAACCCGGGGCTGGGCCGCACCCCACCCCTACACCCAGGAAATCAGGCCCCCAGGTTTAGGGGAGGCCAGGCCAGGCACCTTTCTCTCTACTGATCACCTGCCCCCTAAGACACGTGCCCACCCACAGCCTACCGGCCGCCATTCCCGCCGCCCACGCCACGTGGGGCCCAACTCCCACGTCCCGGCTCCAAACTCCCAATGCGGTTGTTCCTGGGAAAATGTATCTTGACCTTTCGCGCCAGTGCCTCAGCGAGGGCTCCCTCGCCAGCTCTGCACCCAGAACAAGGGAATGAGGAGGAAGGGTATTTTTCAGGGGGAATACTGAGGCGAGAGAAGAAAAAGAAGAGAGATGAGCAAGAGACATCCCGGAGGTGCCCAGGCTTAGGGTAGATGCAGCGCTGTCTTCTTCAGTCCGTTCCGGTAAACGCGGGGCAGCCACCCCGCCCGGGTGCAACACCTTGTTTCTACCGACTGTCCTTCCGGACCTCAGGTTTCTCCAGCTGTTCCCTCTGGAATTCCCTTCACTAGGTAAACACAGAAACCAAGCAAACGAACAAAAAAGGGAAAAAAAAGCGAATCTAACTGCTTACTAAGTTGTCCTAAAAGGAGACAAACTCTTCAGTGTGGTGGGGAGTCTCCCGGAGGTGTTAGCCATGCACTTGGGGGTGGAGTAGTTCTCCCCTCCTCCCGGGCACTCGGTGGTGGAGTGCACACGTCCAGTTTCGTAAGAAAAATGCCGAAGTTGACATTTGGAGCGGGTGTTAGTGGGGCTGGCTATTTAAGAAATTATTTCACGAGAAACTGTGGACATAAATATTCGGCAGGATTCTGAGATGGCGACCAAATTTATGTATTTCTACTCGGACGAATAAACAGCAAAGGTTCCAACTAAAACAAACAAATTGGAAAATCCACGTCTGAAGAGGGACTCGCGGAGACCTGCCACGTATTTAATTTACAAAACCCAGGCTGCTGTCCCCGAGGGTCGAATTCCCTGGGCACTCGCCAGGCTCGGTCCTCAGGACGCAGAGACCCTGGCGCCGCAGTGTGTGTGTCTGGGGGTGGGGGTGAAGGTCAGACTGTCAGGGGCGGGGGGTTCTCACACCTGATTTCACCCCAGGGCCCTGCTGGACGGGAAAGAGGCCCCGAGAGCAATTTTCTAAGAAAGATTTCGGAACCTCTGACCTAGAGGAGAGACGAGGCGCCCAGGAGACTAGACCTAACGAGATTGGGGAAAGGGGCCCTAAAACCAGCCGGGAGGGGAGTGGACACGGAGGTGCAGATGGGAAACATACAGGGGAGACCCGGGTCACTGGCAGAGTGAACAAAGGAGGGGTCGGGGTAAAGACGAGTGCCGCCAACCCACCCCGGTTTTGTGCAAATAGCTTGGCGTGAAGAATTTTAATAATGTTCCTCTTGGATTTTTCTCGACCCCTGCAAG
>NW_005372122.1:561051-565358 GCF_000412655.1 Myotis brandtii
TCGCTCCTAGCGCCCTGCGCGGCCGCCTCTAGCACAGCGGGCGAGGGGCGGTGCGGCTCCCCCCTACCCAGGTCCATATTCTGGGGCCCTGGTTTTCCAAAACGACCTCCCTGCGTGGCCCTTTGGCCCCTAAACTTGTCTTTGGGACCTGCGGGTGGGGGCGTCCCCCGAGCGCGGCCGTCTAGTTTGGGGAGGGTAGCAGGGAGCCCTGAGAAAGGACCAATTCATTCACTCCCTGGGGGGCATATTTGGGTGGCAGCTGTTGTGGGCGAGAAAAGCCGGTGCGCTCAGCCCTGGCTGTGCCCTTTAACCCCAGCCAACCCGGGCCTGAAGGGCAGACGGTTCGGACCAGACCCGGACCCACTCCTGCCCCGTGGCCCCTAGGGTTGCGCTCGGTTCCTGTCTTGGCCAAGAGAGGAAAAAAAAAATTGCGGAGCTCTTCAACACATTTTGAGGGGCCCACGGGCTGTTCCACACTTTCCGCCGAGGAATCCGAGGCATTACCTCTACTGAGCGCAGTCCACGGACGAGGATGGGGTGGGTGATTACTTGAGCTTCACGGAGGTTTATAAAGAGAGCGATTCAGGGTAAAAGACTCGGTGCTGAGTTTTTGTAGGGACCGACAATATCCATAAAACCTGCATGTAACAGAGAATTGCCGAGTTGAAAAAGGGTAGTTAGTTTCATCCCTACAAATTTCGCTCCGGTCCTCCTCCTCTCTTTGCTCAACTGCCATCTCACTGGGCTTGTGCAGCAGCTGTGATACCTATTCTGGTGCCCAGTCGCCCTTTATTGCTCCCCTGCCCTTGTTACCTAACCAGGAGGACCAAGCCAGGAGGACCAAGCTAGGGTGGGGGTGTCACGGTCAGCACTATCTAAAGGCTAGGGTTTCACATTCTCGCCCCCTTAAATAAAATCACCCCAATCGTTTGTCCTAGAGTTTGTACAGATGGGGTCCGCGCACCCCTTCCAACCCCTTCAGTTTTCAGGTAAATCTCCGCAGGAGAGACTTGCGCTTCCTGAGCGCAATCCCGGGCGAAGCCTGGGGTCGCCGGCTGCCCTGGGCTGGAGTGCCGTCGCGGACCGGTCCCTTTCTCAGGAGAGCGGCATTTCCCAAAGTGCGAGCTTCCCGTCTGCCCAGGCAAACGAGTTGCAAACGAGTTGTGTCCTCTAGCGGCAAACTCTCGCAGTTCATTTGTGAGCGCTCACCTACACCTAAGGGATCTGGTCCGAAGTCAATTCACGCTCAAGTTGCAGTCCCGAGTGGGGGAAGAGCCCTGAACGCAGCCCCGGCTTCGCAGAGCCCCCTGTAGAGCGGCCGGGAGCCTGGGCGCAGCCGCTCGCACTGAGGAACAGCTGATTTGTCTCCTCCACGGCAGATGGTCTTTGAGCACAGATTTGCATTCATTGTCTTCAAATCTGTTTTCGCGCTAGTGTTCTAGGTTTCAGCAGCAGATCTATGCACAGATCAGAATACAAAAGCGGAAGCAAGAAAATAACACCCGGCCAGGAGGATTTTTAATAGGCACCGCGAGCTGCCCGGTGCAGTTAAAAAGCCGTCTAAGGTTTCAGCTGTTGGCGGAGCTGCCGCCGCCTCCCGGCCCTGGGCTTCGGGAACCGGGTGCGGAGGCGGAGGGGGCGTCGGGAGGACGCCAGGCAGCTCTTGCACTAAGCCTGCAACGATCTGTCGGCAACCTCTCGCCCGCTCGGGGGTATTTTCCTTAGCTCCGTGACCATTTTCCCCGACACTATTTATTTGAATAGCACTTGAGCCTTGTTCGTACTCCTCTACTCCACCCCCGCCCCACGCTTTCATTCACACACCCTTCTCTCTCAACTTGTAAACCGCACACAAAATCTGAATGTCACCATGTAACTGCAGGAGACTTGGGAGAGCCGTTCAGGGAACTGGGTTGCTCTGGGGAACGTGTGCACAAAACCTAAGTACATGTGGTCACACTCTCCGCTTCCTCACACACACGCCCACAGATCCCAGCCCCGGGAATGCGTATGCCTTCCGGCAGGACACAAAAAACTGCATCTGGAGGCAGCACCCCGGAGGCTCCCGCTCTCGCACCCAGACCGAGTGGGCGCGTCGCAGGCCACCTCGCCACGGCGCACGCACACCAAGGACGCAGTGTCCACAGCTTCCGTCCCCTTTCACCTCCGAGCGTGGCGCGCGCCGCCGGAGGACGTCGCCCGGCCTGCCAAGCGCTGTCCAATCCCGAGCGTCCATGCAAATGAGGCTCCTTATCGGGCCGCGGCTCCGCCTCCCGCGGCCCGGGCCGTAGTAACCCATTCATGGGGCCCGTGCGCGGCGGCAGCCCGGCTCCGAGGGGCTCGCAGCCACCGCCTCCTCTCCGCTCCGGGTCTTCCCCTTCTTTTTACAACTGATCCTGTTGGGAATTTTTTTTTTTCCTAAATTGCAGCGGTGGGGGGGAGCCGGGAGGGTGGGGGACCAGGAGGAAAGGGAGAGATTAGGCAGTCATCAATCTCCTCCTGTTTCTCCCAGAACAGGTGATGCTTCTAAATTGTGATCACTTTCTGCAGGCAGCGCTGCCGCGGGAAGGATGCGAGCGACCTAGGACCGAGGACCCGAGGCGGCAGATCTGAACTTGCGGAGGATAAAACCCAAACTTTAACTGCACCAATCCGCACCTCACGCGTGAAGCAAACGACGGGTTATCTTTTTTTTTTTTTTTCAAGAGAGACTCAAACTTCAGTACTTGGTCCCTTTTTTTGGATTGCCTTGGAGGAAACGGTTTGGTGGCAACGTTGGGAACAGTAAGGACAGCGTGGTAACTCTTATTTTTAAAGAGACAGATCATACTTTTTAAATGTTTGGGATTCAAGATACTTTAGGAAGAGGGCCAGCTCTGAAAGAGAAATCACTGAGCGCCGAGATGGATTCGGTCAGGTCCTGGGTCCGGAATGTCGGCGTGGTGGACGCCAATGTCGCGGCGCAGAGGTAACTAGACGGTCGCACAATTATGCTCTCAAAGTCTCTAGCTCGTTTGCTCTCCCACCGTCTCTGTATTTCTCCGTCCCCCTCCTCCCGCTCGCTCGCTCTGTCTCGTTCTCTCTCCCCCGCATCTGTAGTCCTGGCCCCGCGCGCTGGGGCTCGCCCTCGGGCATGCAGGTCGCTGCAGCCTGGGGAACACTTACCCCGCAGCTAATGCCGGAGTTTCTTCCCCGCTCCTTCCCCGCAGACCGCTCTTTGGGAGGAAAAATAACAAAGTAGCATCCTACGCCTCGCAGCTCACTCCCTGGCCCTGCGAGGAGGGGCTGGTCCGGAGTGGAGCTCGGGGACCTGAGCTGGCGGTGACGGCCGCGGGAGAGCCGGCTTCCCCGCGATGCCGGTTCCGCAAAGCCGCTGGCGAGCGCCTCTTCTGCCGCTTCTTGCCCGCGATTCCTGGAGGCCTGGAGCCTAGCGGGCAGATGGCGGCGGCGGCGAGAGGAGCCGGACAGACCGGATCAGTTTCCTGGGAAGGCGAAGCGGCTCGGAGCTCCGGGAGGGGGCTGGCTGGAGGGTCCGGGCGCAGAGCTAGAACGGTGGGCCAGAGGTATCGAGGCGGAGTGAGGGGAAAGAAGAAATCAGAGAGAAAAAGATGAACGAGTTGCAGTAGAAGAAACTGCCGAAGAAGAGAGGCGAGGAGAGGAGTTGGCCGCAAACGCTGGGCATCGCCAACCTCTAGTTTTGCTGGTCCCAGGAGTTGAGGGTTTCTAAGCGTCCGCGTGCTGAGACGGTAAACACCTGGTCCCGAGTGCCACCCCGAGAAGACATTCTGGTTCCCCTCCTCGTCGTCACTGCTGAGCTGGTATTTGTGGTCCCCACGTCCTTGTCTGCAAGAGAAAGACACCTTACCCCACGGAGCCCACGAACTTCTTCCCAAGACTCCAGCCGCCCTGTCCACTCTTCTGGTCGCCCTCTCTAAGTCCCGACGCGTTGCCTAGAAATCCCTCCTTTCTTAGTAGGCCACGTCTCCAGGTGTCCCGGGTGGAGCGAACCAGCTGCCGCCCTTGGAGGAGAGGAAGCAACACCCGCACCCCCTCCCTCGCGTCCAAGCCCGCGGCCCCGGCAGCCGCTCTCCGCCGCCGTCTGGGCTGGGGGCTGCAGGCCGGGGGAAGCAGGAAGCTCCACAGAGCCGTCCGCGGCGGGTGACCTTAGCTCCTTAAAGACGCCACCCACCTTCATCCTTTCCTCGATCAAATACTGGCTGCAATGGGAACAGGCAGCTGGAGCGGGGCATCCCAGCGAAATGGTGCCCCTTCAAAGAGGGCAAAGTGCTCGCGCCCGGGGGCGTGAG
>NW_005372122.1:565530-617646 GCF_000412655.1 Myotis brandtii
TCTGCGCGCGCGGCCCGCCTCCTGACAAATGTTATCTGGCGGCCAGTAGGTTCTGGGCCGGGACAGGTCGGCAGGGAGGTGTGTGCACACACTCGGTGCCCTCCGGGGAGCCTCGCGGGTCCTCCAGAAAGGGTTTCGCGGTCAGCGCGTTTGGCCGGCGCCGCCCGCAGACGCGGCTGGAACGAGGCTTCCCTGGGCCCCCAGCGAGGACTTTGCTGGCCTTGTCCTAACGTGTTGGCTTCTCCAAGCTTAGCAGTTTGGGAGGCGGGTCCCCGGTATCAGGTCGATCCTTAGGGCTGGCTTCGGGGATCCCGCCCTGCCCTGGTGCTGGGCAGCTTTTCGGAAGAGCGAGGGAAACTGGAGGCGAGGCCTCTCCCTGTAGGACGCAGGCTTGGGCTCTGGGCTACCTGCGGGCCAGAGGGTTCTCACGCAGCCTTTCCGAGAGCGCTGGCCTGTGTGAGTGAGTGAGTGTGTGTGTGTGTGTGTGTGTGGAGTGTGTGTGAGTATGTGTGTGTGGGTGTGTGTGTGAGTGTGTGTGAGTGTGTGTGTGTGTGTGTGTGTGTGTGTGTGGAGGGTTATGGGCAATAGCACTCGGACAGGTAACTCAAGAAAAGATAAAGGAAAAGGGTCACGTCTTCAAATAAGGAGGCGCTTATTCCCCAAACTCTGGGCCCAGCTCCGACTTTTGAGCCATTCAGCGGCCACCGCCACCGGATAAGATAGGTGATGGCGGCCCGACAGGACAAGAGCGGGGGCCCGCCTGGGGGACCGCCCGGCCTCGGCCTGCCGCTGGGCTCCTCGGGGCTCCACTTGGGCCGGACAGTGAGCCGCCGGCCCGGGCTCAGCGCGCAGAGCGGCAGAGGCAACGCGGCCCTGCCGCCGGCCCCGGCCCCTGCGACTCCTCTAGAGTCTGCTCTCCTTCTCTTAAGCCGGTTGGAAGGAAGGTCGGAGGGTTCAGAGCTCTTGACCTGGGACCGGCCCCTGGGCCGCGGCAGGGTGGCGTGGGCGCGTGGGTAACTGCTGTCCTTCTCTCCTCCCGCGCCCGTCGCCCCGTGTTCCTCCCGCAGCGGAGTCGCCCTGTCCCGCGCGCACTTCGAGAAGCAGCCGCCCTCCAACCTGCGCAAGTCCAACTTCTTCCACTTCGTGCTGGCGCTCTACGACAGGCAGGGGCAGCCGGTGGAGATCGAGCGCACGGCCTTCGTGGACTTCGTGGAGAACGACAAGGTACGCGCAGGCCCCTACCCCTCCGGCGGGTCGCCGCCTCCTTGCAAAGCGCGAGGATTCCATCTGTCACATCATCAGGGATGACAGATCAGGCTCCTCACTCGCAGCCTCTCCATCCGTCGGTTTCCCCACGCCTCCCGCCCTGCCGGTGCGCCGCCTGCTGCGGGCTGGCGGCTCCGGGTCCTGAGCCGAACCTGGTGCTGCACAGACCGCAGCGAGCGCCCTCCCGCGAGAAGGTAGTTTAAAGGCACCCGGGCCCTGCTGCCCGCTCCCGTGTGTCAGTTCTGTTCCACCTGCTGCTCCCGCGGAGCGGGCGGGTACCAGAGCGCGGCCCTCCTCGCGGACACGGCTCCCACTCTCGCTCCCCGCGCACCGCTGCCCGCCCAGGCCTTCGATCTCAGAGGAAGCGAGGCGAGACTGAAAGGAAAGTCTCTTGCCCTCTGAGCCGCCGTCTCCTCAGCTGCACTATGTGAGCTTCAAGCAGGCGCCCAGAGGTCCCTCTTGCCCCTGGGCCCATCCCTGCAGCTCGGGGCCGGAGGCGCTGGTCCTGTGGGGTAGGGACAAGGTAGCGCTTGCATATGACAGGCCCCTTCACCTTTCTGCTAAGAGAACTTGCAACTTCCTCCGGAGGGACACCTGGGCGGGTTGGGTGGGGACTGGTAAAGGCAGCGTTGGTGCGGTGCCCCTTTTTTGGGCCTCAGAGGAGTCACACTCCTGAGGATATTTTTAAGGGAGAGAGACAGAGGCTTGGAGAGGGTCAAGTGGCGGGGCCTTGGCAAATTTTGGCGGTGGTCCTTCAGCAGAAGCTCCTGCCCTTTGACCCTGGGCTGGGGCGGAGTGGTGTGGTGGAGGGGGTGAAAGGCAGAGGGAGGCGGTGTAAGGAAGTGCTCTCTCCTCTTTCCTTCATCTGGGGGCTCCAAAGCCAGGGATTCCAACACCGCCTGTCTTTTTAGGAACAAGGCAACGAGAAGACCAACAATGGCACCCACTACAAGTTACAGCTCCTCTACAGCAACGGTGAGCGCCCCCGCCCTCTGTGTCCAGGTGCCACACAGGCCCCTTTCAAGGAAAGCAGTTGACCTTTGTCCAGGTAGCTTGCAGGCAGTCTCAGGTTCAGGGAGAGCAGGGTTTGGGGAGGCTCGGTCAGCCTGCGGCAGCCCTGGGCAGCTTCCTGGGCCTGGCCCTACAGCGGGGCCAGTTGGGGGGTTTGCAGGAGAAGCTTCCGGGGCCCTTACCTTGTGCCCATCGCCTCCCCACAGGTGTCCGCACGGAGCAGGACCTGTACGTGAGGCTCATTGACTCGGTCACTAAGCAGGTGAGCCCGTAGTCCACTGGGCTCCTCCTCTGCAGGGCCCCCTCTGACCTCCCCCCACCTTTACCTGCCCTGCCCCACCCTCCACGAATTTCTGGGTCAGACTTCACATGCCCTTGAACATCAACTCGCACCTTGTTCACTATGAAAAAAATTTTCCCCTCTCTCCTCAATTGTTCTGTTTCTTTCTGGGTGGGGAAGTGAGAAAAATGGTGAAGGGAGAAAGCAATTATTGGGAGATTTGGTTCCCCAAACATTGCCTTTTGCAAGAAATATGTTCTTGCGGGGCAAACCTGTCTATATTTCGCTTGAGTTAGTCAGGCCACAGCTTGGGGCCTGTGCTTCCAGTGGGCACACCTAATGAAGTGGTGGGCAGAGAGAGAGGAAGATGGATTCTGTGCTTGCTCTCAAGTCCCCTTTTCCTTGTTTCCTCACTCCCCTCACACTTCCCTTCTTGCCCTTGCCTCCTTCGCAGCCCATAGCGTACGAGGGACAAAATAAGAATCCGGAAATGTGCCGAGTTCTTCTGACACACGAAGTCATGTGCAGGTAAGAGCTGCTTTCCCTGCAGGCTTTGCTCGCACGCTGGGCAGGGGAGAGGCCTCTGCGCTCAGGGACGCCCCTACAAGGATTTGCAGGAGGGATGGTGCGCAGGGAGGGAGGCTGAGCCACTAGAACGTCTCCTTTACTGAAGGCCAGATGCTTAGAGCGTCTCGGAAAGGACACCCAGAACCGCGCAGGATTCCGTCCCCAGGCGTCTGGGGAGTTTTCTCCGCCCGCCCGCACAGTTTCTGTTGTCCAGCAGTCGGGGCAGCTCAGGGGGGCATGGGCAGCCCCCGCCAAGTTTGGAATGGGGACTTCCGTACACCAGGCTCATTCCCACTGGGCTGGCAAGCTCGGGGTAGATTTCCAAGTAGGGGTCACGTGTGGCATTCAAGATCAAAGCACTGGAGACTCACAGTCTGGGCAAGGACCACCAGAGAGTCCAGTGGCCCATTTCCGGGGAACCCCACCTGAGGCACATGTATATGATGCCGAAGCGTTTCCTTCCTCCAGGAATGTCGCTTCTCCGATGATTTCTCATGTTAGAGGCGTTTCTTAGGTGAGGAGGAACCATGGGGAGAAAGATCAGAGGAGTTCACCACCAGTGCTGGGAGGGGTGGGAGAGGACCGCATCCAGGAGAGCTGGGTTTGGAGCAGCAGCTGGCTTCTCCTGGCTAAGTTGTGAGAGGAAGTCCTCACGGCTGAGTTGTGTGCTGGAATTTCTGCACCTTTCCCCATCTTCTTGCAGAGACGGATCCAGTCCATTTGAGTCTTTCTTCTGCGTGACTAGAAGAAAATAAAACAATTAGAAGAAATTCATCCACACACTTATTCTTTTAACAAATGTTTATTGAGTTCCTAGTTTTTTCAGGTGTTGGGGATCCCGTAGTAAAGGAGCGTTTTCTGTAAAAAGGAAACTCTTGGAAGAGGTGGTGATTTTGCTATAAAAATGTAAATCTTTGTTACACACACGTTTTTCTTCCTCCAAAATTTCTGATCGGAGAGAAAGCCTCAATTCTTCCTCGCTTCGCGATTGCTTCTGTAAATGTCTTCCAACTCCAGACGTGCCAGTTTGGGGTAATTGGAGGCCGTGGCTGATGTAGCCCGGGACTGTTTTATGGTCAGCTTCTGGCAGTGCTGTCTCCCTCACAACCCAGTCAGGAAGAAACATAACAATTTGACATGTTTGTTTTGGTTTTGACCAAGTATTAGAAAAACAAACTTTGCCAAATGCAAAGTTGAGCTCAGCCAGGGCTGAGGGGTCCTGGCTTCCTTGCCTGAGTAGCTGGTGAGGCACTGGGCGTTGGAGTAAGCAGATATCCACTTCACCATCCCAGGGCCCCTTCATGGATCCATTTAGAAAGAAAATACAATTGCAAGATGAGCTTGCATGTAATAACTAGACTAAATAGTCAGAACACTGATTCAGGTGGCTAATTGACGGATGCTTTTTAATTTCTCTCTATACTTTTAAATGTCTTTGTTTGGAGAGATTATCCTCTTAAAAGAAAAGAAAGCCCCAAATTGGCCCATTGTCTGATGAATTATACCTCTCATTTTAAAGAATACTTGCACGCCCCATCCAGTGGTATTTAAAGCTGACATTTTTATTTTTAAGCCCAATCAAATCCTCCTCATTTTATGCTGTTTAAGTAGTAGCATCAATTTTTAAAGCCTCTAGTTTAGTCTGCATTAGTAACACAATATAAAAATTTAATGTACTGTAACTTCTCTGTATTTGAGACCTGGGAAGAGATGCTCTGCTATTTTCTTTCCAAACTAGAATTTAAAACAAATATTAATTAATGGGTAAATAAATGATCCATTGGATGGGTAGTGTGTGTGTGTGTGTGTGTGTGTGTGTGTGTGTGTGTAGATGAACGGGGTAGTGACAAATGTTGGATGCAATGTGTCAGTCTGAGCTGACTGATTCTGCAGTTAGGGAGAAAAAGTCTCTTCTCCCACATTTTAAGAGCCCGTTATAGCAGTCAGTGGCTGAGGGATGAATGAGATGCCCCGTTCGCAATGGTTAGGGCACCCGGTTTCATTTGTGGGGTGAGTGTTTTGGGGTTTACCTGGGAATTTCCCTGCATGGTTTCATGTTCTGTAATCTTTAGTCAAAAAAGCTCATAAATTAGCGTTTAGCTTTGAGGAAGGAAACAATATTGATATCGTTGAGAATAACTTTTTCTCCCTTCTCCAATTGCTTCTGCTCCCTTCTTCCCTGCTTTAGTTCATTTTGACAATTATTAGCAAAGAGAAATCTAGTTGTTATGTCGCTGCCAGCCACCCCTGCCCTCAAATGCTCAGAGGGTTAAAAGATATTATAATTTGAACAGAAGTCGTCTCAAGGCCTACAGCTGGCTAATAACAGAGTTGTATTGAGTGCGAGCAAACCCCACAGCTGTGACTTTTCGCCACAAGGCGCAGGCTAGACAGGGCCCTAATCAGATGGGCCAGCCGGGCAGTGGGGCCAGTGTCTTTATCGGCCAGATGGTGTGAATTTAGACACTTTTGTTATGCAATCGCAGGGAGGAGTTGGGGAGAAGAAAACAAAACAAAAGCCACCATGCTGTGCGCTTATTTGAGTTTGAAATTAGAGACAGATTTTTGAAAGTTGAGGGTTGAATTTTAAAAACGATTTTGGAGGGGAAAGGGCATATCCACTTGTCTTGAGCAGGAGTTTGCTGACTGGACAGCCTGTGTCCATGGCTGGGCCTTTTCTCCTCCAGCCCCCGCCCCCCCTTTTCTTTCTCTCTTCCTGAAAAATCCAGGGAAGATTCAGGATTGGGATAAAATTTCTCATTTCCCCAACTTTTTTTTCTTCTCTCTTTCCCTCTCAAGATTCCATGAAAAGATAGGGAGGATGAAAGAGGCCTGTTAACGAATTGAGAGTATTTCAGGTAAAAGGTTCTCCAAATAAGCACCAGAATAAAATAAACCAAACCAAGCCAATAGAGAAAGCGCTTTCATTTTTATTCGTTAGGATAAATGGGCACTTCGGAGCCTCTCCGTGGTAGCTAGGACCACAGTCTTAACCTAGGGCCAAGTTCAGTTTCCTCTTCTCTTTGTTCAATTCCCCCCCCCCCCCCTTCTCTTCCTTTTTTTTTTTTTTTAAAAGTCTTGTTCACTGAACAAGAACTTCAGACTTACACACTTGCTTGCTGGGAAATAACCCTAAAAGCCTTTTTAGCTAAAGAAACTGAACTTGAAGTTTGTTATCTGCGCAATTCAGGGACCCAGTTCCTTCTCTCAACTATCCACACACCTGGGCCCAGAACGATTGGGGAATGTGGTTCATGAATGTCTTCCACTCTCCACTCCCCTTTGCTCATCTTAATATTCTGGTGTGACAACTGAATGTCATTTAAGCAGCCAAACGAAGAATAACTAGGACATCTTGATGAGAATTTTTCTTTAAAAAAGGAAAGAAAAAGAAAATTAGCTTTGGCTAACCCAGAGAAATTTTAAGAAGGGCTCTAATGGGGCAAATACAGTCCACTCCTATTATTTTTATACCTTTATTTTTATAGTGCAACAGCCAAGTAACTGCCTTCTACATCTTTTCTGTGCTATTAACATTAGAGATTATACTTAAATATGTGACTGTTGGAAAAGAGAAGATTGGGTCCTGAAATCTCTCTGCATTTTCTTTAAATATCATTTCCTTCCCTGAGCCGAATCCCCACATTGTATTACACTGGCACCAGGCTTACATTTTTATCTGTTTTCTTTTCCTCCGAGAAACTCCCCATGGAAAGCAGCTGAATTCAGCTGAGCAATTTTGCAAACTTACTCAGCCTCCTCGAAATCATTCCTTCTCAAACTAAACAGATTGGCACGCTCTAGCAGTGTGCGCTCTTGGAATTAAATTGTACACGGCATCAAACACACATTTGGGTTAGGTTGACATGCCGGTGATGTCAAAGGGGAGTCTAGGTAGAAGGCTTTAGGTAACTAGCATGGATGGGGCTTTTGAAATTGTGTTGCTAAGGGAAAAGGTTTGCCTGAACTACAAAGGTATTCCATTGACAGAAGCCACTGAAAAAGGAGAGGTGGGAGACAGAAATGGGTGGGGGCAGGAGTTGGGAAGAAAGACACAAGCTCTGGGAGTGGGGAGAGCAGCTGGTCAGCATTTTTATTGGTGTTAATCTTGGGATGGACTGAAATTTTAAAAGTTGAGACCTAACATAATTTCAAAGGCAAAATATTGTTTCAGAAAGTCCCAGGGGTAAGCTCTGGTATTTAAGAAAGTTGAGACACTTTTTCTTTTACTTCTTACTAATTTGATTAAATTTCTTAAAACGTCATTGTACCCATTTGGTGAAAGTTTTTTTGTCTTTTTTAAAACATCTTTCAAGTATATTCTACTTTTTGAGAATGGTAAAATTATTCACTAAATAGTCCACATGCCCCTGCATGAGAGAGATGGATTTAAAAAGTTGTTAAGTAGTTCTTTGTTTGTTTGTTTGTAATTCTGTGGAGGATCCGAGATGGTGAAAGCACTACAGAGAACCAGAAACTAAATTTATCCCTGGGCTGTGCTAGGCCTTTGAGTTCCTGCTGCCACATGGCTTCCCTCTTTTCCTTAGCCTGTCATCACTTTTGAAGGGTGCTCAGGGAATCCCATAGCCTCCTGGACTTCTACTAGAAGGAACTCTGGAGATAATCTAGCCCAACATTTTAATTTTATATATAGGGAGGCAAAACCCAGAGGGGTTAAAGAGATTAGACTAAATTCACGCAGCTGGTTTGGGACGGAGTTGGGTTAGGCAGCAGAGCTCTGATTCCCACGTTAACATTTTTTTCTATTGGGCCACGCCAACCTTAAGCTACAGAGGAACTATCAGGGGAAGGACCGCACTTACATGTAATTTTATTATTGCTAAGGCTTATTAGGCATAGTCTCCAACCAGTGCGGATGATAATGCTTTTCATATAAGCCCTGTCAGGGTGATAGTCAGTGCTGGCCATGTGCTTGAGTGAGCTGAGAGGTATTCAGAAGTCTGTGGTCCTGACAAGCAGCACTAGGGCAACTCAAGGAGGTGGTGTCCCATTGCTTCTCCACCACCAAGTGGCCTTTGCCCTTTTTACATTCCTCTAGCTCTCCCACACAGGGCCCTTTGATTGGAGTGTTTTACTTCTGCAAAGTCAAAGGACCTTCTGAGTACTTCCTACCTATTGCACTTGTTCTAAGACCTCTTCTTTGTCTCATGCATTCTCCAGCATCATCCAGCAGGTGCAAGTTCTGGGAGGGAGTGTTTTCAAGATGGGAACTGTACATCCAGTCCCATTTCTGTTCCATGACTTGGTGAAAAGGATTGGAGCTATAACTTTACAGCTCCCTGCCTCATTTTCTTCCTGTTTTAAAATACATGCCACAGTTCTGCTCTTCCTCCTTCATATTTAGAAAATGATGGAAATGGATGAAGGCATAAATGTTTATAAAGTACACTGAGTTTTCTGGAGAAAGATGTTATGTAAATAAGGTTGGTAAAAATCCAGGCAGCTATTTTATACATTTTCCTTTCCCTTCTTTCTCTAAATATTTGTTAAGACACAAAGATCTAAAATATATAGTCATTAAAATCATTCAACACTGAGCTGGAAATAACCTTATAGATTTTTAAATCCAGCTGTCCATGGTTCAGATTACAAATACGATTCTTGGGAAAATTGTGATTTGCTAAGAATTACCTGGTTTATAAGTCACAGAGTGAGAATTTAAATGAGTATCTCTGGGCTTCAAGTTCATTATTGTTTTTAAACATGGCCATAAATCCTGCTCTCAAGCAGCGGATAGTGAAGAGGCTACCCAGGACATACTAATTTTTGTGAACGTTCCTACATTGTATGCTTATTGTTTTTTCTTGATTTTAACAAATTTCTTTTACTTTTTTGGTTCCTTCCCAATCTACAGTCGATGCTGTGAAAAGAAAAGTTGTGGAAACCGAAATGAGACTCCTTCAGACCCTGTCATCATCGACAGGTAGGGGGAAAAAGTGATTAAAAAAAAATCATTTCCTTTATGAATCTCAACTCTGAGTACTGATCACTTGGGCTTTGTCGTAAGGTTGGTTTTATGTTACCTTCAACGCATGATGCTAGTTAAACATGCATTTTCTTGTTCTGGTTGGCCTTTCTTGGAAGAAGTCAGAACCTTCCCTTTTGAACTTAGGTCTCTAAATCCACGACGGGATTCTTTTCCAGGTGCATTTGCTTCAGCCTACTAGGGAGGGCGTGGATGGTAGGAGATGCCATCTCTCCTACCTGGCAGGGCAGGACCTCAGCCAGTTTGCTGAAAGAGGCAGTGTATCCCAAGTTAAGTGGCAACCCCTGTGTGGTTCTCAGTGATTGCTGTTGGGCTTGATGACTTCCAGTTTAGATTACCGTTTAGGGGATTATGACAAGCTCTCTATTGCATTGAAGGAGATTCCTTTCTACGACAGAGGATTGTATTCTGGGTCCTGTGTTATATTCAGAGTGGATAAGATTCTTTGGGACAAGATGCTAATTCATTGAAATGTGAGTTAGGCATCCTCAGCTGTCTGTTTTTGTGATTGGAAACAGAACTTATAAACCAATGAAGAAATACCAAATTAACTTCCAGCAATCATGTAATTTTTAAGAAATCCCATATTCCCACCCCTAATTTTTTCTCTTTCATTAAAAAACGGAATAATTCCCTGTTGCTTCTTTCTTTGGGTTTTCATGTTTCTAGCCAGGTCCTGAAATGGATTGGAGAGACCACAGTCTCCAAAGTTGTTATTCCAATATTCCAGTGAATCCTCAGCTGGGAGAATGGAACCTCTGGCATTCTTCCCAGAAACCCAGCTTGGTTTCTTCGTGAAAAGTATAGCATAGTCTTAGGAACGAGGGGGCTAGAATTCTGATTCTGTCCTAGCTTCTGACCTTGGACAAAGCACTCAGCACTTCTGTTCTTTAATGGTACAGTGGGAGGAGAGTTGGAGGGTACTGCCTACTTGCCCATGTTTGCACAGCTGGTTGGAGCAGAGCTGGCACTAAAGAAACAGTTGTCCTTACCTCCTCTCACTGCCACAAGCACCTTCTCCCAGCCCTCTCTGTCCTAACTTATGTGAGTTGGGTGTGCTGATTGCATGGGACGTCCATTTCCAGCTTCCCAGGATAGCCTTGGGATCCTCTGGGGGAGTTTGAAGGATATAAGAGCAGCCTAGACACAGATCCAGTCCTTCCAGCGTGTACCCTGAGCTTTTTAATCTTCATGTAGTCTTTTTCACGAATGTTTGCTGTCCTTTTAGGAAGGCACTCTAACCTCATCATTGTTACATGTTTTCTTGCAATAAACACCCTTAAATCAGCTTTAGAAATATTGGCAAACCTGTAAATGCTCACCTGCATCTTGCAACTCATGAGCACACATCCTAACGACTCTGAGCTTAGCAGCAGCTCTTCCTGCAAGAAACTACATAGAGTTATACCCACAGATAAAGCTGAATATGCTGTGTTTTCTGCCTATGCAATACACATGTTACAGATACAAAAAATGTAGTCTTTTTGCATCTATGGGAGAAAATATTTTCATATTTGGTGCCTTTGTTGTTGGTGCTAGAATGCCTTAAATTCTTCTGAGGAGGTGGAAACTGTATCTTGGCTGCTATATTATGGAGCTTTATGTGACTGTGGCACTTATTTTTACTGTCCTATGCACAATAAAACAACCCAGTGAAGTCTCTGCATCACTTGTAATATGTGTTACTTCCAAAATGTTTCACGTCTACACATAACATACCAAAGGGTACTGTAAATTGATCAGTATCAGGTTTTTAGAGAAAACATTTTATTATAAACAGATGCATTTATTTGTTTTGCTCATTGTAGGTTTTTTGTTGGAAGAGGTTTTTCCTTCACCAGACTCTTGTTTTATTGCTGTTGAATGTCTTTTCGGTGTGCCTTAGCCTTCTTCCCTTCATTTGTGGAAGCATAAGTGGATGCAGCCAGGTTTCCATTTGTTGAAGGTGGGATGGGTGTCATCAGAGGTTTGGTTGAGTTGTGCAGCTGGCCCCTGGGTTCAACGCCTGCTGACTTGGAGATGTCGAGAACACCCATGAACACCAAACGGGTGCAAAGTAGTCTATTTTGGATTTTCTCTGGGTAAATATAGGACTCTCTTCTTTGCCCTTGTTCCTACAATGCCAACTAATTATCTCCTCCCCCTCCTGGCTCAGTCTGGCCAGATGCAGTTAATTTACACTGTCTCTCCCTGAGTTTTCTCACACAACAGGCACGCTCCACTCTGGCCCCAGGGAACTTTGTTTATTCCCCAGAATTGTGCCTGTTTGGGGGAGGGGATGAGGAGGCTCAAGAGTGGTTCCCCAACTTTTCATCACCCAAGACCTCTTTATTTTTTCCCTTGGTGAATCCAGGGTTTTGCAAAATTTTGCTTGCCAACCTGCAGTTAGCAAGTGCTAATTTAGTTGTAAATCCATTTTTATTAATCAAAGACATGTACCAGAATGGAAAAGAAGAATTTCATCCCAGAAATGCCCTTGATCTCATCAATGACGGACCAGAGTTTTGATCCTGGTGAGACATGATATGTCATGTTACCCACTGACATGATAGACTTCCAGCTCAGCCAGAAAACAACTTGACCTTTCACTTAGCCCATGTGACCACATCCTGAGCAGATAATCAGTTTCTAACAGGATGCTTGAAATATAAAAAAAAATAGCTTTTGCTACCTTGTGGCCCCTTAATTGAATATTATTGGATTTTACAATAGGATGCCCCCATAGAGACTTAGTTCTCCCTTTCCGAAGACTTAGCCCCAGACTGGGAATTCTTTTTCCACACTAAATTACTCCCTGACTGATCTCTCTAGAAACATAAATTTAATTTTTACTTTCAGTTGTCTGTTCAGCGTGCTTTTGTGAATTCTTGGGCAGCCACACCCCTCTCCCAAAAGCCAGGCCAGCAGCACTTGCTGTGAATCATAGCCTCAAACAAAGTCTTTCTTCTACGTAAATGTGTGTGTGCATAAAGGGGGGGGGGCTTATTAACTTTTAGTGTAAAATTCCAAAAGTCCCTATCTGGGGAAAACCCAACAAAACAGAACAGAACAAAGCAAAAACAACAATGAAAACAGAATCCTTACTGTGGTCATCCACCTAAATCTTACCCATAAAGACCTGTGTGTGGTAAATTTAAAAAAAGGCTCACACTGATTTACATTTTGTGGTTTCAGAGGGAAGCTCTAATTCAACCTTGTTTTTCATGGGTTGTACTAGCTCAAACCCTCTTCTCTCTCTGGAAGCTTCTGCATATCTACAGACTCTCTGGGGCTCAGGATAACCTGGTGGTCCCTGGGAAGAGGACTGTAGGGACAGTCTCATTGATGTGAGGCAGGAAAAAGTCCTTATGGCTTCTATACTTGAAGCCCCATTAAAAGTCAGATAGGCAGGCAGGGCAGTATTTCTTTTTGAATCTTTGAAGGCTACCCCTGCCCATGTGCACAGTGGTAGGGTATTTTCTATTAAAAGGGTAGTTCCAACCTATTTCTCACATGCTACATATCCCAGTCTTTTGCCTTGGGACATGGGTCTCCTATATTTCTAAGCTCTGTTCCCAAGGGGGGCCATTTTAAGTAGTGATGTGTTTTTGTTCATTTTCTTTTTCAAGAAGCCAAATAAACAACAGGATAACTCTCATTCAAAAGGTTTACTCAGAAATGTTTGGTGTTTAGTTGCCCATGAGGGGTTTTCCTGATATTATCTTCCTCTTTTTAAAAAATTAATTGTGGTAAAATACACACAATGTAAAATTGGCCATCTTAACCAAGTGTTCAGTTCAGAGCTATTCAGTATATTCACACTGTGGTGCAACCACCACCATCCATCCATTTATCTCTACTCTTTCCATCTTGCAAAACTGAAACTGTCACCATTAAACCACAACTCCTCATTCCCCCTTCTTCCCAGCCCCTGGCAACCACCATTCTACTTTCAGTCTCTGTGAATTTGACTCCTCTAAATACCTCATATAAATGGAGCCATGTAGTATTTGTCCTCTTATGACATGCTCAATTCACTTAGCATCATATCCTCTAAGGTTCCTCCATGTTGTTGCATGGGTCAGAATTTGGCTATTGTGAATAATGCTACTATGAGCATGGGTAGACAAATATCTCTCTGCTTTCAATTTTTTTTTGTATATGCCCAGAAGTGGAATTGTTGGATCCTATGGTGGTCCGAGGAACTGCCACTGCCATACTCTTTCCACTGTGGCTACACCATTTTATATTCTCACCAACAGTGAGAATATAATTCCTCTACAGCTCCACATTACTTGCTACTTTCTTGTTTTTAGATTGTTGTTGTGTTTTTATAGTTGCCGTCCTAATTGGTATGACTCTTCTTTTAGATGATGTTTTCTCCTGCCGTCATGTTGGTAGGCATCTTCACCTGATGCTTTCCCCTCTGGTCCAGGCTTCTTGTGTACCTTCCCCTGCCATCTAGCTCATCATCTTCCTGCATTCCTCTGCCTCACCAACTGCCTTGTCCTACTTGCTTGAATCCTCTTCCCTTTGGGTCATTCCTTTCTCCAGTGCGTCACTTAACCCCAGGAAGAGTTATTTGTGGGATGGGAAATTCTGGAAGATAACTGTGAGGAGTAAAGCCCTGACTGACTATCCATGCATTAATCCTGAACACTGGAGTTTTTCTTTTTGTTAATTTATCAAACGAAATCTACAGTAATCTATTCTTGATTTGTGGCATAGATTCTGCTTGTAAACCCCCTGTCTCTTTCAGCATTGAAGCAGTATTTGGATAGTACCAAGGTCTTGGTGAGATTTATGTCCATAAAGCCCAGCAGATCCCTGCCATCCTAGGCCACTAAGGCTGGTTTTCATTCCTATTCATTCCCTTTCCCCAGAAATAGACAAGTCAGATATATTAGTAATGACATCTCCTGAACAAAGAATTCTATCTCTGAGAAGGATGGATAAGACCAGTACTCAACATTTACCTAACATTTTAATTGGCACTTATTGTATGCTGGGCATTGTGATAAGAAATTTGTATTAGGTAATCTTAATTAATCTTCAATGGTTGCGAAAATTCTCAGTTTTACAGAGGATAAAAATACGTCTCAAGGAGTTAGGTAATTTGGCCAAAGTCACATAGCCAGTTTCATTGGTGAAATTGGAGTATAGCCAATGTGTGGAAGTTGCGGAGAAGAAGAAAAAGCTCTCCAGAATGTAGAGTTGTTGAAGAAGGGAAAGACCTGGTGAGCATGGTCTGGAAGAACTCCTGATAGGAACATGAGAGAGGGGTCTGTTCTCTGGGAAGTGGTGGGTGCCATTTGTCCCCAGAGTGTCATTTACTCTGAGACTGTACAAACCACATTCAACTGTGTGACAGTTGAAATATCAGTTCCCAGTGTGACAGAGAGGCATCACGGTGTAATAGAAATGGCCCTGGACTAGGATCAGGACACCTGCCCTGGCCCCAGATCATTCACTAACTTGTTCCTAATGCTGCAGAGTTCGTGAGCTGGCTCATGGGCCCTCCGATTCCCTGTCTACAAATGAAGTGCTTTGGATTAATGGGTGATCTTAACATTACTTTCCAGCTCTGAATTCTCTGATTCTAGCTGAGGGCCCAGGTTTGGGTGTCAGGCATGCTAATTCATCATCCTTGCTCATCAATAATTTACAGGATCTATTAATATGTGCCTCCTCTGCCCAGACTCCCCATCTCCAGTGGAGGGGAGCCCAGTGCTGTGAAGAGTCTACAAAAGCCTGGCCCCGGGCAATTTTTTTTTTAGTGAAAATTCCATTCCCATAGGGAAGGTTTAGATTTTCTCACTGAAAACACAGATTATCTATCCAAAGTGAATGCATCATTCTTTCATATTCTTCTTCCTTTGTTTTCTGGTAAAACCTTTGCAAGTTTCTTAGTCATTTTCAAGGAGACACAGGTGTAGGAGAAAGGACTCTTCTACTTTCTGGTGAAGAAAAAAGTGTCCCTTTGGGTTGAAGTACTTTACTGGGTGACAGCCTGAGCCGAGTGGTCAAAACAAGCTGGAACTCCTTTGAGAAAAGGACTCTCCTTTTTCTGATTAAAGAGGTGGTGCTGAGAAGTTATGATGTTCACTTCTGTGGTCGGGTTAGTTTTTAAGAATTACAGTTACTCTACTTGACTGACCCGTCTTCCTAAATGCACAGAGCTTTTGGATTTGAAACAAACCAACTTAGTCATCTATACATTGGTTCACACCATCATTCATTGATTTAGTAATTTTTTTCTGTTGTTCAGTTATTAAGCAAATATTTCTGAACTATTCCCAGACAACCAGGGAATAGAACAGGCATGGTTCCTATTCCTGTGGAGTTGACAACTTAGAAAATCATACAAAGAAATATGTTTTTACAGACTGTGAGAAGTGTTCTGAAGACTAGGTAAGTGGATCACAGACAGGTTCCAGCTCTCTAGTTCTTCTCTGTGAATCCAAATAGAATCAAAATGTTCATTCCATCAAACAGACCTTGAATATTCCATCTTCTCTCTCTCTCTGTACACACCATTTCTACCTGGCATACCCACCCCAAATTCTCTGCCAGTATATCTCATACTCCTTTTTAAAGACCTAGTTCTGATTTTACCTTCTCAAAGATATCCATTTTTTAAAAACATTAGTGTTTTTTTTTAATCTTCACCCAAGGATATTTTTTAAAATTGATTTTTAGAGAGAGAGGAAGGGAGCAAGAGAGAGAAACATCAATGTGAGAGAGAAACATCGATCGGTTGGCTCTCATACACGTCCTGATCAGGGATCGAACCCACAACCTAGGTATGTGCCCTAATCAAACCCACAACCTTTTGGTGTATGGGATGATGCTCCAACGAACTGAGTCATCTGGCCAGGGCAAGATATCAATTTTTGTAGCCAAAGTCTTTTCACTTGATACTTGTCACATGTGCTTGCTCTGGTTAGGATGTATGGGTATTAGTTTTGTTTGTTTGTTTTTACCTATTTGGACTTGCGTCACATTCCCAACTATATTGTAATTCTTGAATGTTTGATACCACAGGCCATTTAAGTGGACTCTAATATTTATTAGCTATGTGATAATGTTGAGTTGTTATAGCAATACTTTAATGTATGTAAGGTGCCCACATAGTGCATGATGGAATAGGTGCTTTCAAAAAATCATAGCAGTTAACAGCAATTATTATTCTGTATCTCTCCCAGTGTCTGTTCAGTGGCTTGGGTATTACAGGCACTGAGAAAATATAAGTTAGCAGGTTAATCTGAGACGGCCAAGCATCAAAGAGTTTGGATAACTGAGTCCTTTGCCAGTTCATATAGGACCGTTTCTGTAACTACTTGTTTTGTTTTTTGTTGTCATTGTTGTTAATCCTCACCCGAGGATATTTTTTCCCCAATGATTTTTAGATGATTTTTAGAGAGAGTGGAATGGAGGGAGAGAGACACAGAGAAAAACATTGATGAAGGGAGACACATAGATTGGTTGTTTCATGCATGAGCCCTGACCAGGGATCGAGCCTGCAACCAAGTTATGTGCCCTTGACTAGAATAGAACTTGCTACCATTCAGTCCGAGGGCTGATGCTCTAACCACTGAGCAACTAGCTAGGGCTATAACTACTTGTTTTTGACAACTGCTTGGCATCATACTCCCCAGTGGCAGGTAGGTATGAAATAATGCCAAGAACAGATATTTAGGGGTGGAAGGCAGAATGAATCTATTTAGTCACTCAATATTAATTTTTTATCTGTTTTCTTTTTTAAATTGATTTCAGAGAGAGGAAGGGGGAGAGAGAGATAGAAACATCAATGGTGAGAAAGAATGATTGATTGGCTGCCTCCTGAACACCCGCTACTGGGGATGGAGCCTGAAACCTGGGCATGTGCCCTGATGGGGAATCAAACCATGACCTCCTGGGTTGATGCTCAATCACTGAGCCACACTAGCCAGGCATTCAGTATTTATTGAGGACCTATTATGTCATGTACTTTGCAAGGTGCTGTTAGAGATAATAAGATAGGATAGGCACAAAGCTTTCTCATCAAGAGCTTATAGTTCAGTTGGAAAAACAGAGGGCATGCCGAAATAAGTGCAATGCACTGGAAAATGTAAAAAGTGTCATAAAAGAGGTAAAGAGAAAAATTCTGGAAGATCTGAAGTGGGAAGATACTTTTAATCTAAGAAGAGGTGTACTACACCTTATCACTAGGGTGATGGCTGTAACTTGGACATACACAGTTGAGGTCAAAGGGCATTTGGAGCAGGAAAGTGTGTAGGAAAATGCATGTGGAAAGAAAAGGATTTTCTAAATCTGCTTGCAGTTTTAGAAGTGCATGGATATGTGTGAAGGGGGAATAGAAGTTGGAAAGATTATCTGGATTCTGATTTTGGAAGACTTTACATGCCCATACAAAAGCATTTTGACCGTGTTTTGTTTGTGATGGGGAGACATCAAAGTGTTTTGAGTAGTGACATTTCATGATCAGGTCAATATATTGGAGAAAGAACTTTGAGGATGAATTGGAAAATGGAGAATGGAAGTAGGGGAACTTATTAGGAAGATGTTACAATAGTTCATGAATGCTTTTCTTTTTCTTTTTCTGGCACTTTTAGGAATTTATCAGTTTATCTGCCAAAATTTGGACATTATTTCCATCACCCTATACTACTAGGTACTGGGAAGATGGGCACAGACTTCAAATATTGTGACTTTCTATAAAAATATCCCAAGTTTTGAACTAGTTTCTTTTAACTTCTTTTGAACATGTCCTTTCTTACCACCACCAGTGGTTGGGATGTTTTCCGGCCAAATACCAGTTGCTGGAGGTGAAAGGCCCATTTTCTCACTTCTCCATAGCCCACTTCCTTCCCCTAATACACTCACCACTCGAAAGCTTTTGCTGATGTTGCCACTTGTCCCCATGAGTATGCATCCTTTGTTCACTGGGAAGCTCAGATCCTTTGCAAAGAACTGCTGTTGTACCATCTGGCAATCTGTGAATTTTTTAGTAGCCTGGATGTTTGTGAGAAAGGAGAAACGCAGAGGGCAGAATCCAAGTAGTTCTTGGGTTTACAAGTAGTTCTTTAAAAAAAAAAAGAGAAAAGACCAAAACTGGTTCACTTTTTCTAGCATTCTCTCATTCAGAATGCTTGTGTCGATTCCTCTGGATTAATTCCCAGTGAAAATCAGAGGGCCAACTGTATGTATGGGGTTACTTAGAACAGATGATGGTATGCTTCAACTTCCAGCTTCTTCCTGGTAAAATTTCGTGATGTGATTAAATAGCAGATTTGCCAGGAAGTGGACGAGTCAAGAGGAGAGTAAGAACGGTGCTCTGAAATTGTGCTATGCTGGAAATAAGAAGTAGATATTTGTTTCTGGGAAAGGTAACTCTTTCCAGAATTATGTGGCTGGCTTTCTGGGAAACAGAAGACACAGAGCTTGGGAAAGATTGATAAGACTATGTGTTCATCCAGAGAGAACCTTCTAGAAACAGTTATTTTCTTTCTATTTCTATTTGAGCAAATGGGGATGGATAAGTTCTTCTAGGCTTATTTTTGACTTGGTTAAGAGGCTAAGAGACAAGTGTTTGGGAAATAGGACACATATCCCAAGTTACCCAGAGATGACTTATAGATTTAGGGTTCTACCCACTAAAACTTGACTAGATTATTTCTTGATTGTAAGAATAGTTCGTCGTTGCTTTGTTCTTCACGTTTATCTAGAATTGCAATCTGAAGGAGCATTTGATTAGAGAGGAAAGTGGCTGGGTGGCAAAGAGGCTCAAACCAAGTCAGGCAGACCAGACCCAAATCTATAAGGAGTCAGCATTTCATCAGTCTGGGCCAGGTAATCAATTAAATGAATGTTCTCCATGAAGTTTGGTTCTAAACTCAGTCTCCAGTGAAGGCAAACTTTCCCAGATCCCTCAAGACCACCAGGAAGCCAGACCTGGGGAGAAAGGCTGCAAATGCTCCCATATAACAGGAGCTTTTGAGAAGGAAATAAGGGAGAAATTCATAATCCCACTGATATGATGGCAGGAATGGAAGAATTTGCAGGGATGGAACCACTGGGTTCAGGCCAGCTCTTTGAGGTTAACACCTCCGTGTTTTATGGCACATAGGATGCCGGGACTTTTAAAAAAGAGAACTCACAAAAGGGCGGTATGTTCAGGACCACTGTACCTCTGAATGCCGTTACCCACATGTAATCCCTCCAGTGAAGCATTGAGGTGGGTCGCTATGGAGACAAAGGAATATCTTTTTTGTTTGTTTGTGGTCCAGCTCTGCACAATTGCATGGGACATTTTCCTGATTAATTTAAAGCTATGCACAGGACTCACTTTAGTTATCCAGTGGGGCTGTCATCCCACATTTCAGGTGAGAACACACAATTGAAGAGGGGTCGTGTCAAAGACCCAAATGGGATTAGAAACAAGATCTCTAGTTCCCAGGACAAAACTGAGATGGTCTCTGCAGGTAAGGGGCAGGATAAAAGGTAGCATTCACATTGAATATGTTGTGGCTGAACTGCAAAGCTTCCCCCCCTCTTTTTTTATTGATTTTTAGAGAGAGAGACAGGGAAGGAGAGAGAGAAACATAGATTTGTTGTTCCACTTATTTATGCATTTATTGATGAATCATTTTTTTGTTTGTTGTGTTAATCCTTACCTGAGGATAGTTTTCAATTGATTTTTAGACAGAGTGGAAGGGAGGGGGAGAGACAGAGAGAGAAACATCGATGTGAGACACATCGATTGTTTGCCTCCCACATGAGTCCCGACCAGGGTCGGGATTGAACCCAGGACCCTTCACTCTGTGGGCCGACACTCTATCCACTGAGCTAAACTGGCTAGAGCCATTGGTTGATTCTTACATGTGCCCTGACAGGGATTGAACCCATAACCTTGGTGTATGGGGACAAAGCTCAAACCAACTGAGCTACCTGGCCAGGGTTGAACTGCAAAACTTCTGACTGGACTGCTGCCTGTGCCATGGGTCATGCTGATAGCCTTTTACTTCACATTAAGCTGCAATTTTGTACATGGCCAGTTTCTCCTGTGGAAAGGCTTTGTCTTACTTCAGAAGTAAGGTTGTACATTGAACACAGATTTATGACATGTGGGTTGAGTCCTTGAAGTGGCTGTTCTTCCTGTAGTGTGATAATGACTGTAGTAAAATCTGGCTTCAGATCTGGGTTTGACTACTCTTGGCCCATGCACGCATTCACCCATTCATTCATTCTCATGGATCTGGAGTTACCGATTTAGCAAGTAAAATTATAGGATGCCCAATTAAGTTTAAATATCACATAAACACAAATAATTCTTCTTAGTACAAGTGTGTTCCAGTTAAATATAAATTCCTGATAAACAACAAATACATTTTCAGGATAGCCTTTCCCATACAATATTTGGGATATACTTACACTTGAAAAAATTATTTGTTGTCAGTTTGACGGGGCCATCCTGTATTTTATCTGAAAGCCCTATCTGAATCCTGGTTTCTTATCTGAAGAATAGGGAAGCAAGGGCTGCCTCACAGCCTGGGCGGAGAGAGGTGATGTGTGAAAGAGCCTGAGCCACTGGCCCCAGAGCTAATTAGCAAGCCCTCCTTTCGTCCCTTTTAGTGTTGTTGTTGTTTTTCCTTTCCTACTTCATGTGGTAGAAATCATTTTCTGGTCTATGTGGAAGTTGATTCACACTTAGGAGATTCATTTGGACCGCTGTTAGGTGAGCAGAAATACCGGCATTTTTTTGTCCCCTCGTCTTTGCCAGTTTTTCTGCCCAGAACCCCCTCCTCAGGTTTCTGTCTCCTCTCTCTCTCTTTTTGTCACCTCTCAGTGCCTTGGTCTCATGCTCTGTCTAGACCCTGTTTTATGGACTTGTCGCCTCCCCTATTGCTTGTGCGTAGTGTCCACTGTCTGTCTCCTGCTCACTTTCATTCTGACTTCCCTGAAAGCCTTTGTTCAGCGTTCCCAAAGTCTCTCTCTTCAGCGCCTCCAACATGTGGGATTGTTTAGGACCAAGTGATAAATTGCGCGAAGTTAGAGGTAAAGGGGAAGCTCCCCTCTCCCAGCTTGGTCTTGGCTGACGTTTGAACAAGAGCCAGACTTTGCTTCGATTTAACGCTAACAGTCCACTTGATGCTTGCCCAAGTAAATGTAGAGTGGCTAATGCGTTTTATCATCCAGATGTTGAATCACGAGATGAAGGATAACAGCACTGAGACATATATCCAGGTAATTTAGTGAACCTGAGAAAAAGAAATTTAACTTTGAAAGTTTGGTTTCATGTCCAGTCAACTTATTTAGAAAAAAAAAAAAAAAAGGTGGCAGATACTTGTCCCCATCTCCCCATCTCCCTCTCTTTCTTTTGTTCACCTTTCTTTTTACTTCCTGCCTATGGTTTTAGGGTCCCTTGCCTTGCATGTCTAGTGGGACGTCTACCTTTGATTCCCTCACAGGCAGTCAGAAATGTTTCCATGAGCAGCTTGGACCCTATGCCTTTCTCCTCACTTCTCCCTTTCTTCTTTTCCTTCCCTGATGAAGAATGAAGTGCTGGCTTCACTGTAGGTGTTCTGTTTATAACTCCGGGCTGGCGGTTTCCACTTCGAGTGGAGTCCATTGAGCTTGTAAATTGTGTTGGATCAGTAAGCCCATAACGAGACCTCCAAACCCAAACACTGCGAGTCTGCTGGGATTTTATTGTTCCTAAAGCTTCTTCCCTGGGGAGGGGTAGAGTCATTAGGTGTGCACTATGTTTAATATTTGGTCATGACAGGAAGCAATAATTTTCTATTTTTACAGTGGCTTCTGAGTTTTTAAAGCGATTGTCTAATTCCCATCACTGAGACTGGAAGCAAACTAACCAGACAGTGAGGGAAGCCGTGTGTGGTTTTGGTTGGGACTTATCTTGTTTAGCATTTTCCTCTATCCTGTGCGTGACCTTTGCCATCCGGCCGGCTCCTGTTAGGTAGATACGTTCCTTCTCTGAGGAGTAGGTGGGGCTGTGGGATTCTCTTAGAGAAGCCCTCCCCTGTCTTTTAAAACATTTCCATCTTTAGGTGAGAGAAGTTTTCAAAATTGGCACCACCCTAAAAACCCATGCTTCCCTTTCCTTAGCCCCCGGTCAGACAGGTGGCTTTGAGTATGATATCCATTCTGAAGATTTCCAGTCTAATCCAGCACAGTGGAAGCCTCGAGTCAAGGTATAAGGTCTCCTTGCTGCATGGGGGGGAGAGAGGCTCTGGCTTAGAGACTTCTGCAACAGGCCCAGGTTCTGCACTAAACCTAAGTATCTGGAGCCAAAGCAGAAAGAGCAGTTCGGTGAGCTTACATGATTTCTATCACTTGGGCCAACCTGTGATGCTGGGTGAGAATTTCCGAGGGCACGGCTCAGCTGCTCCCACCCATATCTGTAAAGGGCCATTACTAGTAGGTTTCCTGATAGGTCCTGAGGCCAAAGGTCCAGTGACTTCTGGATGCTAGCCTGCCCTGCCAACAGAATTTGTATGTCCCTGGGACCGGAATGCTGGGATGTGAATCCCAGGACAAGGAGGAATGAGCAGGACGCCAGTTGTTTTGAGACCTATTTCGTTGTTAGGACATCTTGGTCTCTTCAGCGTGTTTTCCCCTAGTAGGGAACTTAACACGAGGCTTCAGCGACAGGCTTCTTTGAGAGGCACAGCCTCCCCTTTTTGGAGTTTTACAGAGCGTAGTGGGAAGCAGCTGGGCAAAGTGTGTCAGAAAAAGCTGCCGTGTCTGACCTGACCTGCGACGCTGTGGAACCGACTCTCAGCTGCTCGTCAGATGTGATGACCTTGAGAGAGACTTCTTGAAGCTCCCTGGTGTCTGAAGCCCAAGCTTGTTGCGTGTTAGAGAGTTCCAGGGAAGGCCAGGAGCCCTTGGCCTACAGAAAGCCCAACCGAGGGAGTGAATGGAAGGCTCTCCTTTCCAAACTGAAAATCATGCGCCCCTATCCTCTGAAATGTTACACGTGCAAAGGGAAGGGATGCCTAAAACCTTGCCAGGGTTTTGGAATTCTTACCCCCCTTTTATTGTTTTACCGTGAATCTCTTGGCAGTCCAGGGAAACCTATGGATCGATCAATAATATCATTGGGGCTTGCCTATATTAAAGTGAAAGGAAATGCTAAATCTCTGTTAGTGGTAAGCGAAAATAAAGATCTAATGTTCACTCATCCATGTTCCCGGTCCTCTTCAGTCTCCAAACACACTGGAAGTGCCACCAGTGACACCTCGTGCCCTTTCTTCTCTCTTATCCTGTCACCACCCCTTTGTTCTCTTTCTGCCTCTTTACTTTCACCCCACTCTGGTTCTCTTGTTCTTTCTCTTTTGCTCTTTCTTCTTTCCTCTCATTTGAGGTCTGTCTCTTTTTGTGTCTCTCCTTCCCCTCGATGCCTGTCTTCCCCTCCCTGAGTTATTGAGGACTTGTGCGGGAGCTGCCTGCCAGCGTGTTTGTGGGTAACTTTGTCTTAGCCGTTCTGTTGCTCTCAAAGGCTCATTTGTTTGCTCCTGTGAAGGAAAAAAAAAAAAACTTTTCCAACCTATGAGTTCCGTTGTCTCCCTAGGGATCCTTGTTTGAATCTTTGCTGTAAGATTTTTTTTCCCCCTATGAAGTACCAAAGAAATAATTGCCTTATCGTTAACAAACAGAACCTGGCTCTTATCACCCCATACCCCAGAGCCTTGGTGCAAAAGTTGGGCCGTGCCAAGTGCATGCATTAACCTGATACGCGAAACCCCTTTTCAGAGCTGGTCCTTGGAGGACGCTCATTGAGGGCGTTTTTGTGGAGAGGTGGCACGGTGAAAGCACTTCTTACAGCTCCGGGTGCCAAGAGAGATTGGCTGGCGTTTACACCCCTGTTACAACAAAAAAGGTGTATTTTTCTGGGAGAAACATTTTCAGATTGTTCTAATTGTCACTGGCAACGAGCAATACTTGGAACTTGAGTCTTGCAGTGGCCGCACTGGAGTTTTAAAGCATCCCTTGGCACAGAGACTCTTGGTTCTGTGGGTGAGCTGTGCCCTGTGAAAGCAAACCGATCACAGAAAGCTGCAGGCCTGGCTGCCCACTCGCTCTGGGAAAGGCTGTGACATAACCGGAGCCTGGTGCGCTGTCAGGGTGGATTCCAAGTTTGTTTTTGGAGCCATGGAGGCTCCCCTGAGAGCACATTTGCATCTCGTGAGTCTTTTAGCTTCGACCTGCTCAGGCTGTATTTTATGAAAAGCAGGATCTTCCTCTGGAACCCGGGTAGATGGTGGTGTCTTCTCCTCTCTTAAACCGATGGTGTCAAGTGCAGAAAAGCTGAGTGTGAGGCCGGCCTCTTTCTATTCCAGCCTAGTGTTGGAGCAACACAACTGCTGGTGGCTTTTGGATCTTTTCACAGGGCGGCTGCCCGAGGGGCCTGGGGAGATGCTTGCTGTGGGGTCAGCTTGGATTGCCATCCTTTCACACAAGTTTTCCCCATTGTGTCTTCTTTGTTAAAATGAAATAAGTAAATAAGAGAAACTCACAGCAAAACACAAAACAGATATGCAATGTTGCATCGTCATCAGATACTGACAGAGAGTCTCAAAAAGATCCTTGGGGAAGCTTTTGTTTGGGGTGGGAGAAATCTTTCTCTTACGCGTTTCCCAGCATTCCTGCAGGACATCTGGTTCTCTCATTTTCTCTCTGACTTCTGTGCTTTCTTTCCTTTCTTTCCTTTTTTAAAAATAACTCAACTACTGTCATTATTTTTATTATTTTTAACCATTTAACGAAATGTGCTGAATGGCGATCCCACATGACATCTTGTCTAAAACTCATTTGACCTTCAGAAGTGATGGCCTTAACCAATTTTTACTGGCAAGTGTCTTGACTTTATTACTCAGGAGACAGTTTATTTTTGTTCCTTAAAGAGAGAGTGAACGAGAGAGTGAGCGTTTCTAAAGATCAAAGAAAAGGAAAGAACGGGGAGGTTATACCCACCGATCTCTAGGCTGGAGCAAAATTGTTCTCTTTCCCATCCTGTTTTATTATTATTCTCAGTGTCCTTATAAAAGCATAAACAAACAAGGTGAAATCTCATCCGTACCTCCTGTAGCCACATTTCCCTCTGGCAGCACTCGGGAGCTCCTCTGCATTTGGAATTGGGTTGCTGAGTTGAAAGCATTATCTAATGGAACCATCATATTATTATTTTTTTTTGCCCAGTATAAATAGAAGCAAAATTGATTTAATACAAAGAAAAAATAAAAGGAATAAGACTGGGTTGATCAGCCCTCCACTCTAACTTTAGTAAACATAGGTCCGAGTTAGAAGATTTAACTTTGCTGCTGTCTCCTCCTGCTGCTAGTCTATATCACCAAAACCAAATATAAGTAGGCAGAATGGTGTGCAATTAGCAGATACTGGGGAAAGAGCACAGTAAATGAATTGCTCTTCTACCCAGGGCCAGGGAGGAGTGAGAAATACCAGAGGACTAGGGCAGGACTGTGCTGCCTCACCCTCCCTGCACATTTAGGTTTCTGGCATCATAAATCTCAAAGAGCTGCAAACTATTGGGAGCAAAGAACCTTTAAGCTTTACCGTCCTACCTGGAAATGGAATAGCCCCCTTCTGGTTACTTGTGGTACTATGTTGGAAAGAATTTTAGGGCCTTAACACAGAGCATTTTTTCTGGTGGGGGGCCTACTGGGGCTTCCTTTGGCAGAGGGTATTGTGGCTTTGGGAAGGGACTATATCAAGTTAGAACTTAGAAACTGCTTCCTAGTGTCACCTGGCATCCACCTTCAGCTGCTGTTCTCAGGGTCTCTTCTCTCTTGAAAGACTTGCATGAAGGGGCTGTTGGTCCAGGGTTTGCCACATGTCAGGAAATCTAATGATGGCTGGCCAAGAGCTTGAGCAAGGCACCAGGGGTTTCTGCAGTATTTCATTGATATAAGGGGCTAAGGAGAAGATCACCCTTATAGATGCTATTTAAAGTTTGGATAGCTAGAGGATCAATAAATACCATTTGCAATAAGAATAACTACCTTATAGCAATGGGAGCTTCTGCTGTATTCTGTGTCAGCCCACCCCAATGCCATAACACTCACACGGCCTCAGCTTATTGAAGGCAAGTAACATCATTGAGTCACTTAATCAATCAGGCACTTGGTCAACTCACAAATGTGTAATGAACACCTAGAGCATTTAGCACTGGGGTACTGTTAGGGAGACTAGGAGTATTTTGGGTTCAAGGGGGAAGGGCACAGACTTGTGGCTGGGGGCGGGTGAACATTGATTCTATCTAAGCTTATCTCTGTATCTAAGAACTCTTGAAACACATTGCATGTGTCTGGGGCTCAAACTAAGCCATCCGTTCTAGAAGTCATGTTGATATTGGTGCTAGATTGTTTTTTCTTCTTTGGTCACTATTATCTTTTTGGTCCACCCCTCACAAAACAGAGGTCGTAGCACTCTGACCTTTTCCTAGTGGGATGGACTGCTGAAGAAGTCACATGGCCAAGTTTGTATCGGGGGTCCACATTTGTTTCCTCCACTCTTTTAATCAGAATGCTCATTTAATTCTATTCCAGCACCTGTTCAGCAATTAACACCCTACGATTTGCATCTTACCCTGACATTTGCTATCTTTCCAATTAGTTTTTATATCAGTATAATTAGGTAGGGTTATTACAGTGCATCAAGCAGGGTCATGGTTATTCCCAAGCCTTTAAGCGCTTTCCCAGATTTGTTTGGGGAAGCCACTAAGGGCAAATGGTTGATTAGGATCACTGTTTTTCTTCCTCATTCAGATCAGGAGAAAACTGTTTCCCCATGTGGCTCGTGAAAGATCAGGGAAATATGTCAGTCTCTAAGAATTAGTATTATGTAGTTCATGACTTTTGGGCAAATTTACAGAGGATTATAAATAAGGTTCATAAGGTGGGTGTCCTGCGGGCGTTTTCTGCTCAGGGGCAAGGCAGGATCTTCAGTCACTTGCTCTGGGTTCTCAGTGGCAGGGACAAAGGGAAAATGTTAAGAGAAACTGAAATCTTCCAGGTCAACTTTTCAGCATGTGTGAGAGAGAGGGGAAGGGGAAGTGTTTTTTAACGGACAAGGGGGTAAAGAAGAGGCAATTTAAAAATTCAGCCAGTTATCTTTTCTTAAGCTTAAGCTTGGTTTTGTAATTTTCCCCCACATTGGGAGGATTTGATGAAAGAAAAACAAAAAAATCTCTACAAAAAAAAGAAAGAAAGAAAAAAGAGGTAAATTCAGAAAGCAGAGGCATTGCTGGATCCATTAGTGTATCATCTATCGCTTATATCCTGTGCCTAGATAGATGAGCCATAATATGGGTGAGGCGGGGGCGGGGGGGATTACTGCCTGTCATTAAATGGAAGGTCCAGAATAGGAATCAATTTTTGATAAGTTAAGATTGAAAGTATATGCCACTCAATAATATATTACATTATTATACTATATGTTATTATATTATAATGTGTACATAGCATTGCTTCATATTGCCTAGGTCAAATTCATAGAGTATTCTCATAAATTTACATGTATAGGTCATACATTAAATTTTAGGTCAAATTCCGTTATGCCCAGTACTAAAGTCCTGGAATATAGAGAGTTGATAATAGTTGGAAACGAAGGAGGACTTTAAAATCTCCTGGAAGAGTTTAGATTCTTGTGGGTTCAGAATTGTTTGTAATGGTATCTGACTTCCCTGCTGAATTGGTAGGATGACAGAGCAATATCCGGACAGTGCATCTGATACAGTTGTTGGAGAAACAATACCATGATTGATGGGGGATGTAATAATGCCAGGTTCCTCGGGGAGAGAATTTTACACTGTCTGATTTCATACCGACAAGGTTTTCTTTTACCTGTGATACAAAATTGCATGGAGACATCTTGTTGTGGCTTACCTTGATTTTTTAATATTGAGGGGAAATGTGGTTTTAGGTAGAGTGTATAAAAAAAACACAGGGAATTGGAATAGTTATAACCAGAGCATGTCTGTTTACAATTTGGGGATGTTTGGAATTAAAAATGCCAAGTACTGAATTGGGATTTCTGAATGTTTTTGCCTTAAGAAGAAAAGGAGAGCAAATAGGATGGGGATGGTGGGAAGACAGATGATTAGAGTTGGGGAGAGTTATATGACGTCACAGATGCTGCTTCTACATCACCTTGATATTTTTTCCTCAAAATGGTGACATATAGTAGATGCTCAGCTAATATTACTTAAAGGAATGACAGAACCTACTGCTAAATCAGCAGGAACCAAATGGTGCAAGTTGGGCAGGAAAAGAAGAAACAAGTGTGGGAAAGTACAATCTGGTCTCTGGAAGAAAAATGAGGAGAAATACAGCTGTTTTACCATTAGCTGTGATTGGAATGATAAAAACTAATGGGGAAATCATTGTCATCAGTTAATCCACATCTCCTTTTTAACTGGGACTGTATGTTTCAGGGCGAAGTGTCTGCTCAAATGGCCTTTGGGTCTTTGCTTAAATGTCACCTCTGTGGAGTACCTCCTGCCCAATCCCAAAGTTCCTAAGCCCCTTCCCTACTTGATTTTTCTCCTCACACTTTTCACCAATTAATGTGCTATATATTTTACTCATTTATTTGTTGATTGTCCCTATTGCTCTTCCTGACAGATATTTTTGTCTTTCTGTTTAGTGGTTTATCCCCAACATCTAGAAACATGCCTAAAACATCGTAGGTATCAATGCATTTTGTTTGCTGAATGACCACCAGAAGACCTGCCTCATGGAAGGCTGTTTAATGTTTCTCAAGAAGGTTAGGAGCGTCGGGGACACTTGGAGTGTGTCCTCTGCACACTGAGCAGGACATTCCCCACTAGTAGCAGCTAATTGAAATCTCAGGAGCGTCGGGGACACTCGGAGTGTGTCCTCTGCACACTGAGCAAGGAGGCAGGACATTCCCCACTAGTAGCAGCTAATTGAAATCTGGCAAACACCACAATTAGTGAAATGTCTCAAAGTCAGAACATATATATATAAGTTCAGAATAAAAACCAGACTATGTCCATGAGTGGAAGAGTTAAGAACTCTATCTGCCCATCTCCACTCACACTTCATCTTTGTCTTAATAGATTTACCTTGGAATGCAAACATACATAGAAACGAAAGGGCCTGCTTAAAACAGGAGATCCCCACTCTAG
The DNA here is from genome assembly GCF_000412655.1 of Myotis brandtii. Taxonomy (NCBI): domain Eukaryota; kingdom Metazoa; phylum Chordata; class Mammalia; order Chiroptera; family Vespertilionidae; genus Myotis; species Myotis brandtii. Next base: position 594,835 of record NW_005372122.1, read on the forward strand.
GAAGAAAGCAAGAGGGAGGATGTGAGTGAGAGGGACAGGCTTAGTATGCATCAGGAATCACATGATTTTCAGTTTGAGGTCAAGGAACATTTCTCTGTTTCAAGCTAGTTATTTTTTATTGCATTCCTCTAAACCACTATTTTTATATAAATGAAAATACGCTTATCCTAATGTTCCCTATACTAGTAAGTATGATATGAACTTTACACACACGTACTTATCTATACAAACAGAGGCAGCCGCCCATAGAAAGTCCTTCCAACACCGCTGACCTGCGGTTCCCTTTCTCCTCCCCCCACCCTTCCCCTGCACACACACCTTTTGACTTCAAGGACAAAAAATCTCATTCTTTAACCAAGATCTGTGACACCAGAACTCTAGGAAAATGGTATGCTTGCAAAGAAGTGGGAGAAGTAGAAAAATAAACAGGGCATGATTTTTTCTTTTCTGCATTGAGAGGAGCAGACGGATTGGCCTTCCGTGAGGTGCTGAGGTTTCTGTCCCAGCTTCAGTTTCCGGAGCTTTGGTTCTTTCAAGACTCCCATTGGTAAGCCACCTGGGGAGGTGGAGAAAGGTCCATGGCTCTGGAGGAGAAGCTCTGAGAGGGGGCGCTGGCCCAGGCATCAGTTTTTTATCGATATCATGCCCTTTTGTGCAAAGTGTCCCAGACATTGGATAACAGGTTGATTAAAAAAAAAAGTCCAAATACATGTTATTCTCCCCTAAGGAAGCTGATGGGATGGTGACTCACACCCAGGAGGATGCCACAGCGTAGCAGGGAAAATGAGGACTCTATTGTATCCAAGTGCATTTTGGGTTCTCGGATAGCGTCCTTTCCAGCCACGGTGCCATCCGTTTACTTCGGTGTCAGGTGATGGAGGACCTTTTGGAAGCAGATTGCTGTGTGTGTTGATGGGGCTCTGCCTTTGGCACGGAGAGTGTTATAGCATCGGGCTCAGTGAAGGTCTGGCCATTCTTGTTGATTGACTGGCAAGAGTGGGGTGGGGAGGAAGAGAAGGGACCTGAAGGCATGTCTTTATGGGGATAGCATTTAGAGCCATTCAAAATGGAATTTCAAATGAGAAAACCAGGGGCTTTTCCCCATACAGAAAACATAGAGGAAAAGGTTTCTCCTGTTCCTCCTCCTTCCTTCCCTGTTTTTTTTTTTTCCTTTTCCTCTCACCAGAACAAGTTGGTTGTTTCATAAACACAACCTAAAAATCAGAAACCAGAGCTTTGTGCGAGTGGGAGCCAGATTAGCAAAATAATCAATATAAACAATATCACTGACTCCATGCAATTTCCTTGGGAACCACCCCCAGTTACCAGGGTGCAATTTCAATTGCTTTGGTCAATGCACTTTGCCTTTTTCCCTGGATCAGCTGCCGAGTACTCGCTTGCAGCCTTCAGCCTGCCGCCTGCAGCCTGCAGCCTACAGCTTGCAGCAGTGGGGAGAGGCTTAGGCGCGTTTGCTCCAGTCTGAAGGTGAAGGCTACCTTGGAGACACACACGTACACATATATGTTTCATATCAACATGCACATATATGCACACATGTGTACATGCATAAATACATACACATAAAATAAAGTGAATGTGCTTATGCCATGTAGGTAATCCTGTGTTGTGGACTTGCTTCATGTGGGCAGGTACCAGTCTAGTACCAGTAACTCCTGTGCCCACACCTTCCAGCGGTCACTCACCAGGGCTCCCGGGCCTGCTGCCTGGCAGGCCTCAGGGAACACTCGGCAGCGTGCTGCCTGCCCTCCAACCCGGGGAAAGCTCTCCAAGATGTCATAAATAAATAAATAAATAACATTTGCCGTTGTTTGTAAATCAGTTAATTGGGAAGTTGCAAGGTCAGGCACAATATTTAGCGTTCTCCGAGGCAGCCCGAAGCGGCGGCGGCGGGAGCAGCAGCTGTCAGGATGGTGCCCCGCTCAGCTGCCGCCGCGGCTGCGGGGACGGGACGGGTGACCGCTTGATTAGTCGCTACTGGGTTTTGTTCAAGGGAGAGCTCTGCATGGTTGCATTTTAACACCTTCCCCGCTAAGCAGGAGGCCAGCGCAGGGTGCTAAATTCCTGTCTGTGGCTGTCTGTGAAATAAATCTGTGTGCGGGGCCGTTCCAAGCTGTCAGCAGTGGTTCGCCCTGATGGGCCCTGAAAGGAGTTTCCTTTCGTCTGTGGAGCAGCGAGCAGCCGCTAGGGAGCTGTCTTTAGCTCAGATTTCAGAGTTAGCTCATTAGGCCAATCACAGCAGACACTCTCTTAAACATATTCACAAAGTTATATTATGAGAAGGAAAAAACCCACCCGGCCAGATAATGCTCAGATTGGGTTTCCCGGCTTCTCCTGTCGCGGCCGGGCTGGGGGAAGGAGGGCTCCCTGACCTCCGGGTCCTTCCAGGTCCCCCCGACTTTCCTTTCTGATGTGTGGCCCATCTCGGCGACGAGTTTATTTATAAAAGCAGCTTCTTCCCTTCCTGGCTGGGCGGTATCTCTCCCTCCATTCTCTCCGTCCTTCTTAGCAGGGTCCCCGCCAGCAGTGTCTGCAGCCGAGGCGGCCAGTGAAACGATTGCTCTGCGTTCTGGCTGCTCTTGCTCCTTCTTTCATTGCATGTTTTTCCTCTTGGCGCTGGGATGTCGGCATCTCCTCAGATATTTCTGTGAGACCCATGAGATGAAGCCAGTAACTAAATGTCTGAGTCGGGTGTTTCCCTGCAAAACAGTTTTGGCCCCTACCCTCTACTTAACTTGCTCAGCGCTTCTACTTTAAGCCTTCCAGAATTTCTATACCTCTCTGCCCCCGCATGTTGTTGGCACACAGTCGCTGGGCTCTGCTAGATACCACATGGATGCCATTTGCAAGGAATCTCGGAAACCTTTAATTTGGGGTCGGTGTTTCTTAGAGAGCCACAGCGGGTGGACATGAAACCTAGTCGACACCCAGTTGCCAGGGTTTTGCGGTGTTTGATTTCAGGAAATGATGGCTACCTCGTGGATGGTTCTTTCTTTGTTAAATGCTTTAAAATAACTTTAAAAATCGAATTCTTTTTTGGATGATGGATAGTAGGATCATGCTGGCTTACGATTCCTGCAGTTATTTATCATTATGATTCTCGCCCTGATCCGCGTCTGGGGACGCTAGTTTTACGGTTACATGTCGATGTGCCGTAGAATTCCCTGGTGCACGCTTGTATAGAACACGCCGACTATGTTCATGCTTGGCTGTAGCACAAAGGTGCGCCTCTCCTTTCTGAAAAATTTTTTTTAAAAATTGAGCAAAGTATGTCCAGCCATTGTTAAGCAACTCAACGAAAGGGAAAGAAGGAACAAAACTTTTTTCTTCTTTTATGACAAAATTTAAACTCCTGCTCCATGTGCTGTTTTTTTTGTTTTGTTGCTCCCCCAACCCCTTTTACTCATGGATAACTTAAAAATGGCTCCAGTTGAAATTTTCCATGTGTCCAGAAAAGCTCCTGGGACTTCTGAGGATATGTAGGCAGGAAACACTTCAGAATATATAAGCAATCAAAAATTTGTTTTCAGTTTGTGAGTTAGCTGGATAAAATATCACAAATGCTTTGGCTTTACAACCTTGCCCACAGTTTTATACACACATAGTGTGCTGTTTTTATTTCAGTTGTAGGTGCTTTTTAAAAATTGGTGGATAAGCAGGGACAAGAGTAGTTTGTTTATTCTGGGATGGACAGTTAACTATTAAGTATTTCTATCCAGAGTGACTTTCCCCCCCTTTTCTGTTTGGTTACTAAGGGAACAAATGCCGGGAATAGGAAAAGCAAAGATGATGATAAAATGCTGCTCATTTAATATTGGCATTAGAATTTCAGGCAAAGAAAAAAAAATGTGAAGCCATAATTCTTATCCTAACTGTACTTATTGCACTTTTCAACAGAGGTTTCCCCTATTAATTACAGTCATCTCAGGGAGTATTTTGGTGGTTAACTGAGTAGGTTGATTGGCTGAATATCTCAGACCCACTCCAGCCTGCCTCTCTGTGGTAGCAGCAGGCTGACGTTTGCTCTTGAACAGTAGCTGAAACATCACTTTAATGGGCATGGACCATGACCTCAGCAGTCCTTCTCAACCGGGCTTCTCCGGGTGACAAAGGCAGAGTGTGTTTTGCAGGATGATTGATCAAATGCTGACTAGGAAGGGTGCGAAGAGAACCGCAGTGAAAGAGGGAGAGCATGTGTGAATGTAGACATTAGGCACGTTGGTATTTTTCCATGAACTTCCTGAGGACCGGGCATTAGAAAGGCTCCCCTGCCCCTTGTCCTGGACTGTAAATACTGCTTCATATATATAGACCCCACCCATGTGTCACTGAAGTCCATCTTGTATGCAATTGGTGAAAACTTAATATTGACCTCAGAGATCTCCCAGGCCCTGCTGGTCATGATGATTGCATCGAAATTGGGGACACAGTCTCCCAAGTGGATTCAAATATTAGCCTCTGTGAACAGCCCAAATGTAGGACATTTAAAACTATTTCACTTGGAAACTATGCAGTGATATCTTCTTTTTTTTTCTTTCAGGGAAAAACGCTGAAATAGCTAGTGAAATAATTTTTTTTTTTTTTTAGGGAAACCTATGCATCATGCTTTAAAAGTTATACCAGGTTAGGCTTAGGTGTGGAGTTGGGAACTGCTGTCTCTGTGGTGTGTGTGTGTGTGTGTGTGTGTGTGTGTGTGTGTGTGTGATGTTAAGAAAGTTGCAAGTGTATGAGAAAGTGATGGTCTTCTAGAGAGTTGACATCTGAGTCTGATCCAGGGACCCAGTACAGTATCACTCTTACAGCCCATCCTCCGCTCCTCAGGCTGGAGGCGGATGTGAGCCTGGGACCACCAAGCAGGGATGTGTGGGAGTCTTAGTGTCCTTTACACTTCTCCATATGCAGCTGTTTACTACCTATTTCTTTATACTGTATATCTGTTTCTTTTTTTGTTTGTTTTCACAAATATCCCCTGGATTAGAGGATTTTTCAAAAGACAACTTAAGAAGAACAAATAATAAATGACAATATTAGTAGGAAAACAGTCCAAAGGGGACTGATACCAAAGTGGTTCACATTTTGTGAATGGAGAATGTCAGAGGCCACAGGGCGTACTCAGCACTCGGTCAAGGTCAGGGAGTGAGATAGTGTGGAAGGCAGGACCCAAAGCCTGGTGCCCTGACAGCTCACCCGAAGGCCAAGCTCTCTCCCTGCCAACCCAGTCGTTTAAAACATGGTGATGTGAAATGACCAGACCACAAAAGCAACCTTCATAGAAGCCTGTCTCCGAAAAGCAAGGATAAACTACTTAAATTATACTTCATTTCTCATGAGAATGTTTCTTAAGGCTTCTATTTATTAACTCAATCAAGTTCTTTGCTACTCTGGCTTCCTGAAAGGCCGCTCCGTCAGTAACAGAAAAACGTATTTATCCCTTCTGGTGAGGAAGACTATGCTTTCATCTCAGGCCACATAAAGGTGATAACATTACGATGGCCAGAGGCGGGCTTTCTGGTGGCAATCACGTCAGATTGTGGACTGGAAAGTATGTGCTGAGCGCTACTGCTATGTTCATATAGCCGAGTCCCACGACCTCTAAAGGGAAAAAGTAATTACTCTGATTCTTAAGAGACAGAACTCAGAGGTTAAAATAAGAGGGACGAGGCCTGGGCAGGATGCCATGTCCCACTAAAGCCAACATCAGCCTTACTAATGGGTTTCTGATTTTTGCTTCGAAAGAACCCCTGCTGGGCACTGGCAATGAGAGGGTGTCACGAAAAGGTAACTAAGTGGACAGCATGGTTTTCTCACTAGGAAGAATAAGGGAGGTTGTTTGTTTAAAAACAGTCTCACAGGAGAAAATGTAACGGAAAGCAACCTCCATCCATAATGATGTCCGTTACATTGTTTATTAGCGAGAATAGCAAAGACCTGAGCAGCCCAAACTCTTTCTTGTCGAGGGGCATGCCTACGAAAATGATGGCACAGAGATTTGGTGCTCTAGTACAAAGCCATTGAAAAGAACCACGGAGGCTGTCTAGCAATATAGGAAAACATTTAGTGAAGAAATAGAATGTGTGCTGTGGATACACTGACCACCGCTCTGTAAAACATGCCAGTACACGTGCATGCAGGAAGCGGAGAAAATAGCACGGTCAGTGGTCCAGGGGATGTGACTATGGCTCTGGAGCCGTCCTTTATTTTCTGCTTTGCTTCTCCTTCCTAATGTAACTACAACCGGCATTCCTAGGAAGGATCACCCGGCTTTTTAAAAAATATATATTTTTATTGATTTCAGAGAGGAAAGGAGAGGGAGAGAGAGATAGAAACATCAGTGATGAGAGAATCATTGATCAGCTGCCTCCTGCACACCCCCTACTGGGGATCGAGCCCACAACCTGGGCATATGCCCTAGACCGAAATCGAACCTAGGATCCTTCAGTCCGCAGGCCAACGCTTCTATCCACTGAGCCAAACCAGCTAGGGCTCACCTGGCTTTTTGATGACCTAAGTTTTTATTCTCACTCTGGATTCATGTATGTTTATGGATGCTTATTTAGCCGTTTGTAAAAATGCATCTGTGTCCTTCAGGAAGGGAATATTTTTCTTGTGCTGAGGAGGAACCAGATGTCAATGGAGACATGTTACATGGAGGCCCTGGCCATCTTCAAAGGCAAATTAAATGGTGGCTACTTTGGGAAAGACTCATGTTTTGACATCACTGCTCATCCAGTGGTCCTGTTCTTAGTGTTATTTTATACTCTTTCCATTAAAACACACACACACACACACACACACACACACACACACACACACACTATACCTTATCTCATAGTAGAGTTTGTGTCTGTGGACATTAATATAGAAAACACCTCTTAGAAGGAAACAGCACTTTTCATGACCTGATAGAAAACAATGAATAAAGAAAAAGAAATCCTGTACCTGAACTTGATTTTTGCCATTAAACTTGTGTTTCTCGGTAGGTAGTTCTTCTTCTTTGTGCCTCAGTTATCTTCTTCATGTCTCTTGTCTACCTCAAAGGAATACCTATAGCCTCATGGGACTGTTTTGCGAGATCCCATCATTTTAGAGAAATGAAGAAATTAGAGATAAATCTGTTGTACTTTTTATGAATAGGCTCTATGTCAGTGATGGCGAACCTATGACATGCGTGTCAGAGGTGACACACGAACTCATTTTTTTTTGGTTGATTTTTCTTTGTTAAATGGCATTTAAATATATAAAATAAATATCAAAAATGTAAGTCTTTGTTTTACTATGGTTGCAAATATCAAAAAATTTCTATATGTGACACGGCACCAGCGTTAAGTTAGGGTTTTTCAAAATGCTTACACGCCGAGCTCAAAAGGTTCGCCATCACCGCTCTATGTTATGGGGTGATATGGGCTCAGTATGAACTGTGATACCCATCTCTCAGCCCTGGTTATGAAGTTACCACTTGGGATGTTGAACGGTTTAGGAGCCTTTTAGGGGGCTATCCTGCTTTAAAAAATTATGTGTTTACTTTTCATGGAATAGTTTTTATAGGCAGCATTACATAAGGGACCACTTCAATTTTAGTCCCATTTAAATTATTGAATTAAGTTGCACTTGGATTACAATTTGGAAGTTGAGTAGCAATAAAAATCATGAAAAATTCTAATTTATTAATTTTTCTTCCAATAATTTTACCAAATGTATGCTGGTGTAGAGGCTCTGGGGTTAAAATTGTATTCCAGGAAAAGCAAATGTGTAAAGGATTTATAAATATCAAAATCAATAGAAAAAACAAATTCTATCTTGGTTTTGATTAGTTTTAATCCCTTTCCCCCCAACGTTGTCACTATTGTTCTAAGTCCTTTTTGGACTTGGGGGAAGTCTAGTTCAACAATGAGATAATACCTAGAATCTAATATCTTCTGCACGGTGGAAGGAAAACGCCTCTCCTAATGAGATGGAAAACAAAGACGAGGGAGTTCCAGACACAAAGAGCTTTGGTGCAAACTGCCCCCTGGTCTCCTGAGAGCCCAGACTCTCTCTGGCCAGAGACAGCACTTTGGTTAATCCCTAATTGTTCTCTTGGTGCTTCGCCAGCGAGGTGATTTTTCAGAAGATGGAAGGGTTCAGATGAGAGGATTTGCGAATTTGGTGGTGGAAGGGTTAATACTGTTGGCTCTCTTAGCATGTGGCTGGAAGCAAATCTGACCTTCACCTGCTCCTCGGGTCATGTCTGGGAGAGAGGCAGGGGAGTTGCTCGCCCACCTGTACTGCTGGCCCAGAGCTCTAAGGCCTGCTTCGTTATCGGCCTGCAGGCTCCTGACAGTGAGAGTTTCCCTGAACACCTCCTGGAGTTGCTTCTTAGAGTGCTTCAGGGCTAACCTGGGCTTGCTCGTGACCAGGGTGAGGTCCCCTGTACCACTCGTGGTCACCATAGAAACGACCGCTGCAGGCTCCATCCTCCTGAGGCTGGATCTGATTCCAGAAGTTCAAGTGCAGGAGATTGATCTACCTGCTGCTTTAACCACATACAAGTAATTGCAAACAACATTCATCTCCCTCTTTAGGGGAAAGGATTGGGAGTAGCGGGAAAAGCGAGCTATTAGAGAAATTCTAAAAATTCTCACTCACAGAGAATAATTGAACAGCAGTGATTGAATGGGGGTGGGAAAGGCAGTGGGCATCTTTCTGAAAGGGCCTGGAAGTTTCTGGCCACTTTCAACAGGTCAGCCCATAGGCTCAGTGCCTGTGGATAAGCTACACCACTTATGTGTCCCTCACACTCGACACTCAAACTCTCCCAGCTCTACTTTTATTTAAAGTTTTTAGTGATTCCAAGAGTAGAGGCAAACTCAGAATTGTCTCGGAGTACAGGCCTCGGCCATACTCCTTCCCCTCAAACAATTAGGGATTTTCTTTGTTCTCTGGGCTCCTTGTCTGCAAAATGAGGCTGGGAACAGGGAGGACACCCTCCCCAGATGAGAGCTGTCCCTGGGCGTGGCTTCTCCCAGCCACCTGCTCTCCTGACCAAGGCTGGCTGTCCCCTCGGCTTCAAGATTGAATCCATAACCACAAGCAGCCACACTCTGACTTTAGAAGACGCACCACACCGAGGGGGAGCGGCGCCGCCGGGAAGAATCGGGCCCATTATTACCCTCATTATTTATTTCTCACCCAGCACTCCAAAGTCTGCAAGGGAAGAAGTATAATTCCCTTTGCATTTCAGTGCTGCAATATTTACTCCAAGCCAGAGCCTCTGCCTGTTAATGCTCTCTCTGAGGAGTGCCACTTGCTTTGAGGCCAGTGCCGTGGGGAAACAGAACGCAGAGGGAGACGGAGGCAGAGGAGTGCTCAGACCTGGCCTTCGCCGGAGAACTTGGCTGTCATAATTTACACACCTTGCCTAATGCACAGCACATGTCTCAGCTACAAAAGGCGTTGGGTAGACCGGTGCTGTCTGCCTCGCAGTGGGCCTGCTGAGAGCGTGTCAGCAATACTCTTAACGATGACAAAGTAGTTCATCAATAATTTTTTCCTAACACCCTTATCTAGAACCAAACAACAAAATAATATCCATCTCCCATCTAGCCCACCCTTCTACGGGTGGTACAGCCCCCCCCCCCCCCCCCCCCGTCCCAGCAGAAGTCTTTGTGTGACCCCAGGCAAGGAGGCCATGGGTTCAGAAGTGGGTTCATGGTGCTGGCTAGGATCCTGAATGCAGCTTTCAGGCAAAGGGTCCCGAATTCCTGTTTTCCATGTTCTGAACCCTTCACTCCATGCTAAACAGGGGTACCCAGGTTCTAATGGCTGTTAGGCTTCAGAAAGGGACGCTCTCTTATTTCTCAGAGTCATCTCAGTAAGGTCAGTTGCCTTCAGTCACTCTGTCCACTTTCCCATGGAGGGTGCCCCCATGTGAACAGCAGCCTCAGGCTGTTTGGAGGAAGATCGGAAATGACAGATACTGTCAGATAAAACAGCCCACCCTCTGGACGAGCCACTACTAATATTAGGTGAATATCCTTCAAGATACCTGGTTAGACCTCTTTCCATCAACCTCTTCTGCTTCTTCCCTCTCTTCCTTCCTCCTCCTTTTTCTCTCAGTATATGTAAGTTTTTTGAAAAGTGGGAGCCAATTTCAGAAGATGCTGACCCCTATTTTCCTTCCAGTCTTGGATGAATGGCCTGGCAGGATTCGGCTCTATGATAAGCCACTGCCAGGCGTGGGTCCCAGCACTTCGTATGCACTTGGTGTTCACCGAGTTACTTTTATTGCAACTTTTTTGGTACCCCCAATGCCATATGGTTGCTTTGCATGCTGGAACTCATATGCTAAAGAAAGCGTTAAATCTGAAATTTATGTTAGCAGACAGGGCCCTGCCTGAGGTAGGTCTGACTTTTACTTCAACCTCCCTGCTCTTATTCAAATTCACTGCTCACTTTCCACAGCGTGACCACAGGCGGCCTCTCCGTAATACAAGGATTTTTCTTTATTTATTGGATTAGCTCCTCAACTGGCACTTTTACGGTGGCGTTGCACCTGTTGATTGTTGTTGGCTAAAGAACAAACGCCTGGCTAATGTCCACAGGGAAGAACAATTTGCACATTTATTTTATCCTTTTGTTGATATTTCAGTTCCAAAGGCTCAAGGTTAGTTTGCTTAACTAATGCGTTCTCCCTTGATCCCAGGTGTTTCCATATGACAGTGTTGTCTGGGCTTGACTCCCTGGTGTGACATTCAAGACTGCTAGAATGTACACATCCTTATGAAATACTAACAATTCCATTTATTAGGGGTTACGGAACCAAGGTACAGCCAATTGATTAAAGGGACAAATGAATAGTGCATTTATTTATGTGTCAACAGAGGCTAGTTACGGAATGTGACTGTCTGATTTTTCTCATGCGATACGACCTCTGCACGGGTGAGCACTGAGACCACAGGGCCAGGTCTCTCCACCTTCCTCGAGGCTTGGCACCAGATGCAGAATATGTTTGTGCTTCATAAATGCTGCCTGATGACATCGGCAATCGTGGCGTAGCTAGCATTTGCATTGCATTGTCAATGGGGCAAGCCAAAAATGTGACTCCCGATGGCAAACCATACAAGACCCTCCTTGTTTCTTTCTCTTGACAACATAACGCCAACAGAAGGCTGGGCCTGTCTCAAACTCCAGTGGCAGCACAATTTGGAACTAAGGGCTCAAAATGCCAGGCTTGCACTTGACTGTAACTTAGGAGGTTCCAGGACTCCAAAACCAGACCAGGAGAACAGTATGGTGATTTCTGCAATTTTTCCTGGTCTGTTTATGAATTTCTGGCTGCTCGGGAAGCCAGATGGGTTTTTCCACAGTGCACAGATCCATTATTTTTGAATTGCTGGTGCTGGGGTGAAGTGAACTGGGGGGCAGGGTCTGTTTCATGGACTCTGCTTTGATGTGTTGACAAGGGTTTGAGTCACAGAGCTGGGACTGGAGAAATTTGGTGGGAGGTGGGAAGTGAAGAAAAAGGTGAGGAAATTGAGAATTGCAGAAGAACGGGATGGTAAAAAAAAGGAGACAAAGATGAACTGGATGGGAAGACTGAAAATTTCCAATAAAGAGAACAGAGAGGAGGAACTCATGGAAGAGAAAATGTGAGCACATGGGGGAATTTCAGAAATGAGAGGCAAAGGAAAAACAGGAAAGATGAGATCTGGAGTGAGAAGAACATGAAAGAAAGCAGAAGATATGTAGGTAAATGAAAGGTGAAATTAAAAACCCAGATGTACAGAGAGTAAGATTGAAGAAGGAAGAAAAGGAAAGGGATGGAAAATGACTATTAAAAAAAATTGAAAGTCCTCTTTGAGGAATATAACTAGGGCATTAGTCAGGTGAGACTTGCTCTGAGGTGTGCTACATTTGCTAGCTGACTCGGGAAAGAGAGGGCTGAGAAATACAAATACAGGGTGGGGCAAAAGTAGGTTTATAGTTGTGAGTATGCGAAACAGAGTTTATTCTTGAATTATTATTTATTAATGTATTATTTTTCATACAACAAACAACTGTAAGCCTACTTTCCCCCACCCTATATATATTTATCTGATGTTTTAAAAATTATTTATTTGTTTATGTATTTTATCCTTTGAATCTTCAAATTAGGATATGGAAGATTAGAGAGAGGAAGAGAGAAAGAGAAACAGAGAGAGAGGGAGGGAGAGAAACATCAATGGGTTGCTTCCTGTATACTACTTGACTGGGGGTCAAACCCGCAACTTTTTGGTGTACAGGATGACGCTCCAACCAACGAGCCACTGGCCAGGGCTTTATCTGATGTTTTAAATTTTTATTGGCACCCAAACCCACGGACTGCAGACCAAACTATTGGGAAGATGTTTTGGGGAGAAGAAAAGAAATGAAAATGATTGTTGCAATAGATTGCTTTTCATTTTCCATTTCAGAGACCATTTAATAACAATTTGGCTTTGATGCTTTTATTTATTTTGCTTCCTCTTCTCAAGGGCCTATTGGATCCATGTCTGTTTTTGTTTGCCCGTTAGTATCATTTGTTTAGGACCCTGAGGGAACCTAATCTTTTACTTGAGTAACATCAACCTCATTTTCTTTAGGAGACGGAGTCTCCTTTCTTTCTTCTCCAGCTCTTCTACCAGAAGTTGGCTGCATGTCAATCTTTCGTTTTCTTGAAAAGTGTTTCTTGCCATACTGGTTACTCAGTGGTGCTGATAAGTGGGCCCGCTATGTGTTATTCAAAGAGATGGTGCTGACTTGTGTATTTCCTGTATTGTGAAATCAGAACTCATCTGCTCTCTTGTAATGAGATATCAATCTTTTGTGTAATGCCAGGTACTGCGCTTAATTGCCCTCTTGTAATGTGTTATCCCTGAGATGATAATTTGAGTTATTTCTTTGTTAACCTTTACACAGCCAATAACAAATTAAACATCATTATCTGAGTTTAAAATAGGCTGTAAATCTCTAAACCCTGGTAATACTCAGACACTTACAACCAGGGAGTCATAAAATGACATTAAATGACACTCTGAAACACAACCCAGAAAGTACTACAAATAAATGGGAAGAAAGCAGAACATTACTAAGAGGAGTTTACGTGGGGTGGTCTTTCAGAATTCTCATGCTGAGAGTATTCAAGTTATGGCAATTTTGCTCTAACATAACCACTTAAAATGCACTTTTAAAATCTTTCCTCATGTTGCCCGTGACTCCTTCGAGACTGGGCATTCCTTCTTTGTGTATTGCTTGAAATATCGCGAGGAAGTTCAAGTTTTGCTTCTGCTGCGAAGCCAGCCTTACTCACTTCCTTTTGTGCTGACATCCTGTCTATCTGCTTTCACACTTATTGCCTGAACTTCCTATTTGGTCATGAATTCTCCTCCCCCCCCCCCCCCCCCCCCCCGCACTTAATTCTCTTTCCTTTGCAAGTAGGATTATGTCTTGCCCTATTTTGCAGAGTAGAGAACCAAATGGAAGTTTCTAGGTTCTCTCCAGTCTTTCCAGTGATGGTGATAGAGGATGATTGGTGATGGGTGGGGTGGGGAAGATACAGTATATATATATGCAAAGGGAATTACTTTTGGAACCAACATTACTGTTCTTCTCTCTGGTTTGTTTGAAAACTAGCTCTATGAAACCACAGCATATTCAAATTGAATCGTATGTTATCAGCTGAGGGCAAGAGAGAAACTTCTTTCTCCAAGACGTTATAAAAATTGTAGTTAGTGGTAGAACAGGACTAGAACTCAGGCTTCTGAGATCCAGTTTGAATATTCTTTCTACTATACTCCATGTCACATGGACATGGTTAGAAATGGTCTGTTAGATTAAAAAAATAATTATTTTTAATTGCATAAACAATGGTGATAATCAGAGAATTAGCTCTGGGACCTACCGACCATAGCAGGCCTACACAGATGGATGTAAAGAATACATAGAAGGTATTTTAGCAGAGATTGGCAGGATGGAGCGGGTTGCACATCATCACCTGAAAGTCCACTGCAGCTGTGCTGCCTCCAGGGTTTCATGGTGACCCTCTCCACTGTCCGTAGTGTGTTCCTTACCCCTGGGCACACAGAATCTTTGCTGAAAGGCTGATTTTGGAAAACATTTTAAATTTTAAAACAACTATTGATCAGTTTACACTTTCCAGTTCTTCTCAAAGAAGTTTTATTCTGAAATTCAGTATTTTCCTAAGAGCAGTGGATTTAGTCAACATTTTCAGTTATTGGCACACAGTTATCAGAGTGCTCCACAGTGTTTAAAATCTCTCCTTCAGCTGTGGTTACATTCCCAGTGTCTCTCATTCCTAGTGAGTTGGGCGCATTCATGTCTTTTCTCTCTCTCACTTTCTTCCCTTCTCTTTCTCTTATTGTCCTTGGCAGGATTTTTTTCTAATTTACACTTAAATTATTTATTTAAAATTGTCAATTCTACTTAATTATGGTCTGCTTTCATCTCTGTTAATTCCATCTTCCTCCTTTGTGTGGGTTTATTTTATTTTACTTTCAAGTTTCCTTGATTGCATTTTTAGTTTATTTATTTTTTAGTTTTTCTTTCTGTCTATTTTTTTTTAATCAAAGAAAGCATTTGAGGCCATGCATTTTCCTCTGTGTACAGTTTTGGCCCTGAGTTTTAAAATGTTTTTTTTCTTTCTAATTGTCATTTATTTATAAGTACTCAAATTGCAGTTTTGATTTCAAAGTGATTAAAGTATTTTTGTTCAAATTAAAAGATCACCTGGAATTATTTTAGTTTGGTTAGAAAATATGGTTTGGACCATTTCTACTTTTTGGAACCCTTAGAAAAACAGTTTTATTAATGTTATTCACATCTTCTCCAATCTTGCTTATTTTTTAGTCTATTTTATCTGCCAAAGAACAAGTGGGTTATGTTAAATCTCTGTCTTTAATTATCTTTCTGTGAATTTATCCTTGGAATTCAAACACTTAAAATTTATATATTCTAATGTAGTGTTTACATTCATGATTGATATGTATTATTATCAATATAAATGTTCGTTCTTTTTATTATTATAAACTCATTGTTTTTATTCAGTTTAGTGCTTTTGGCCAACTTTACTTTGCCTACTATTAGTTTTGTGATTTTGCTTACTTTTTTAATACTTTTGCCTCATAATCATTTGAACATCCTTTTATTTCTAATCTTTGATTTGAGTGCTCTTTTTTATTTAAAATAATTTATTGAGGTAGAGTTGACATACCATAAAATTATTCCATTTTCAGTGTGTGAGTTATGATTTTTAATAAATTAATGGCATTATCAAACATATGAGTGTTCCTTTAAACAGCATAGAATTGGATATATTTTTAATTCAGCATGAATATCTCATTCAACCCCCCTTTTAATAGAAAGTTTAATTTATTTAAATTTATTGTTATAGCTGTTACTTTTGGTTCTACAACTGTCATATTGTTCCATTTTTATTTCCTTGCTGTTCCCTTTATCTTCTCTTTTTGTATATTGACCTTGTTTTATTTGTTTTTAATCTCAAATATTTTTAATGTATCTATTTAAACCAATAATTTTATTATTTGATGAGTTTTAAAAAATATTTCTCAGCCTATACTCTTATTATTGACAGCCAGGAGAGAAATGCATCTTTCTCTCTATTTAATACAAATAATTTAGCACAAATTTATCTTTACCTCATCACTTTTCTCCTTACACCATTTCTTAAACATTTTTAAATGATAAATTTGGCTTTTATAATGAAATTAATGCAATTATGTAACATTTTAAGTATATATTTTCCCTTTGAATAACTACTTTTAGCATGCATATTTAAGTTTTGTAGCCATATTTGGCTTGCCTCTATTTTAATTAGATTTAGTTTCCCTACTAGCTCCTTTATATCATAACATCTGTACTTTTCAATATATTTTTATTGATTTCAGAGAGGAAGGGAGAGGGAGAGAGAGAAACATCAATGATGAGCGAGAATCATTGATTGGCTGCCTCCTGCACGCCCCATATTAGGGATCGAGCCCACAACTTGGGCATGAGCCTTTGACCTGACTGAAATCGAACCTGGGACCCTTCAGTCCACAGGCTGATGCTCTATCCACTGAGCAAAACCGGCTAGGGCTGTACTTTTGAACTTTTAATTTTGCTTTGTTTTTCAGGAGTTGGATTACATTTCAATAATCTTGTCAGAAAGGATGCTATATTTTCTGACACTTTGCATATCTGAGAGTCTTTCTGAGTTCTTCACTTATAAAATATTTGCTATAAAACTCTTGGGTCATACCCTTTTCCACTTAAAACTACTTAGATATTGCCTTGTGTATTCTAGCATTTAATGTTGAAATGGAAAAGTCTGATAATACCTTGATTTTCATTGATTATTCCTGGAACATAATATGCTTTTAAAATCTGCATATATTTCTTCATCTCAGAAAAATATTCCTCTGTTGCATTTTTTATGTTTTTTCCCCATTGCAGTTCTTAGTCCTTCGTCTCTATTTCCAAGGAGAGTACCTCAAACTTGTGGTCCACACAGGGGCTTCAACTTTCTCCTTGGATCCTGTGTAGAGAATGGACTGAAAGTTGGTTTTGAGACTAAGGCAGCTGGTGGCTCTTACAGACCCAGACATGGGTGGTGGCAGAGATACATTTTAGAAGTAATTTTCCATGCTGCTGTGAGCTCTCTCCTCCTTCTCCTCCTCCTCCTCCTCCTCTTTCTCCCCCCTCCTCCTCCTCCTACCCCTCCTTCTACTCTTCCTCTTCCTTATCCTCTTCTTCTTCCTTCACCTCCTCCTCCTCTTCCTCCTCCTCCTCCTCTTACATAATCATACCCTAAATTCTCCTAGAATAATGACTCAAGCAAATCATTGGCGATGCATAGATTTGCATACAAAGATGTTTGTTATAACACTTTAGAAATAGCAAACATTGGAAAAATAAATGATTGTATGTCCATGAGGATAGACGACTGCGGGGGCAGAGTGGGGGTCAGCAAGCATTGTCACCCTCTGTAAGTAGGAGAATGAGTTGGCATTGCCTCGTGACATACAATTTGGCAGGAGTATCAGAATTTAAAATGCACACTTCCTCTGCGGGGATATTATTCTCCAGACACACCTTTACATTTACATCAAGACGTGTAATTGTTCATAAATACACATTGCAGCGCTGTTGGAAAAAGCAAGAAAAATTGCAACGGCTCCATAATACGAGACCAGTTGAATAAACCAAATTACGTCTGCAGAAGAATTATACTATGAAATTCTTTTGCAGAAAATGAGAAAGTTTTTTATATATTGACTGGGAGCAATCTCTGATATGTTAAGTAAAAAATACTACATGTTCTATTTTTGTTGTTGTTATTCCTCACCCGAGGGTATTTTTCCATTAATTTTTAGAAATAGAGGAAGGGAGGGAGAGAGAGAAACATCGATGTGACAGAGATACATCGATTGGTTACCTCCCGCACATGCTCTGACCAGGCTGGGGATCGAGCCTGCAACTGAGGTTCGTAGGTGCGCTTGACTAGAATAGAACCTGGGACCCTTCAGTCCATGGGCTGATGCTCTAGCCACTGAGCCAAACCAGCTAGGGCCATTTTTAAAAAATTATTTTAAGTGATACTTGTGAAGAATATTTAGTTACATGGGAAAGCAGCACTCATAATGTCAACTGAAAACTCAGAATATAAATATATATACAAATATACACACATATATTCATATATCTACAGTATAATCTCATGGTTGATTTGTATTTCCCTATTTGAATGTTTCTGTATTTTTCAAATTTTTTAGAATGAGTATGTGTTTGTATATAAAACACTTGTCTTTGAAATGTTAATTTTTTTCTATGGCGAAAGATGTTTGTCAGAGAAAACTCAAGAAAACAGAAAATTGAAAGCAAAAATCCTCGAAATCCCACCATTTATAGAAAAATATTACTGAAATTTTAGCAAACAGCTTCCCAGATATATCTATTTGCCTATGCAAATCTCTGAATGAATTTACACATGCTCACATCTTCCAGGGTGATACAAAGGCATATCTCATTTTACATAAATGGAACTGCTTCTTCACTCAGAAATCTGTTGTGCACATCATTTCTAGTCTATAAATACACATTGCATCATCCTTCATGAGTAGAGTACCACATACATTTCATTTAAAGTGATCCCTTCTTGATAGGCATTTAATTGGCTTCCAAAGTCTTGCTACTTTAAATAACGCTGCAGTAAACATCCCTGTACATACATTTTGGGCAATTGTCCAATTATCTCCATAGGAAAAAAAATGTATTACAGGCATATTTCAGAGATATGGCAGTTCTTTCCAGACCACCACAATAAAGTAAATCTATTATATAAAAGCCAAGTGACCCAAACAACCGGTCGCTATGACATACACTGTGGCCAGCCAACCAGCCCGATCGGGGGCAGGGCCGACCAAACAACCTCCTGCAGCCCCTCCCCCTGGCTGACCCCACCCTGATCGGCCCCAATCGGGGCAGGCCAGCTGGACCCAACCTGTGCACGAATTCACGCACCATGCACCGGGCCTCTAGTAAAAGTTATATTTACACTATAGTGCAGTCTGTTTAGTGTGAAATAGCATATGTATTAAAAGAAACAATATACATACTTTAATTAAAAATTACTTTGTTGCTAACAATTGTTAACCTCTCTGAGCCTTCAGGGAGTCATAATCTTTTTGCTGATGGAGGGTCTTACCTTCAATTTGTAAAAAAAGCAATATTTACAAATTGCAATAAAGCAAAGCACAATAAAATGAGGTATGCCTGTCTCACATTTGTTTAGTTATTCTCCTACTGATAGTCAGTGTTTGCCACATACGTGATGCCGCTCTGAGTCTGCCCTTTTGTTTGTGCTGTCCTCCAGTTCCTGCCCCGTTACTCCCTCCCCACCTTTGTTTGGTCCCAGAGTATATTCAGGATGCCTGAGCAACGAGGAGAAAATACTTCTTATTTCACAGGGGTGTGGTGGGAAGGTAGTGAGAGAAGGTATAAAAGTCTCCCAGGTCAGCCCCCAGCACACAGTAGGCACTCAATAAGTGGGAGCTATGATTACACAGAGGAGGTGCAAAGGCTTCTTGTTGGAGGATTTTTTGTGATTGGATTTCTGCATCATTTTCTAGCTGCGTGGCTTTTGCCAAGTTATGTCACATTTATCTGCCTTCATTTATTCCTCTGCGATCTTTTCCTTCTCTCATGAGTTACATAAGGATAAAAATATCAACCTTCCCAGTATTACAGAAAGGGAATAATGAAGAAAAATTATGGCAAAAGAGTTTGCAAAAGAAATCACATTTACTTCTTCTTCTTTTCACACTATTCAAGTTTTGCAAAAAATTGCTTTGAGATCCTTGGATGAGAAAACCTAATTCAAAAGCCAAGAGCTACAGTTTGAGGGGTGTCCTTTTCCCAGACCCATTAGCTGCCATTCAGCTAGGACTTAGCAGTTTCCACTGGAGCATAGAGAAGTTTATTTTACCATTTTAATTTGGTGCTGCTTTATTTACCCTGTTTGTGCTAACCCAAATTTGGCACCCACTCTGTACTCCAAGTGCTAATTTAAGTGACATATTTCCGTTCTGCCTGGGAAGAATACACAGAAGAGCTGAAAGACGTGTGTTTATAATTATAAGGTACTGAGTTGGCTCAAACAACATCTCCGAGCATATGGGAACTATGTGGGCTAGTTAGCAAAAGTTTATGCTGAAGCCTGATGCTGTTTGGCTGAGTTTTGTAAACTCAGAGTTGTTAAGCTGTGTCTAATAAAACATGAGTTGAGTCAATTTAATATTTCCAGGCTAGTCTGTTGTTGTGGAAGGGACAGGTCCTTTCCCTTTTCTTGGCCTAAAAATGCCAAGGATTTGAATTCAATTATGGAGATGGCAGAGTTTGTGGGGATAAGAAGGGCAGGCCATTTTTTTTTATAGCACTGTCTTCAAGACCCTGGACCTGAGTCCTTGGCCCCAAACTAACCAAATCTGGTTATTTTTCATTTCAGATTGGCATTGTGGAGGGTTCTTGGATTACTCTCTACATTGTGCCTTTTAAGCTTTCTGTTAAAACTATTATATATGATTTATAAAGTTTCTACTTGTAAACCTTTATATTATTATATAATATCACAATGCATATGTAAGCAGGGTATTTTAAACTCGTAGGAAAGCTGTTGTTGTAGAAATGGGTCTATTGATTATGTGGATGTGTGTGTGTGTGTGTGTGTGTGTGTGTGTGTGTGTGTGTACACCCAGAGCACCGTGTCATATGCCTGCACGCATATAGGCCACTTATTTATACCACATGATTGGCTGTAGATATCTGTGGTTTCAGTAAGATGTTATTGTACACCTACTGTACGCAGATAAATGTAGCTCTTGCTTCCTGACCTCGAGCTTCCTTTTGTATCTGCCTCCTCCGGGGCTGGGAAGAGTGGATGACAGAAGGGAGCCGTCAGGGACTAAATTCCCATGCTAATCCTAAAGCAGTTTAGGCTCTAGAGTTGACCCCCAGGCCAAGTGAACTGGCGGAGAGGAAAACCATTAACCCTCAGTGGCAGGATTCCCGGTGTGTCTGCGGCTGGTGTTGTGGCTCTGTCATTGACTTACTGGTAAGGACAGGAACAGGGCGACTCACCCGCCCTGTTATCCAGAAAGCCCAGTCAACTGAACTTTAGAAGGGGCCTCTCGCACCCTGTTCCCCGTTATTGACATGGAATGCAGTGTCTTTCTATTACAGGAATGCTGGAGAGAGACTACTGGTAAATGTAGGGAGAGTTCTCTGCAGACCTCTGGATTGCCATATACCCAGATCATTTGTATCCCCAAGTGCCTCAGGTATATGAGGCTGAACAGTATAATGTCAGTACTTTTTGAAACCTCCTGGTTAGGTGGATATTAGTTTAGAATCAGAGTTTCACATGCCAAATAATGTGCTTTGTAAATCGCGTATTTTTTCATCTTCTAGAGTGGATCAGATGAGGTCTTGCTCTTTTACAATGTGCTACAGCATAGGTCTTTCAAACCCAGGTTTGAATGTGCTGCAAGCCAACACTTTGCCCTGGATGTCACATGAGAGACAGTGAAACCTGCTCTACATTAGCCCCCTGTGGGGGGTGTCAACATCTCCAGCAGAGGGGAGCCCTCCCTACTGTGCTGCCCCTGTACCGGGAGTCCCATTCAGTTGTTCCTTTTCTGTCTTTAAAGCGTCTTCACATACAGTATTTGCTTTATACCTGATAACAACCCTCTGGGTCACTGCCATGATCTCCACTTTATAGAAAACTGAAGCTCGAAGAGGCCAAGGGATTTGTGTGAGGTCATATCTTTTGCCAGCAGGTGACAGAGCCTAGGTTGTCTGAC
The DNA here is from genome assembly GCF_000412655.1 of Myotis brandtii. Classification (NCBI taxonomy): domain Eukaryota; kingdom Metazoa; phylum Chordata; class Mammalia; order Chiroptera; family Vespertilionidae; genus Myotis; species Myotis brandtii. Next base: position 616,227 of record NW_005372122.1, read on the forward strand.
TCTAAATCCAGTGTTGGTGCCTCTGTACTGCAACCATCCCTCATAGTTGGGTCTCACAATTAATTTAATGTAATTGGGTCATTTGATGCTGCTAGTTTAGCTTTCATGCATTAGTCGTACTTTGCAGGACAAACATGGTTTCTTGGAAAGTGCTATGGATTTGGTGAGTTGATATTTTTGCTCTTTCACTCTTTAGTTATATAATTTGGGGAAAATCAGTTTTGAGCCTCAGTTTCCTCATGTACAACATGAGCATAGCAGTAGGTATCTTGTAAAGTATGGGGGATGGTATTTGAGAAAGCATTTTATAAAACATAAACTATCATGCAAAATGTAAAAAGTATTATTATAACTCTCTCTTCAACTAGATTGTATATTCCTTTTCAGGATATTACATTACTTTTCTATTTCTATAACTTAGCTTAGTGCCAGGTGCATAGAAGTTATTCAGTAAAAATAGCCTGATTGATTGATTAAAAGCTGAGATCATGCCTTCTCATTCCTTGGTTTCTTTTTCCCAGTGCGTAGTATGTCTCTATTCCAATGGTGACTCCCCAGAGATAATTTTGGGGAAATTAAAAAATGTTTCTTAATACATGTCAACATTCATATGTGTGTGTACATGGACTTGTAAAATTTATTAAAATATGTGCATGTGTGATCATGTAGACTATTTCTGCACATGTGTGGTGGGCTCACCATTAGTGATGGGTCATTAATGGCTGATGCATAGGGAATAATAGAGCCTTTGCAAGATCAAAGCTTGTCTGCTTGTCTCTGGTTTGATGTCCAGGACCCTTAGAGCTGGCTGTGGTCAGGGTCCCAGGGTGGGAGTGTGTGCCTCAACTCCCTATTTTCCCACCTATGCACACTCCCCAACCTTTTATCCAATGGCCGGCCAAATGAATCTACAGACAGGAAGTGCCAGGCAATCCTGATCTGGTAGTAGATTTCTTGCAAAATCCTTGGACACCACAAAGCTGTCCTGGGAATGTACCTGTGTTATGAAAGAATTCAATGAATTATAAGATTTCCTACAAAATGAAAAGAAAAACCTAGCAAACTGGCAAATGTCCTCAAGAGATTTTTTAAAAAATGATTTGTTTGTGTATTACTGTAACTTGCACCTGAGTGGTTGATGATGTGTCTGTAGATGCCCAGTTACTACCTGGAGCCCAAATTAACGTTTGGAACCCAGAGGAGGGTCTTCTAGGGAACCGAGTAGAAGCTTTTTGGAGGGTCATTTAATGGGTGTAGTTTCTTGTGAAGTTTGGCTTAGCGAAGCATCTACACTAATAAAAGAGAAACATGGTAATTAGCGTACGACCGCTACCCTTCCCATTGCCTAATCAGCATATCCTTATGCAAATTAACTGTCAGCCAAGATGGCGGCCGGCAGCCATGCACTGAAGCAAACAGG